>NC_088102.1:33322334-33675667 GCF_036370855.1 Dromaius novaehollandiae
TTATGTGGAAGTCATTTTTCTCATTGAATGATCAGAAACAAAGATAAATTCTAACCTTTAACGGCTCATTCCGACTCATTGCTTACAGTAGATCTAAGCTCTTTTTTCTGCTTATTCGACTCCTTCCAGCTTCCCATCACATCTGTAACAAACTTTTAAAATGATATTGCCACACCACCATGCACAAGCCTACCTGCACAGTAGAGATAGATTATTCCATCACATTCAGATGGTTAACAGAGGTTAGCAAGTCCTGTATTTATATATCTATATATTTATATCGCTTTCTAAGAAAGTGCATATTAATGTTTACTTTAAAGAATGTGTAAATGGTGCTATCAAGAAATCTGATCAATTTTATCCCAGTCTTTTTGTGTACCATTTCGAATGTATGAGATTTATTTTTCTATTGGAAAAAAAAAATAAACAGTATGAAAGCATTACAATTGGTAGATTTTAGTAATTTTACAGTGAGTTGAATCCCTATGTCATAGTTGCATTGAAAATTTTCATGATGGGTCATGCAAATTACAACATGCTTACTGATATTACTCACACTTCTGTGTCCTGACACTCCTCAGTCCATCTGCTGACTCCTAAATGAGTACACCTGTAAATTTCACCTGAGATGAGATGACTACATATTCCAAATTTTAAACAATCTGATGCAGATATGGAAAAAGGGGGTTGAGTGTTACTGTTTACCACAGACTCACAATTTGAGACAGGTTTATTCTATAAGTAATAGAAATTCAAATGGTATCCCTTAAATGCAAGGCAAACGTGGCTTAGCATGTCACTATCTGGTGCAATGCAGTCCCTGTACATATGATATGCTGCATCTTTATTAAAAGCTTGAGAACTCTTTACTGAACAAAAGTACGGTATACTCTCTTATAATTATATAAAAATGTTGCCTCTAAAAGTAAGTCTGCTTCTTTGTTTCTTTTCCTTTAATATTTAATAGTGTGTAATTGTTACTTGCAATTATATATCGATGCCTTTTGTTCAAAGGGTAAGTACTATGCTGCTTTAATTGGTTGTTAGCAGACAATTTTACATAGAGAACATTTTGCTTGTAACTGTATTGAGATCTTATTCTCTTAAAATTGTACCTAAATGTTATTATAGGCTATTTAGAATTTAATATATTATTTTAAAAGTACTTTTTTATATAGAAGATAATACAATAGCCTCTATATTATATAAGCAGAATGACAAGCATAGGGGTTTACATTACATATATACTACTATTTGTAAATGAAACTCTCTTTTGTGATTAAAAAGTAGTATAAATTCAGATTTATAATGCAAACATTGTTTAAATTCAAAGCCTTGGGTATTTTGTTTAAAATATTGTTTTAGGGATAATTGAAGATGTATAGCTTTAAAGTAAAAGTTTTATGGAATTATAGTGGGCAAGCAGCTGTTTCTACACTGCTAGGGCACAACAAGTTAGAGTTCTGAGTTTTGATATCATGTTAATGAGAAAAAACTGAGACTACAAAATCCATTTTATTTAATCACATTATTGAATAAACAGCTCTGTAGTGATGCCTATTTGTACTTGTTTCTCCAATAAAAATGCAACTGTAGTGCTGAACACAAATTAGTTTTAATTATTTAAATGATATGAATTTGTCAAACAAATAATCTAACACCTGTTTTGCCTTTCCATTTATGAAAAAAAATATTTCATGAAAACTAATAGAGGATGGTAGTGGGGAATAACACAGGTAGGTCTATGCATTTATTACAATTCTATTCATTCAAAAAATGCAAGTGTGAATTGATTACTATCTAGCAGGGTGAAGAAGCAGTCCATTTCATTGCTATGCAAGGGCACAAAAGAAAACTGCAAAATAGAAAGATGTTTCAGATATAGTGGGCCAATTCAACTCTCACATCCTAAGCTCATCTCTGAGAACTGCTGTCACTGATTTACAGTGTAACAATTCATCAACTGAACATGACAATAACATTACAAAGCAATGACTGATGTTGGCTTTTGGGACAGGTAACACAGAAAAAGCTGCCATGATAATCATCGTTCTGTATGAAAGAAATCATCTCAGGCAAAGGAAATGACATGAATCTGAGTTTCCCTGTGTTGTATTTCTTTTACTGACTTCATTTCAGGAGATCTGCCTGACCATATGTGACAAGTACCCTATGCATCAGGAGCTTATATTGTGGTATAAAAATCTAGTTGTTAGCTAACTCTGAAAATTAAGGTGATCCATCTGTTTTCTCCACAGAAGAGTATAAGCCTATGTGTTGTTTCTGTTTCATGCTACTTTATGTTTTAAAGGATTTGCTGTTTAAAGTTTTGGATGTGTTAACACACTGCCCTGAATTTATTTACCATTTGATTGAGGAGGGAAAATTAAACATGTAATCTGGTTGTGGTCAGTAGTGGTGGCCTCATGTGGCACATCAAGTAGTGACTATTTGTATGACTTTCTGTATATTAAACCATACTTTAATATTGATTCTGTTTGTGGTGTATTAACTGTTATCCTATCTTGGTAAAGAAATTGCATTCTGCTGATTTAAAACAGTAACTATCTTTTAAGTAATTTTAGAGGTGCAACAAGCTGTTTAAACCTACCACTCAGTTTGATCTCCCAGATTAATCATCTTTATCATCCCTTCTGGAGGTCTCTCTATGTGAAATATTTCCAGCGGTCATGTTTAGTGTGAGAACTTACAATGCTCTAAGGATATGATTATGTGACCATCACATTTACAATTGTGCCCTACAAATCAGTAAGCTAACTCAGAACTGTCTTCTAAAAAATGCAAATTACAGAAAAGTTTTATAAAGCATTGTTAAATTTTAATGTACATTTTTTCTCCCCAAACTCTGCTGTGATTCTTTTATATTAGCTGTAAGCTGTGTTCTCTTTTCAGTACAATTCCTTTAAACATATTCAAGTTTTTGCATAAGTCTTTTTTAAACCTTTCATTTGTGATCTTCATACACTGTTAAATAGTAAATATAGTACCAGAAAGACACTGTTGGACTATTGATATCATCTTTTGATGTCATGAGAATTCAGCTAAGAGTCAGTTGTTTTAACAAAATAATTTGTCTAGTGTCTCAAAGCACTAGAGTACATGAACATTGAAGAAAAATCTGGATTTGCTTTCATTATTTTATAGTAATTTTAATAAATATATGTAGTACGAATTCATAAGGTATAAGTTCAAACCACATAGATATAAAATTCTGTATCACTTAAAAAAAATCCCCTACGTATGAATGGAAGTAGATTTTCAAAAGTCCCAGTTAAATTGGAATAGACCTTCATGTTAGAATTCTTTTGGGGTTGAAGAAAGGGCTAGTAACTGTTTAAGCTTCCAAAATTGTTTCTGTATTGATCTTTTGACCACAGCTTTGGAGGGGGAAAAAAATAAATCATTTTAGAGAAAAATTGATGTTATATTTATGTATTAAACTGGAACTTTGGCCTTCATTTTTAAATGGGGTACTCTAAAAATCTAGAACTATTTTACAAGCTAGTTAACTAAATGGTAAGTTAGATAAATAAGTAATATAATAGTTTTATATTTGCTGATTTTTCTTTCAGTTATGCAAAGTATCTCAAGAAATCTGAATGTTATTGAAGATACTAGACTACAATTTTACTAAGGAAGAACATCAGGATAATCAGATTTAATATTAAATATCTCTGAAACAGTGTCAAGCTGTATCACAATCTGTAAATATACTTCTGTAAAGCAGTGAGGTTCTTTGCTCCTTAACCTGAATCTTTAGTGTGGGTGGGTGGGCAGGGGCATCAATATTTTAAATCTAATGTAGCAATATAAAGTAAACATCACTGAAATGAATTGCTTGCTTTCTCTTCCAAAAGCTCACTTGGCAATGCATCACTTTCCAGCCATCTTTGAAGTCCATTATAATGCAATTTGTAATTGCTGTACCTGGCACCAGTTATTCCCCTTTCAGCAGCTGGAGGATGTAACACTTCTCAAACATTTTAATTTCTACTCTACATGCTACTTTTAAATTGAAGTTACAGTTTTGAGAATTATTTAGCTTAAAACCTGAAAATGTAAGCAAAAAAATCATACTTGATAATCTCAGTTTATATGACAATTGATGCATTTTATGAGACAATTGATGCAAACATCAGCTATATTGTTTGCTAGCTTCAGTGTCTGATTATGTGAATGTTTTAATTGTACAGATCTCTGTAAGACAGTATAGCTAAAAGTACTAAAGTATTTGCATCTGATTTGTATAAACTAATCTAACTTGCATTTTTCTTTCATTTCAGCTAAAATAGTATCTTGATATGTTCCCTTCAAGCTTAATATAACTGTACTTGTCCATCTAAACATGAAGGGCTGCAGACTATGAGATATGGAGGAAAAGAATTAAGAAGCACCAACAATGTAATTTTTATAAAAGCCACAAGACTGTCATGGGGATAGGTTTACAAAAAGGGAGAAATCATTTTATTGTTGATCATAATGCTTAAAAGAGTAAGTCTATTTTCAATGAACTCTTATTCATACTCTGACAGTAAACTCCAGTCTCAGAAATTTCTTCTGCCTAAAAGAATGGTTATGAGGTGTGTTGTTATACTTAATTTCCCATTTCAATTTTTTTTTTTCCCCAATCAACGGACATCGCTTGCTGAACTGTGGAAAGAAGGGGAAATTTCAAAAAGAAGAAAAAAGTTCCTTATCAGACTGCATTACTTACTGGGAGCTGCTTTGATTGCTTGTTACTAACACATTAATTTTTATCATTATTCTAGGTCATCAAGAGAAGCAATGGAATGTCATCACTGCAAATAATTATGTCAGAAATAGGATTGATTTTTGCTCATGGCATCAGTGGGATTAGTAGTGTTCATGGCATCTTTAGGTTCAGGGGCCTGTTCTCTTGCAATAAGTGTTTGACTATTACTTTCAGGCAGAACTCTTGATGAAAAAAACACAATTTTCACTGAACATGCATGATTCTAAAGGTAGATATAAAGATTAAAACAAAACTGTTTAACTCGTGTGTTTAAACAAAGCACAAATGAGTATAAAAACAGACTTGATAGTGAATCAGTAATCCAAATTTGCCCACAGATAGGCAGCTATGTCACTTTTAACACTGCAAATTTGCATGTCAGTCAACAATATTACTCACAGGCTAAGCATAAAGCTCACACAAGTATGCTGTATTTTGATGGAGAACCTCATTTTTCAAGGAGCTGAGCAAGGCTGTAGTGTTGATCAAAATTAACAAAGAAACCAGGTGACTTCCAGCCACAGTGATATTTTATTTTATTAAATTGTACTGGTATTGTTCAAGTTGCACCTTACTTTCATCAATGCTACAAATAGAGAGAGTGCTAATTTAGACAACATGCTTTGGTATTATTAACCATGTCAACTAGCCTGTTTAAAACCCAACATCAATAGATAGACATTTCCCACTAGTGGTCACCTTGGTGGTGATGGTAAGACTTCTTGAAAACAGTTTATTTTGTTTTGAAGGGAGCATAGGAGGCATGCCCCAGAAAATAGATACTTTCCAGAATCAAAGATCTACTAAAATATATAAATAAAAGTATTATACAATTACTAGCCTTTTCATTTAAAGCAATTAAAAATGGTTGTCATTTCAGTTTAGATATATGTTTCCTAAATATTGCACAGGTACTAAATCATGAGCAAAAAATGGTGATTTTTCTTCTACATAACTCAAATTCCAGCTCTTCCACATAAGACACTTATAAGCCACAGTCAGCAGTAAAAGACCTTTACAGTCAGGTTTTTAAATATATATTCTCTTATTAAGCAGTTTTCCTGTATTGCCTTTCATATTTCATTCCTTAGAAATAAAGAATTAAAATGAACATGCCCTAAGAATGCTTCTATAAATACTACTGAAGCATTGAATGTCTACAGCATACATAATCCCAATACTTTATTGTTGTAGAATGACATCAACTCAGTTTATCTTGCCTTTAATGTGAGCTAAATCTAACTGATCTATTAAATGTATTCCATTGTCAAGTTATGTAGCCAAAGAGAAACAAGTGATTTAATATGATGAATGTGTGTTTTCAAGGTTGCATAATTCTTAGAAATGTTTTCTCAGAAATCAAATGACTTATTTGACTAATATCTACATTATTTTAAGAGATTCAATTGTGTCCATCTCCAAACTATCCATCCTTTTCTGCCCATTCTCAAAATACATTCCTTTGATATTAAAGTCAGATAGAAAAGGAAACAGAAAGAAAAAAAAAATCAAACAGGTCCTGTTTTGCTAGAGATTAATAGACAGGCATCAGACCAGTACACTTAGTGTAACAAGTTTCAGCAATTCTACACAGGCTTGTGACCAGGTATCTGTTGTTTATGGTTTATGGGGGAGGGAAGGGAAGAGGGGTTAGCAAAGAACCCTTCCTTGAACTCCACAAAATTATATCAAAGCCAAAATGTTCCAAATCAAATATTTCAGAATTAATAACTAGCAATTTTAAACACACCTTTGTTTCATCAGAATTTTCCATCCGGCTTATTTGAAATAATTAGGCACTTCCTGCAGAAATATTCTGAAAATTGGGACTGAAGTGGGGTAAGTTAACACATCTCCCACATCCAACTGCGGAGAAGCAAAGAGATCACTTTGGTTACACTTGATCTGGTCTCTGTATGAAGTTATGTTATGAGACCAACTATGAATAACTTAAATTTTAATGTTTCTGAACACAACTGAATAATAATTCATCCTCAATGACAAAGTGCTAGGTACATTCCTGCCTGAGAAATCTGATTCAAATAAAATAAAATAAAAATAAAATAAAAAAACACAGCATGTTGTAACCATTGATTTCCCCTCCTCCTTTCCCCCCCCCCCCCCCAATTATCCTGATCTCTCAAGCACCGGCTGCAGTGTATAGCAGTGTCATAATCTCTGTGCTATCTAAAGCAGGGACAAGCACACGAGAAGGAGCTGGAGGCAAAGAAACTGGCCTTTATGTAATGTTATGTGCCTTTATTTGCCGAGACTGGCAGCCTCCTGTGCAAATACGTACACTAAGTGAACCAGAAGAGATGTAAATCAAATGGATTAGCTTAAGTCCCAGAAGTAGAGCAAGCAAGTAGTAGTCACTCAAGTCATTCTTGACCTTGGAGGCTGTTCCAATAGCTGCTACAATGCAAACCAGTGCCCACAGAGTAAATGCTTCTCTTCCCCCATGCCAGTTCAGAGCTGGGGAAGTTAACTTAAATCCGTTGTGTTTGAGGCTTCATTCTATAAGCAGGAAGAAATATTTGTGTAGCTTCCACTGCTTTCAGTGGAAAAGAAAGTAACCCCTAGGAGACAAATCTAGGACTATTCCTCCTTATAATCTCCCCCATGCATCATTTCTCAACTTGGATATAGCACCAGACAAGTTCCATAGGCACAAAGTCCAAGCCTGAGGCATGGGTCACACTGAGTGCAGGCAATTTTGAAAGTTTGTTTTACAAGATTTGAAACTAATGCCCACTTGGACATATATGCCTATGTAAGCATGGCTTTTTCTCCAGGGTCACAGATTTTATGGCCAAAAAGTAGCCATCTACTTGCCTACATAATACAAATCTTTTCCTACATATCAGTCTTTCAAGAAGTACAAAATGTATTCCACCTTGGCTTCCATCTGCAAGGCTATCTCCATTTACCAGATTCTTATGTCTAAAGGGCCTTATTCAATGTCATTACTTATTTTCAATGTGATAAAATACATAACCAAATATGCTTTTAATTTGAAACATCTTTATCAAGTTGTATCCATCTATCTCATTTATTCCGACCTGGATTGTCTTGAACCTGGCTGTGTCTTTGAATCTGGAAAACAGGTCTTGCCAGTAATTTCTGTGTAAAGTCCTGTTTGAGTTGTAGCATATACATTTTGGAAAAGTGAAGTCTTTAGATTAAGAAAAAATCCCGTAGGCAGCCATAATTTAGCTAGAATGTGTGAGTGTAGGCTTGATCTTTTCCATTGTTCCCTATGTATCTGTGTTTCATCTCTGCTTACATTTTCTGGTAGAAATCTTAGCTTTGCCAAAAAACTGTGATAAGTTTTGTATTGAGCCAAGTTTTAAATGTAAGCACATGACCTTCTACTGTATATATCCTTTAATCTAGACATCTAGATAGAAACTGGGAAATCCTGACATGAAATTGCTATTCCATGCAGTCCAGATTCTTCAGGGCTGTATCTCTGATATGACAGGAAGAGCCAATATTGTGTATCATCATCTACTGTCTAATTCTACCTTTATACTTTTGTGTGTACACATGCTATGCATGACAGATTTATAGGGAAATTATGTAGGTTTATCCCCTTTCCTTGCATTACCTTTATAGAGCACATGCTTTGTCATGAAACACTAGTGGTTACACTGCTGCTCAGCTACTCCCATTCCAAATTCCACCTATTTATCTCCTCTTCCCTGCTTAGATTTAAAATGTATGTAGTGATTTCAGGAAAAAAAAGAAAAAAACAAAAACCAAAACACACCACCAGACACACACACTCAAAAAACCACAATGTTAGAATACCAGAAGTTTTTCCTAGAGTTGTTTTCTCTCGACCTAGTGCAAAGAACATATGCACCAAACGCTTTCTCCCACGTTCACCAAAGGTTAATCCAAGCTCTTTGACACATTGGGCCACACTTTATATCACTGCCTACACAGACCTATTTGTAATCTCAAATATTAGCCGTGAAATTGAAGTAGTTTTGGAAAGGATAAGAAAGATGAGGAAATCAAAAATGCAGTTTTGTCAAGTGCTGTTTGAGTGAAGGTTTGTATTCTGGAAGGTATAATTCAACAATTATTAGGTCGGTAATACAGCATTAAAAAAGCACCATCACAATTACACAGCAGCTCTTCATGATAAGAGTATTTGCAGCGATGAAGACATCTATTAACTACCCTCTGTGAAAGTGGCATGGGTTAGTAGGAAACAAAGTTTATGGAGGTAAGATCTGAAGAATGTAAAGAATTTTGAAGTATAAGCCCCTCCTTCCCCAAAGATTATGAAACTATTCAAGACAAGACTAACAAGGAATACTTTTTAAACATGTAACATCATTATGTAGGCTCTAAAGAGATGAATAATGATGAGATTGAAAGACTTATCTCTAAGCTTTTCAGTGTACAAAAACTATTTCTTTGTTTATACCAGTATTGTAAGTTCCAACAAATACTGTTCTCCTTACATAAGACAGTTCTGCTAAGGTTAGAAATACCTCTGTGAACCAGCACAATGTGGCCCCACAAGGGGAAAAGCATTACAAAGTTATAACTGTTAGCATTATGAGTATTTATTGTTTTGCTGTAGTGCTGGCAGTGCATAAGGTGCTCTGCACACAGCTAAGGCATTGCAATCTTGAGCTTGTCTCAGTGAAGTCAGTGGAGAGTTTGCTGGTGGAGGTTCAGTGAGACCTTTTAGAGACCAAAGTAAAAACATGTGAAAGACGATACCATCTGAGTGCCAGCATATTCATTCTAGGCCATACTCTGTAGTCAGTTTGAATAAGTTAATTGATGTAGGTACAGTTCAACCTGGCAGAGATGATAATGTTAATTAGGAAAAATGGTCACACTACAGGGAAATGGGCTAGACATTCTGTGAGTGAGGTTACTAAGGGAGGCTGCAGAGGCTGCAATTGGAGGTGTGCTTGAAAGAAAGAGCTGATATTTTGCTCCAAGTTGCAGAAATTGCTTCTAGCTCCTGCTTTGAAAGGGCTCATTTATCAAAACCCAAAGCATTCTGAAATCTAGCATTGCACAAGTAGCCTTTATAAAGCCAATACTCTGATACCTTGTACAGGAAGAACTGTTATTCCTACTTCCGTCTTTTCCCATACAGAAGAGTTAGAATCCAGTCCTCATTCTACCTCCTTGGTCTTGAGGATAAAAGCTGTGTGTCGAGCTTACCTATCTTAACAAAGATGGGGTGTATCCTTTGCACTTAGGCACCATTGGACAGTTTTTTTGTGTGAGAGTCTACTGCTTTCGTTTGGAGAGTCTTATTGAATTTCCTTCTGTGCATTAGTAATAGTAAAATACTCTTCTCCATTTTCACTCTAGTAATGGGAGTAACTCTTTGAAAACATGGTAAACCATGTTCACAAACCATGTTCTTCAACACTAGAACCATTGCATCTTTTCTCATTTACTATATTTTTATACTAGATCTACTATGCAACTGGAATATTACAAAGTTTTAATGATTCTCAGGAATTTCTCACTGATAGGATAAAAAAATACTGTTTAAATACTTGCCAGTTTTGAGCACCTCCTGCAAGGCTACAGACTAGAACTCATTTATATTCTGCAATTGCATACTTCTCGATTTTCATATGAATCACCACCACCATTGTGGCATCTGAGCATTTCACCCACTTGAAATGGATATATAGACATGTTGCTTAATTTCTTCATGTACTCTTTTCACCAAAGAGAAAAATCTTAATGTATTCCCAAGATAATCCTGGCCACAACTGCTAGGGAGAGAGTTAGAACATTTCCATTGTTAACTTGGCTATCTTGGCAGAAGATCACATACCAAGCAGGAAGAGTAATCATACCAGATGCAGAGAAATCAACAAGCAAATACAAAAGCAGAAGGGAGAGGGAAAAAAACCACCAACAAAACCCCCCATCACATATCATTTGCTGTTCTCCTTGCAGTAAGCTCCAAGAGGACTGCTATATGCATAGTGATATTGATGCAGCCCAAGTAATAGGTAAAACCCTGCTGTTTATAGTTCTGATATAATTATATGAAATTAATTGCAAAAAAAATTGCAAACAAAAATGAAGCAAAATCACATTAATTTTCCTTCCAAACAGCATTTCTGAAATGCTTTAAGATCTTTTGAACTATAACACCAAAATTCTAAGTGCTTAATGGAATACTAATTTCTTTGAAGGGGGTTATGAAGCATTTTAGAGTGAACTTATGTGAAAAAATAACTTCTATTACTTTAAAACAATTGAGTCAGCATTCACTTCCATTTTATATTCAAAAATACTACGTGCAGTGTGGCATAGTTGTCAAGATAAACATCCTCTTTCCCTGAAAACTATTTTGCCAGGAATTTTTAGGCTGTTGATTTGTTATCTATCATATAGGTTAGGTTCTATTCAATAACTGCCTTTAAAGATTTTGCTTTAGAAAGCTAATGAGAAGCTTATATTTCATAATGAGGAATGGAGATTTCTCTCATCTCTCACCCATCCTAGAAGCTACTAAAATTATTTAGGTGTAAACCCAGCAGTTAAATTAAGCTATAGAAGTTGCATGCTCTGCTCTTCAATACTTACCACAATTTGGGTTATGTCTCTTCATGTTCAAATAAATTAAAAAAACTTCAAATTTATCACTTTGAGGGATATAAAGATAATGTTCTGAAGTGTGCTAGAAGACCACAAACTGTTTTACCTTTTTTCTTTCTGAATTCTGAAAGTAGGAAATGACTCAGTCTTTGGAATTAGCACAAGGACTTTTAGAGACAGAACAAATTAAGGATTTTCTCAAGTTGTAAACGAAATAAGATATATGCATGACATACAGACGTTAAATCAAGTTTAGCCATAAGGCACTGAGGGTCAAATAAGTCATGGAGTCTACAGATAGCTTTGTCCCACTGCTAGCATAACAGAAGCAAGAAGTTTTGGTAACTGGATAGTATAGCGATACTGGTTATTTGAAGGGCTTAGACAAGCTGAAGATTGGGGCAGTTCTCTGTATCATTCCCTAAAGCAGATTTGCTAATAGATTATATAGTTGAATTTTGCACATCTCTAGATTAAGACCATTTATGGCTTCCTCTGGGAGGCCATTCCTCACATCTCATAGTTGGAGATTTTTCTGTGATACCAGAACTAGCTTTTCCTGTCCAACGCAGTCTCACAAACAGCAGGAAGTTTTGTCCCCCAGAGCTACCTGCCTGCATGGGAGGAGGGGGGAACAAATTGAATTCAAAAATATAAAGCTTGTCTGCTGAAAATATTTATCATTGTGTACATGGATTTCCCCCTGAGATTTGCTTATAGTTCAAAGGCACTAAATACCTCAGTAATCACATCTAGTTTTATGCCTCTTCCAGGTATAAAGGATTAGTTAGTATAGATACAAGTCCCTAGTTTCAGATGGAGCTCAAATAACAAGTATTCCCTTGCTGGTTCGTATTTACACACAATATTGCATAGGCCTAACTAAAAGATGCATTTTAAAACCCAATGTAATTAAACAAGTCAAAATGTATCTAGAATTGGGCATGTCAAATTTCTAATGATTCTTTGATGATTCAGAGCAGGATTTAAGAATATCCATGTAAAAGGCAACAGATGAATAGATTCTTATACTAATTTTAATTTATCTACCTAGAATAGTGTTGCAGCTTTTTCCATCCAATTTCTACAAACCATCTCCAGTGAGGGGAGATTCCAGACTTACTGTAACAAACTCCAAGGATGTTAGTCTAACTTGGGAGCAATGACTGCTCCTTCTTTTCTAAGGAAGTTTTCACAGTCTAGGATCAATCTTGTAAGGTATTTAGACAATGGCAGGTAAGAGTATGCACTCCATTTTTAGAAACACCCATTCATTATGTTGATCATTGTGTTGGATATCTTTGAAGTCCCACTAGGCATCTGTCCACATCTTCAGATATCCAAATCCTCTTTACAAATTGGGCCCTTAGGCTGCTGTTTCATGTCTCTGGTTTTGATGACAAAGCTAAATTTGAGTCTCTTACCCATGCAGCCATTCCTTCCTCTCCTCATGCTCAGTTTGCTGCCCCTCTATTCTTACAGTATAACCTGGATTGTTTCAGTACATACTTTACCCTCAGACAGCTTTATCAGGACAAGTATGGAAGTAATAAACTGCAGCAACATGTGGCAGGAATTTTTCTTTGGCCCAGATTTATGGACAGGAACTAGAGAAACAGGCAAAGAGATAGAAATGCCTTCTTTCCATTAATAGATAGTATTTTGTAAATTATGTAAATACAAAGATTCCTGGTAAATGGAGATTATTTTGTTGTTGTTTCAACAGAAAGTTTAAGTGAAGTAGTCCTCCTTTTTTTTATTTTGTGCTTTTTTGTAATTTTTTCACTGCTCCTTCCCCACTTTTATTTATTTATTTTTTTAAAAAAGGTAGACTACTATAGTCACTGCTGCTCGTTCAAAAAGCCTGATCCAAGTCAGCAGATGTAAAGGAGATGACTGTAATGAGCATTTGAATATGGCCTTAGAAATTAAGCAGTACATTTTTCTTGAGTTATGATCAGTTGGTCCTTTCTTGTGAGCTCTTGCAAAGAGGTTATTTTTACACCTCATTCTAAAATTACCAACCTATGACATGATATCTTTCAAGCACATGGTATGTACTCCTCCACTGCTCATTGATTCATCACATGCCTCTGAGAATCAGCAACTTAATGATATTCTTATCAACAACATAGAAAATACATGCAGTATGTATCTTTTAAAGTTCCGTATCATGGAGCATTGTAAATGAAGCAGTCTGAAAGACAGAGATATGCCCCAGTTAAAGTTACCCATGCCCAAAGTATTGTCTTCTCCCTCCCCCTCAACATGAGCTGCTTTTCTCTCTCTTGACCCATCATATCCAGATACAGGCCTGAGTGCTAAGACTGAGAAAATAAGCTCAGAAACAAGTCAGGTTAAAGGCTTGATTCCTTAGTTCCTGGCATGGTAATTTGACAGTGCTTGCTAGCAAATACCAAATGGATGCACATCAGATCAGCCAAATGCTCAACAGGTCAGCTGATGCTATTCACTGATGTAAACAGCTTCATGGAGTCCAAGAAGCAATCATACTCCACCTGTTTCAATCCTTGCTACTTCTGAGTTTCGTTTATATTACTTATCTTTTGGCTATCATGAACAGGCACATTGCAATTTAGTGATAGCAATAAAACTTTATTCTAGTGCAATTCAACATGATATAAAGGATTAAAAATAGAAAAAATACACTTGTTAAAGCTTCTGCCTCTGGAAAAAAGAATTTGAAAGACAAAGACCTGCACGCTGCTTGCTTGAACAAACTTAATTTTACATTATTTTTTGGAACAATCAGTCATAGCTTGGTCCTTACTCCCTATCCTATTAGTGTTCTCTTTTGAAGACACTGAAATATTTCAAACCAAGATGACTGCTCTTCTATTGCCCAGATGAAAAGCACTAACAATCTGAGGCAGCTAGCTTTAGAATATCCAAATCTGTGCATTGATTTTGCTTCCTCCTCACCTTTATTCCTCTAATTTTTTAATTATATGTACACATTGGTTAGATTTCCTGTCAGTCATCCCCCCTCCCCCACTTTGTTTTAAAGTACACATTATGTATGGACAAACTCCTTTAACACTTCCCCCTTTTAAGAAGGGTATATCCCCTTTCAGCCTCATCTTGATGTAATCTTTTAAAACTAACTTTGGGGGTTTTGCTGAAATCCATTTTTATGGAACTTCTGATACCAGTCAGTAACACTTCTAAGACAGAAAAAGGATAAGAAGGCAAGTTATCAAAAACAGTGGCAGGCACATAAAGCTGTTTGATTCTAACCTCCTGGGAAAACAGGAAAACCAACAGAAATTTCAGTTTCTAATTAAATGTTTTGTTTCTTTTTATAAACTTGGCTCACCTTAAAACATTACTTCATTGCTCTTCATTGACAGAAGGATTCAAGGGCTTGAACTATAACTAACTGTTGTCAAAATTATTAGTCCTTGAGTGTTCTCAAGCAGTCTTTTAGGAAAACCATGGTTTGCTCAGGTCTCAGTTTGTGCTGCATGCTTGGAGGGGAATTTTGCTTCAAAAACTTCTGTACTATTTGACCCACCTATGCACTGTCAGTCTTGCATAGGAATCTGACACATTTGTTGATCAAACCTCATTGATTTAGTTGCAGATTAATGAAGTATAAGCTTTCATTTCCTTCCTTTTTAGCTTATGTAAACTCCTGCTAAATACCACTGTAGCCTTTCCTTCAATAACACACTGAAAACAAATGTTTCATGGTGCAGTTTTTCTTCCAAGAGAAGATTTCACCTCACAGTATTCCAGTTCATTATCTCTACAATCATGTTATCTTTGGTTTGCAATATCCAAATCTGATGGGCTGTAGACCCTTCTATTCATAATAATTTAACTTCTGTAGCAAAAGTGAAATTTCAAATGTAAAGACATGAAAATCCACTTCAAGTGACACATGATATTAAATATCAGAATTATTTCTTGTTATTGACTCTTAAGCAAAATTTTCAAAGGCTTACTTCGACAGTATATGACAGAAGTTAATTTTCTTGTGAATGCAAATACATCCTTGAAATAAAACTGCACTAAAAAAAAAAAAAAAAGTATCTCCTTTAGATAAAGTGTTCCTTGTGTTTGTTAGTAGTGACTGCAAAGTTGTTTATTAATTTTTCTTAGAACTCAGAAAAGAAATATATATCATGGTCTGGGTTGAACTTTCCTTAAAGTTGTAAAATATTACAGGTATGTTTATTTTTTCTTTAAGAAGGGAACTTAAGCCTCATTTAATCTGAAGCATTTTAAAGGTAGCTCTACAGTAGACAGATGTCTGACATTTTTTGGAGGAAGTGGGGGTGAAAAGAAATACAACTCAAATGTCTTTTGTGGCTCACATAGTCATATTTTAAGATTTTGGTCTGTGTACTATCCAAATTGCCAGCATAATTCAAGCCACATCATACATAGGAGGAAGGGCGGGGGGGGGGGGGGGGGGGGGGAAGCAGTCTTCTGATACATTAGTTGTCTTGCATACTATGATATAGCTGTTTTGTCAACTTTTACTACTTTAAGTTAGATACCTAGTCTCTGTGTGTAGTATAAACACACATTTCAGAGTGAAATCTACAGAAACCAGCATACACATCTGGGACCTGTTGAGGCTAGCCAGTAAGAATCCCCAGAAAGAAAAGCATGTTTTCCAGTCAAGGGCTCAGTTTAGAGTTTTAGAGCTACTACATAGGCATTCAATGAAAGAAACACTAAAATCCAGTTCTTACCTCTCTCCCAGGTGGTTGCTTTACTTATACTTTTTCTTTCACCCTGTATGTATTTATTTAGACTGTGCAAAGTAGAACAGCTTCAAAAGAAACTTAGAATACCTTTCACTAGTAAATTTTGTTACAGTTTGATGACTAACAGTCACTAAAAAATAAAAATAAAAAATGAGAGCTACAACAAGGGAAATAGAGTATAAACCAGAACCTAGATCTTTTATAGCTTGGCTGACTCCATTTACTTTTGAGTCAATTGATAAAAGATAGGCTAAATGTGGTTTCACTTCCTGCTCTCTCTTGGGCAGAAATGGTTGTGCTTTCACAATATGTTAATTAGCTGAGTTCTGTATGTGAGATAAGTGAAGATGCAATGCAGCTGATGTGAGCTACTCATTAGATAGATAGCAAGTTTCCAGGGTGTATACCTAGTTGGAAAAATATGGGCATCTGAGAAACTGCTGGCCAAAATCAGAAATCTAAATTTCAACAGAAATTAAAAAATAAAATTAAAAAAAAGTAGGCAACTCCAGGAATTACTGTACTCTGTCTCAGTAGGAACTGGAGTTTTGAGGACCTAAATTTTAGGCTTCAGTACCAAATTTCTGTAAAGTGTATCTTTGAGTGGCTAAATATTTATACAGATTTGAGCCAAATACTAAAAGCCAAAGTGCATGTAAAATAGGAAGCAGTAGTGTTTAAGGTAGATAAATGCAAGACTCTAATATATATATATTAACATTCACGTAGGCAGTGGAACTAATTCTGATCTACCTTTACACAGCAACATGATTTAGCATTTCCTTATAGTATGGTATGCCACACTGAGATTGGATCCCCCTTCAAAGCATGGATATAAATGTAGTAAGACAGAACTGCCACTGCGAAAACTGTATACTCTAAATATACAGGAACGATACTGTAGTCAGAAGGAATGTTGTGAGCTGAGTGACTTAGGGCAGCACAAGAAGAGAATTGCTATGGTGATGCATTGTCTGTGGGTAGCATGCACATGAGCTTGCACAGCTTAAGGAAGCAACAGCACAATGACAGCAACTCCTTTGGTTAAAAAAAAAAAAAAATCAGTTTTGGATTTCTGTGGTGGCATGGCATCATTCCACAGTGGACTGCTCTTTTCTTCAGGCTTTTTTAATTTTAGAAAAATATAACTATACAATTTATAGGTAAAGGCACAGATGTTTGGACTATCCTTCTGTTCAAAATGCTAGCTAGAACCATAAACTACATTTGGACAATACTGAAATAGTCCATTTAGACACAATGCTTATTTAACATTATAAGCTGTACTTAATATTTTGTTCCAAATCATCTCAAACCCTTGGGATTCAAGCCTTAAAAATCAGGCCTAAAAAATAATGGGATGAATTTTAAAACCCAATTTTGGGAGCTGTTTGTTTTCTGTTTTTAAGGACTTTGATATGCTTTTTCACCACAACTGTGAGGACTAGAAGCTTCTTTGAAATGAAAGCTGAGCTTTTCAGCAATCACATGATTCTGGAAAGGATGGAATTTGGAGAGCAGACAACAATAATGCTCAGGTACCTTCCTAAAGTAATAGAATAATTATATTAAGCAGCAGACCTTCTTGCACAAACTGCTTACAATGCCACATAAGAGAGAGACTTTCAAAAAGAATTGGTGTGAAAATACCAGCTTTCTTAAAAGCTTAAAGGTATCTGAGGTTAACCACACAAATCAGACCTCTGAGACAAACATCTGCTCTAGAAAACAGGTCTTCATGCATTAATATGCAGCTGCTTCCAGAATGGATGGCAAGAAATTAGAGAGGAGCAGGGCTGGGAAAAACTGGTCTCCAGAAGAAACGGAGAACTAGACATTTTACGCAGACTTAAGAAGGCAAAAGAAAGTGATCACTTTCAAACCAAGTCACTCATGCTGCTGCCGCCGCTGCCGCCGCTGCTGCTGCCACTGCTTCTTCTTATTCTTCTTCGTCATCGTTGTCGTCGTCGTCGTCGTCGTCGTCTTCTTCGTCTTCTTCTTTCCCTCTGTAACATGAAAGAAAGATTAGAGCTGCTTTTAGTATTTGTAGTCTGATGGTTGTTTTGGGGGGAATAATGAGACTGAGTTTGCAAGGAAGGATGAACGTCCAGAGCTTATTCTTTTTTTTGTCTTAGGAATTACATTTTAGAAAGCTCTTAGATTTCATGGTTTAAAGTGCATTAGCATTTGACCCAGGGGCATATGTGCCAATATTGCCCTGTTAAAAAATATTTTAGAAGGGAAATAGGTATGTTTCCATGCCACACTGAGGAGTAATGCTAAAAGCCGCACTCACAGAAAAACTATTTCAATTGTCACCACTCTTACATAGTTTTAAAATACAGGAAAAACTTGAGTATTTTACTGATCATAAACATGAATCCAAAGCTGAGAGCAATCACTACTTCAGTGAAGCCACTTTTCATTGTTATTAAGCCTATAGACAGTGAGCATTAAAATATCCAGCTTCTCAAGGTTGACACATTGGCCAAGGCAAGCAATCTCCCCTCTTTGTGCTGGATCAATTTGCATATATACTTTCATTTAAAAAGAGGCAAGGGTACTGTGCATAGTTTAGGCTTAATATCCTGTTATGTTATGCCCAAGGTTTTTCTGCATGTGTGTGCACACCATACCTTTGTTAATTATTTTGACTGTCATGTATATTCTTACCATGAGCAGAAGTCTATTGTGAACAGTGCTGTAGAAACATCAAGCCAAAAGCTGATCCAAATAGTTGTAGTCAGCAAATGTAAAGTCTCTCTACCAATAAAACACAATGTTTTATGCTAAAGCAACTAAAATATATAAAAGAAAAAAAAAGAAGAGAGAGAAAGAGAACAGGAGGATTATAAGAAGTAGGACCTTGGGTACAAAATACAAGGGAAATGGTAAAGACTTATGCTTTTTATTAAAACTTAAATCTGATGCAGGTCTAGAAACAACCCAAAGTCAACAGAATGGCAAAGGAGACTGATGAATCCTTTTCTTAACTTGCTTCCGGGAATCATGCAAGAAATGGGTGACAATGAGGAATGGAGTATTGGAAATAGGATGAAAAAATGTACAATGTCCAAGATGGTGCACAGTAGAATGTAAACCAATTATTTGTTATAAACTGGAAGATCATCAGCTGGAAGTGACGGAAAAAGAGAGTCACCTTACTAGTGTATTACAAGATGACACTAAGTCACCAACAGAAAACAGCTGAGAAAAAGGTAAGTGTGATTCTAGAATACGCAGGGAGAAATGCTTCTAGTAGAAATAGTGAAATATTATCACTCTACACAACACTTTTCTGGAATATAGTGTACTATTATGATTACCCATGTTAAAAGAAAAAAGAAAATAAAAAAGGTTTATTCAGTATGGGTAGGTAAATGTAAGTGCTACTGGGATGACCAAAGGAATAGAAAGTCTTTCTAAAGAGAAAAGTATTATTTATGAATATAATAGTGGGGTAAACAGAAAGGGTGGAAAGTTATTTAAGCTAAAGAATAGATGACTGCAAACGACTCATGGATACACTGAGTCTGAACACTGAAATGCTTTCAGTCATCAGAACAGTAAGTTTCCGAATGGCCTTTCAATGCAAGCAGCAGGGACGGAAGCCCAGATAGTTATAAGATGGTTGTCAATCACTATTTCAATCAAGACCAGTCAAAATAACATTCAGTTGTTTCTGAACAGGAGAACAAACTCAGTGATTGGGGTGATCCACTCCTACCTGAAGTTTCTGTGCATTTCCTATGTCCCCAAACAGAATACTGATCCCAATATGAATACCTAACCCAGTCGTGGTTACGTGCCTCTCTCGTGTCTGCTGGCAAAGCCAAAGTAGCTTTCCTGACCACTGTGCATTCCTACAGCCTTTAAACTTCTCCTCAACATCTTTCTTCAGGAACTCATTTGTCTTCTTGCCATAATATTTATAAACTTTTTGTTAAGTTTCTCTTGAAATATCTTCTTTTGTGTTTCTTTTCCACTGTGTTGTTTCGGTAGTATAATGTGTTGGGACAAATGCATGCCGGCAGAGTTCTCCGAAGCATCAAGTAAATTTATGCTGCTGTGGAAAGGTATTGACCAAGCGAGGCAAGTGAGAAGACAGGATGGGACAGAAGAAACTTCACAGTTTCTTACAAAACTGAGTGGCCTGGCTGTTGAAAGTTTAACTAGTAAAATAAGCATTTATATTTAATTATAATAGTTTTAACCGGCTCACTATAAAAGACAGATTAAAAGATTGCCTGAAATGCAACATTTATAACAACCCCCTAATAGTAGGAGGATTTCTAAAGCAAAAATGTTCTCAGACAAAAAAAGGTCTATAATCCACAAGGTCATCTTTTTTATGAAAATAGCATTTAGCCATGCAGGGACTGGAAAACCAAACAAAGAATAAGGTATTTCTATTAATTTCACTTTTGAGTTATGCATTTCTGACTTTTTTAGCATCTCATTTTACAAGCACATTTATAATTGATAAAAAAAGTTTGATTATTTTCCTGTGATATCATATCACTTTATTATATCATATCACTTTACAATAATTGAGCCTAGAGGTGAATAAGGAAACTACATTCTTCCTAATTGGGTTCATCTGAACTTTTTACAATCTACTTTGAGAAAATTTAATTGATAATTAACAGCACTTCAGATCACCTGCTTGTGAGACTTTAAAAATACATGAAAAGCTGACAACTCATTGCCTGCATGAAAAAAGTGTACACAATTAACTATAAAGAAAATCTTGACTGCCTAAATCAAAGCTTACTGTGTTGCACAGATGAATGAAATCTGTTACATAAAAACTCCTTTTAATGTCCAAATTGGTTTTTAAGTAGCAAATATACCAACCCTCCAGCTCTTCAGTGCCACACCACGTTTCTTCCTTTCAGAGACCAAAGGGGATCGGGCAGTCCATTATAGCAGGTCAGAATCATTATCTTCTGTGAGAAACAGTTTCCAGCTGCTGATTTTTGGAGTTAGGAAGCAGTAAGTTATAGATATCCCAGCGCTTAATCACAAGCTTCCCTGACAAAGCCCAGGCAGAGATTCTTCAAGGAATGAAACCCTTGTTCTCTGGATTCACTGAACTGCAGATTTGCCAATATACTTTATCTCTTATTAGTTAATGGATTTGTTGTGATGTTTATAATAATGCATGCTTCTGTTGCATCTATTGCCTAAGTGCTCAAGATAACAAGTCTCTGTACACCCCCAAGAGGCAAGTTTAAAAACCCTCGCATCTCTATTTCTTAGCTAGATAAATTGAGGTTCAGAAAAACTACAACACATTTTTGCTGCAGTCAGTATCTGAACTGGGACCAGCAATAAATTGATGCTGATTCTTAGGTTATTTTTTTACCCTAGAGATAACATGATTTCTTTAAGCACCAAAATAAAAGCAGAAGCACATGGTAATGTGAAATACGTACTGGAAATGCAGATTAAAAATAACAGAGTGGAAATTCAACTAAATATGTGTGCTCTGCTGTTTCATCTGCATAGAAGATGGGGACATTTTTATATAACCATACTCCACTCTTCAGAGACTTTTTCAATACATATATTTTTATCTCATCATGATAACTCCAAAGATAGAAGGATGTTGGAAAGAATAGCTTACTGAAAGACTCCAACAAATCATAGATGGGATAATATAATTAACAAAGCTCCATCCTTGAGAGCTGTTAAGTAATTTTGACCCCCGTAGGAATAGAAAAGGCTCAACACAAGAGAGACCTTAAAATACTTGACATCTTTGAATAACAACTGATAAACACACAGGCAAGCAAGCCACAACTCTTGCAGTGAAGAGACAGGAAATTCCCTTGTTTTTGCTAAGAGAGAGCAAATAGTAAGCCCTGAACAGTGAAAGTATATTTGCTTATTCCACTGGGGGTGCCAGCTCACCTCTGACTCTTCTTGCATGACTCTTTCTAATTCTTTGGAAATATAGGTGGGCCATATGGGACAGCCACAGAGTTGGCAGGTATATCTGCCTCTCTGTAAATATACTTCTGTGTGACTGATTCCCTGGTGACACAATTCTCCAGAACAAGTTAAATGACATAAAGGAACAATACCATTGACACGACCAGTTCGGTAAAGTAACTACAGGATTTCTTCTCTTCCTCCCTTACTTAGCATAACTTTATAACTTAGCATAACTTTATAACTTAGCATAACTGCATTTTCACTGCATTTTTTTTAAACTGGGAAAATGCACATGATATTAAACTCATTTGCAAAAATTGAACACTGAACAGTGAAATACACAGGCAAAAGAATATATAGAACACTTAAGAAGTGTAATTCCCATGTGTTTCCTGGAAGCCATTTACAGTAAAAAGTTGCTAATGGAGAAAAAGAAACAATAAAACTCTACCTGAGTTATTCAAGGGCTTTGAGGCCAATCCTGCACCCACATTTCATAGGCAACTCACTGTGATTTCTAAGAAAATCTATTATGAAGATCCAATGTAGGCAACCTTTTAATGTCAGACCCTGATCCCACGCCTGAAGTCAATATGATAACTTTGAGCCTGAACGAGCAGTTACGCAGCTGCAGCTGCATTCCATGTTCCCAGAGAACAAGATATTGATCAAAGGAGGTAAGTGAATTAGAGCCCTGACTCCATCTTTATTTCTGTTTGTGCAAGTGAGCACATCCTTCCTGAGGAAAGAGCTTGAACGCACATGTAAATGAAAGCTTAGGAACATTGAAAGGCCTGGTACAAATAGTGGGCTACTCAAGAAGGATGATATGACATACAAATCTTCTTATAAACTATTTGCGTGAAGCACTTGCAGAGTCTGGCTAGTACTAGTAATTATTTTTATTACGGTTGGCAACAAACTTACACTGAATAGGGAATTAAATATATGATGATTGCTTCAGTGATGCCTTTGGTTCCCATCTTCAAGTTTCATGCTGCTGTCAGAGTACTGGAACCAAGGAAAATATTCTTTCAGTAGTACTCATTCATCTCTCTTTAGAATAGGAATAGTCACCTTTGTTTGCTATGTCCTTTTCCCATACTTCAGACACAAAGAAAATTTGTTATATAATTAGTTAGTCATCTCCTACTGATTTTCAGTGGTGTGCTTATAGGGAAGAGACTTCTCCATCTCTTAGTCTCTTACAGAAGAAATGTGTGTGTGTGTGTGTGTGTGCGCGCATGTGCATGCACGTGTGTCTTTCTCTCTCTTATATATACATATAAGAAGAAAACATTTCCAATAATTCGAAATCAGGATTACAGACTGAGGCAGTTTTTGCATCTCTCAACAGACAGATAAGTTGATAAATATTTAGCAGAATAACACAATGTTTGAAATGAACAAATCTTTCTAAAGAAGTGCAAATAACATTCTGTCTGATTATAGACATTGTAGCTGAGCAGGGATAAGAGATGTTGTAAATCCATTAGTGAAGCGCTGCTTGCCTTCATTTCTATTTAATATTTCTTAAAGCTATAAAATTGTATTATGTTAATGTAATGTACGGTCCAAGTGATAAAGGCAGCTAATGTGATTACCACTCACTGCTCTATAAAGCTTTCAGCAAAGCTGCAGACAAATCGGTATTCAACTGTTTTTCATGATGATGGTATTATATAGGGCAGATCGCAGGTTGAAGGCATCGTCTAGTTTTTAGGACATTCTTGTTTGTCAAAAGGTTTAACACCACAGTGAAAGGATTTTAGACCAGTTCAAAGTAGTACTTCCATGTCTGTTTGTAGCAAGTAAGCAAGGCATAGCAGACCAGAGATCCTTATTTAGACTATGTATGCAAAGCAGAAACCTACTCTTAAACCATTATTGTAACTATTCACATGCAAAACAAATATCACAGATCAGATCATAAAGAGGAATTTCAGCTTTGCTGATACTGGTGCTCTCCTTTTCACCTTGCTTCCAAAATTGGCTGGTAACAATCTACTAAAAATATGGGGGAATCTTCCTAAATTTTGTTATGATCATACAACAGTTATCCTTTTCAGTCACTCCCCTTTGATCATTCTCAAGCGGCAATATTTCTTCATCTGTTAAACCTCACATTCAAATTCTATTCTATTACAACTCTCATTCTAATTCACAATGGAATTCTAATTTACAAACAGAAGTATTAAGTTATGAAGAGGTAGAAGAAAATTCCAAATCTGGGGTCATAGCATTAACCCTGTTATCAGAACTTGAAATCCAAAGACTGATCATTTTTAATAGAGCAGGTTTACAAATTGTCTTCCTGGAACCTCTGAGCTAGATGTAGAACAGATAGAAGGATTATCTTCACAAGATGGGCAGAATAAGTGGACAGTCCATTAAAAGATTTGTTAAAGCATCAAATCTGACATGGCCTTTCCCTGTCATGCAATTGTTGCAATAGTCAGTGAAGCCTCTGCCCACACAACATCTACTAATGGCTATTTTTTTTTTTAATAGTGCTTCTTAAAGAAGGAACAACCTCTCTATGTGTCCAGAGACAGAGTATAAGCACTGACTTCCCTATTTTCACTTAGGGAATACCTGTAAAGCTTTGCTCTTCAGGGGTAACCCAACTTGAATAAGAGTCTGTGCAGAGCAGGACAAGGCAAACTTCAGTGCTGGTTCAAATCTAGGCATAAAATGTCTTTATTCTCCAGAGTGTCTTCCATACCTGTAGGTATTCATCTAATTTTCCTGAAGCCAGCAAAGTCCAGTGGCTAACAACAGCAGTTGAGCAAAGGTAACATCGGTGAAGGTAAGATGATCAAGGGAAGACAAGAGGAGAGGCTGAGGGAACTAGGTTTGTTCAGCCTGGAGAAGGAAAGGCATCGGGGGCACCTAATAGCATCCTGTCAATACCTATGAGGAGGTTACCAAGAAGTTTGAGTAACACTCTTCACAGTGGTGTATCGCAAGAGGACAAGAGACAATGGGCATAAGGCAAGGGAGGTTCAGTCTGGATATAGGGAAAACCCTTTTTTCACCACAAGGACAGTCGAGCAGTAGTGTAGGCTGCCCAGAGAGGTTGCGCAGTCTCCAGCCTTGGAGTTTTTCAAGACCTGACTAGATTGAGCTCGGAGTTACTTGGTCTGACCTCATAGCTGGCCCGGCTCTGGCAGGATCTCCTGAGGTCCCTTCCAGCCTGACTTATTCTGTGATTCTACAATTTCAGCATATCACAACAGTACCTAGTGCTGAGATGTCATAGAAGGGCAGGCTGGTAACAGTGATCAAAAATTAGAGGAAAAATAAATGCAGAGCTATGTGGATTTTGCTATGAAAAAAGATTCTATGGACATTTAAATTGTTTGAAATTTATCTTTGACTAGTCTATGTCTGGCACAAATATCTAGCCTAAGAATTTAGGAAATTTCATTAAATTACATTGGTCACTGAAGAAAAATCCTGCAGAGATACTTTCTGAAATATTACTGATTCGTTTCTGTATTTTATTTATGTAAGGGAGAATAAGTAGAAGGGGCACATTATTCATGTCTTCACCAACTATACTCTTTCTTTCCCACCGTGTGAGCTCCAAATTTTAATATTTTATTCATACCAGCTTGAATATATCCAAACAAGCTGATGCAAATATATTGTTCCTTTCTGCCCTCTAACTCAAGGGAGTGGCTAAAAGCTACTAGAAAACATAAACCAATTAAAAACAAATTAAGAACTCAAAAGAGCATGCATAATAAGTATCGCTTTCAAAGAGAGAGGGGAGCAAAATTCCCAGTCTAGTTTCAGATGCAGACTCCTCCCAACACTCCCCAACCCTTGCATCTAGGAGTTTAGCTGTGGGTTCGTATCTAATGTCAAGCAAACCAGCAGTATATTAGAGCTTAAAAAGTGAAGGCAACATTTTCAATATCTTTGTAATGATGATTAATTCCTTTTGTATTCATCTGAGTAATATTAATCGGTATGATTTCATTTAGGGTGAATGTGGATAGAACATTTAATTTCTTCCACACTTCAGGAGAGCCTATTTAAATTAATAATTGTACAAAAATGAATAGCAGAAGGAATGGAACTGAAAGTTTGCATGTAAGCCATAAGATGTACAATAAAATAGCATAAACTCATGAGTACTTTACATTTGTTCAACTTATTAAAGACACACTTATAAATGTGATACATTCACTAGATGTAAATATGGTATAGGAAATATAAGTACTGTCTCATAGGAAAGGTACAAAGATGCAGTTAGTTTACATTCTTACACATTGTTATATTGTTTCAGCAGTGACAATTAAAAAGAATGTCAGAGAAACATCATTAAAAAATTAACAAATCTGCCATTTCTTGCTTAAAATTGATCAATTTGCCATTATTCTGTCTGTATCCAGAATTATGCAGCAACTACACTTCTACAGAATAAAATCTTATTCTTTCTAATGTGATTTTTCAATATAATTTAACTTTCTCATATTGTACCCATATATATAATATGTACGTGTGTGTATATGTGTGTGACAGTGCATTCAGCTTATACATATAATTTCAAGTATGATATGCAGTGTGAAATAAGAAGACACAATACAATTAAGGCACTCTATTTATTTAAATAGTCCCATTTAACTAACATGGTTTACCTTGTTTTTTGGACTTATAATAAAATTCTCTGCCCTTTCCCTTTTTCCTCAAATTTGGTTAGAATTTTGCGATTGCCTTCATTAGAGCCAAAATTTTACTCTATACTTTATAGCCTACCTTGACACAGTTCTTTACAGAGTGTTTTTGTAACTTTCCCATCACTTAGGAATCACCTTCTCCTTCCCTTTTGCCTATAATTTTCTTCCCCAACTTCTGTCTTCTAATGATCGCCTTGGGCTGACTAAATTTTGAGATTCTGAAACAGTTTCTGAGGTCCTTACTGCCACACAGTAGTGTCCTATTCTACATGCAGACCCACTGAAGTCATTGGGACCAATTTTTACATATAGTACTAGCCAGAAGTGAAAAGATATCAGACCTAAAACCATGTAAATCATCTCCCTGTGTACAACTGTGAAAAGGAAAACAGTAATTATTGCAAAGAGGAGCTGAAGTAGTCTTCTTTCTGTTTAGTATTATCTGGAGTTCAGTGACTTATTCACAGATGAACTAGTTTCCTAAAGGTTCAAGCCACACCTCCAGAAACTGTGCAAGATGTGAGCAAAAGCCAAGCATCCCGACATCACCAAACACTGAGCTGAATGCGCTTTGTGTATGTATGTTAACTTTTGGGGTGATCTTGATCATGTAGAAGCAGGCTTACGTGGGTAATGTAAATATGAGATTAACTAATCTGTTTTCTAAAACTAATGGCAAGGAATAAAATTTATTTTGCCATGGAATTTTTTATGTGGCAAAGAAATACAAATTGGGTGGATTTACCTTACCCAGCTCCAACTGATTAACAGCCAGGTGTCTCATCTCTGCTATAGATGAAAAGTAACAGGTAGCGTGCAGAGTATATGCCTCCCTCTACTGACAAAAAGCTTTCAGGTGGTTCAAGTGAGTTAACATCAACTTCACCTTGAAACAGTATTTAAGAAATTCAGTTGTGCTAGGGATTTCCAAAGTTTCAGCTTAATTACATTGTATAAAAAAATACATATGAATAAAAAATACACTGAAACCATATGCAATACTTTTGGCTTCACCTATGCAGACAAAACTGTATTTTGGATGATGTAAATTCTTTCAATAAATTCAGGGCTAAGGAAAAAGCAATCAGATTAAGATTTGTCTTTAACATACATTCTGTTTGTATTTCTGTAGTTTTTTAGGATAGGAAACATTAGAGTTGAAAAACTCAAATATTGTGACAGCCTTCTGGACTTAAAAAAGGAGTTGTGTACACCATGACAGTTCCTAACAAGTCATGCCAAATCTCTATGGATTTGGAAGAAGTGGAACATTGCTGAGCCATTCAGTATATCACTTGTAACTTGCAGTGATTTTCTTAGACTTGGTTTCCAGTGTGATGGATTGTGACCATAATGATGTCATTAGGATCCTTCAGTTTCACATGCCTTTAGACAGAAAAATAATGTGAATTTGTAAGCAAGTTGAGTATCACTCTGAGCTTCAGGGTTCCAAAACCTCACATTTCAGTGAACAAAGAGAGATCAAATCCTTTTTTAATGAAACCCTGTGAAAACGGGCTTGTTACCTTCATCTCCATGAAACATATAGCTAAGGAAAGAGAAAAAAGCTAGTTAATACAACAGACTTTAGAATGGACATGTATTTTATAGTGCTGAAACTTATTGCAGCTCAGGCATATCTATGCTTTAGATACCAGCTAGCTTACTGAAAAAAAAGCCCACAAATTCCTAATAGCCTTTATTTTCTGTTCTTGCTGGTGACATGAGAACATGTTTAATATACTGTGGAAATAGAATGGAATCCACAGCTGGCTTACCTAGGAAACAGATTTATCCAGTAGGCAGAATCTTGATTGCCCAATCAAGGAGGATGGATGAAGCATTTATTACCCTAAAATGATGACAAGAAACTAGGTAGGTTCATTAGCAGATGTGTCCGAGCCCTTATCAGCAAATCTTGTAACATATTCTTTTCACAGAGTTTACTAGTCTTGAGTAATCTGAAAAGAGCTGGTCTGAGAGGTGGTTTCCAGAATCTTGTAAATAATCATAGCAGGGTATGAGGGGGGAGGAAAGGGAAATTAAGACTCTGAAGGACAGCTTCTCAGATGGCAGCTTGCAATGACAGTTTGACAGATTTTCTGGTGTTGAAAAAGAACTATATGCAAAAAGTATACAAATCGCTCACCTTCTTTCAATGATTACATATTTTTAAGGTGTCATAAATGCAAAGCTGTAGGAAGCAATACTAGGTAGGAAAATATGAAATTCTATTTTATTTCCCTTGCAGCTCATTTGCATAATGTAATCTAGAGGGTTATATTTATCAGTGGCGGGAAGGCAGTTTAAACAAATGTTCAACATATGTACATCATCAACAGCAAAAGGTCATAGTCTTAGCAGGCAGCTGAAAATGTAAACAAAGGCCAGCATGTCTGCATTCTCCCTGCACCATATTGACAGCAAATAATAGGTCCCTAACAGAATATCTGTCATCTTGGAAGCATTTACTGAGCATTTTGTTTTGGCTAATATAGACTGTTCAAGTGAGTCATTACACTGGGAGGCAGCTACTGCCATTTCAGAAAGTATCTTGAGACCACAGCAATTTTATATCACTGTAATTCAACAGCAACTAACTAACTAAGTGATGTGGAATCCACCCAGTATTAATGTTTCCATGGTAATTGGATACTTGACATCTTGCTGAAATCCCTGTGTTAAAACTTGTTTCCCAAATTGTTAAGGACTAGGAAGCAATCCCTAGCCCTTCCCTTTCTATAGTTTGTCCAGTAGGCACAGTGAATAATTAGCTTTCATCATTTCCAGATCCATACTGTCCTTCTAAGTATTCACATCCCAAAAGTAGCTTGATAGCTTGCTTTTGTGACTGTCTTTGTTCCTTGCATTCAAAGTCTACTGAAAAGTATTCCAGCAGCTATATCGACCCTCCCCCCATCCTCATGCTAACATACACCAGTAAAATTACCTGCAAGATTCAAAACATACAGGATCTCTCACAGGGAGCCACTTCCCCTCTGATACTGGCCAATCTATTTGTTGAAGGATTTAATGAATAATTTCAAAGGCACTGTCTTCCCACAAAGAAGGCTCATTTGCAAATCTGTGTAATCTTTTGTCAGCCCACACTGATTTCTGGGTGTGAAACAACTTTGGTTCATGAAAACAGTTGCAAAATGAGATGTAGCAATGCCGAGGAGGGAGCAGGGAATGGGGCAAAAGGAGGAGGGAATCGACAGTCCACTTTCTTTGATAAATTAAAAAGAAGCATTCACGCAATTATTTTCTATGCACATTCTTACTGTCTTTCTTCTAAATAATCTGTTTATATGCCAGAAAGCAAAACACAGGTCCTAGTTTTAATCTCGTATTCCATCTGGTTCTAGAATTACTGCAAAGGGCAGGTGGCAAATGAGTGCTTTCTAATTTTCTAATTTGCTCTATGGGACAGATTCTGCCTCCTGGTTCAGGCTGAGTAGTTTTTACCAGCCCTTGGGATAGTCAGAGAGTAAGGAATAGCTCAGGTTGAGCACTTGTGACAGAACCTGACTCACAGTATGAAACGGGGGCATGCATGGTTTAATGTTACATCTGTGACGCACACAGGTTATTATGAGAAAATGATTTTAGTTGGAAAATTTCAGTACAATAAACTGGAGCATGATTTAAAGGCATTTGCTCTGTGACTAGTCTTTTTAGTGGCATGCCTACATACAGTCATTTCTGTACCTGCTAATATAAATGTGTTTCATCGAATATAATGCTGTGAAAGGGTGCATTCAAGCAAGGAGGATCTTTGTTTCAGAGTCTCAGGTTCTAACCAAGAAAGCATGATTTTAAACTAATGACGACTCCAGCCCTATATCTATCCACCTAATTTGTGAAATACCAAGATTTTTACTGATATTTCAATGAAAGTCCCAATACAACTTGAAATGTAGAATCATGATTGATTCCTCTGTAACAAATCAGGTGCATACATGAATATTTCACACATATTCAGGCACACGTTGATGTATACACACATATGCACATATATGCATGTACATAAGCATGATATAAGTGCATATAAAGTTTTTGAAAGGGGGAATGTGAATGATTTTCAGTAGGCATATTTGACATAAGAAACACTCACTGATCTCTCTGACTTATTGAGGGCTGATAGTAGAACAGCCGAAGGGGAAGCAACCATGCCAGGATCCCAGATCAAAGGTTTTAGCTCTTTGCTCACATAGGTGCCGAAGCCATGGCGCATTTCCAAGTAAAAGTGCCTGCAGTAACGTTTGCTAATTACAGGTTGTGTTCTGCTGTTTCCAAACAGGGTGAAAGTGACAGAAGTTTAACTGTGAATAATTACACACTTGAATAAGTATGTGATTAGCCCTATTTGTTGTGGTTGGGACTAGAGTGACAGGACAAGAATGGAGTGATTGCATTATTTACAGCTTAATTGTAGACAAGTAATTACTTATGTAAGCTGATGCTGTGGGGTCAGGGAATACATGCATGAGAATGTCTAGGATTTGAATGGAAACTTCAGAAACGAGATTTCCAAATGATATAGCGGAAGTGAAATTTCGGCGCATTAATCTAATTATGGAGTGGTTTTCTTGAATTAAATGTCTTGGAATGTTAAATATCTTGTTCTCCTGATGCCAAGGATTAGATGAAATCTTTTTAAGCCATTGCTTCCAGCGTAATAAATCACAAATGCCACCTAGTGGCTTTTACTATCCAGTGAATCATTGCATACTCACCAAAAATAAAAAGGGTTGAGACTTTTACCAGCATAAGTTATTTTCATAGGTGTGCATATGGCTGATGGGATTGTCTGTGAGCACTTTTTTCTACTTAGTTCCCAAATACATTTTATTTGCTTTGGATCAGATCGTGAAAATCTTACTCATGTTGGCGAGTAATAATGCATAATTCTATTAAAATGCAGTTAAACTCCCTTGCTTGGAGCTGTGTTTTAACTCTACGTGCTTTCCTCTCCTAGCAGAAGGGCGTCCAGATTTACAGAAGATTTAATAATATTTGCCTGAGTCTGCTCATCCAAGTAAATAAAGGTTTCACAACCTAGCTTTTTACTTGTGTGCTGCATTTTCAGAATGACAAAGTCTTCCAAAATGAAAATCAAGGTCCAGCCAGGAGGAAAAACAAGGAAAAAGACCAAGACCAACCTGATTATTTGGTGGGAAAATAATAGCAGTATGAAGTTACTGTTATATGAACGGTGTGCATTGTTACCTCTTTTGTAAATTCGTGAGGAGATAATTTACAGATCAGAGTAAAATGTTTATTGATGGAATCATGATGTCCCATTATTGTTAAGTCTCTGTCTTTCCATTTGTTTGCAAGCAACTCCTTGAGTTCAATTTCAGACAAATGCCTTTGTTTTAAAAGGATTTTATGAGTTTGCTCTCCAAGTTATTCTTTTTCTGAGACACCAAGGGCTTGTGAAAATCTCAGAATCACTACAAATTAACTCTTTTGCAGGAATGTGAACAAACGTTTTTGAAAACATCTCTCAATTGAGGCTGAATCAAGACCAGTTGGTGATTTTTTACATCCACCACTAATAAATAGTTAAAAAGGAAGTCACTATCTTGCCTTTGTAAGTAAAATTTGTCCTAATAGTAGGCAACTACAGAAGGAGATTTCCCTGACTTTTAGACTAAAATTTTGATAAGCTTCTCAGAAGAATTATTAGTCACTTTCAAAATTTTTGAGCAATTGAATTGTTTTGGAAAATGTGCTTAAAATGCAAATGTCAAAGTGATGTGTCTGAATTGTGTATTAACCAGTCTTTGTTTTTGTTTTTTACTGGTGATATGTACACTCCCTTGCTTTCAAAATTCAAAAATATCAGTAAAAAAAACACAATTAAGAAACCTAGCTGTAAACAGACTGTTCGTGAATGTCCTTTAGCATAAGATATACAAGCCTATATTTACATAAGGCTTTCTGAAGGAGCCTTTATTGTATCTGAAAGCTTAGTGGTACCTAACTTCTTGAGGTGCCTTCTGTCCCAGAATAAAGGAAGTCTGAGTAAATTGCACCTGTGCAGAGCTATTCCCTTGGCTGACAGAAAACACTTGCTTCACAAGATCTTCAATGCAATATTTTGGAGCGGGAATGGGGTATTTGTTTTTGCTTCAGGCTCGTTACTAATACATCTATTAGTAAAATTTTTATATGGAATGTTTCTTATTTCCCTGTGGCTTGACCGTACAACATCTTCATACCTCAATCCTTACAGACCTTTAGCATACATTTATCTTTAAGCAGGGGAATAGATTTGCTCAAATAATTTTGTAAGATAAGCATGTTTTTTTCCAGAGATTTTAACATAATTTGAATGATTATATTTGTTGCTAGTAGTAGTAGTAGTAGTAGTAATAAAAATTATATTTTTCAATGTAAAGGAAAGGAAGCAGAGGTGCACAAGAGTTAAGGAATTTGCTCTCCCAAGGTCACATAACAACCTGATGAGAGAATGTGGTACAAAATGCAGGTCTCCCACCCTTCGTTTTTATGTGTGTGAAGAATACAGCATTTTTAAAAAGCAGAATGCTTGCAGTTAATGAAAGGGATATCTGATGTATATACCACTATAAACGTTCACTTTTCCAAAGGCTTAAAATTAAAACTGTACTCTCATGTCTTGGGTCTGTCCTTACTGCTTTGTAGTATTAAAAACTAAAATAATCCAAAGCCTTGCTTAGCTCATGAGGATTGTTAAAGTTAAAAGATGTGGCTTTTTGGATCTAAATAATTTCTCGTGGGTATCTTTGGTTTCATGTTTCTTTTATTTTGCCTGCTGCTATGAAAACTATATGGTCCTGTATTACTGACCACTGAGCAGAGAGAACACCCTAAAAACACCCATCAGAATAAATGCTTAATTGCTGTCAAATGTTATAGCATAATCTGTCCTTTAATCATTTACTTTGAAGTTTCTTAAGATAACACTGCACATAGGAAAATCAATATGGTGTATTAAAACTGAACTTGAGGTAATGCAGTACAATTTTTAAAATAGAAATTGTTTTACAGACTGGCTATAAATCTTTGTACAAAGAAAGAAATGATGACAGCTTTTGATCACATAATTTAGGGGAAAAAAAACAAAACAAAAACAGGCAGCTCTTCCAGATGGACACAGTCCTTGTCATGGGGAGATGTGGGAACATTTCAAGATTCTATGGCTGTGGTGGATTATTAGTGACAGTAATAATCACAGTAATTGGGATCTTTGTCACTTTTCTTGATCAATTCTATATTATTCCTAGCTCTCCACCTGCTCCTGCTTACTCAAGCTTTTTCTTTCCTCCTCTTCTTGTGTCTCTCAGATGCAAATGTGAATTTATTATGAGAAGTAAAATGAACATATTTAGAATTAATAATAAATCTTGCATGATATTAGTTTTGTTTCTCACATATTCCCTCCTTACTACTTACCACTTTTCTATATATCTCATATATATTTACTCAGAAACTCTTTGAGACAGGAACTATGGCTTACTGTAAAGCAATTAAAACAAGTATTTGGCTGGGTTTTAACAGTACATATAATCCCTGTAATTATTGTATAGTATTTAGAAGCTAGCCAAAGATATCTGAAGTAATCTGTATCCTATATCTTACTGTATCATCAACACACAAGGTAACAGTACAATGCTGTTTGTCTATGTTCATCCTTAACCAAACGCATCTCAGTATACCTGGCATCTCATACCAGTACACTCTGTGTCAGATCCCTTGAAGATTTTGAAGATTTAGTTTCCTGTGTGCCTATTCACAGTAATAGTTTGGTGAGTCATTAGTTTTATAAGCACTTGACTTCTTCAGTGCAACAGCACTTTGGTATGGATAGGACCAAGACATTTAGTGTTAACTCACCCCTATCTACTACTGGGTTCTCATATTGTGGGTTTTTTTATGTAGTCTAATGCAACTTTAATGAAAGTTAACAAAATGTGAGTTTCTAAAATGAGCCCTGTGTTCATTAAGTGTTCTACAGTCCCAATCCATAATAGGCACCTGCCTAGAGCACGTTGTGGTTTCCACCTACCTGGAAGTTTAGGTTTCCATACCATGAGCAGGAGTGTTAAACAAATTCCTTTTGCATGCCATAATGAAAACAGAACTGTAGGCGTCACATCAGGGACTTCATGCTGAGAACATACCATTTTAATTTAAGAAGTTTCACTAGCATTTTAACATGTCTTTCACACATCTGAAATCAATGCTTGCTCTTTACCTCTTTTTCTGAAGGAGCTATTAAAATAAACACAGTATCTACTGTATATATTTAGTTTCTTCAGTGAATCCGTTGGTTTTATTTTGTTGAAAGGAGAAGTTGTATTAGGAGCTACATTCCAGGTAGCTAAAAAGTGGCAGTAGAATGACTCAGAGCATTTTGTGCGGGTGTGGGTGTGGGTTTACTTTGAAAAACAGTGCATAATAAAAGAGGCATCAGCCTGGAAACCATTTTTTTGCTTGCTGCTGAATGCCATTCCCTGGGTACCATCCCTCTTATGCTTGTGGAGTGGATATATTTCACTTCCTTGTTGCTTTTCAATGATAACAGTAAATAAACGAAAATGCCTTTTCCCTGGTCATTTTCCTAAATGTGCTCACTGCCCTTGTTTATCCAGCACATAGAGGCATGTTGGCACTCTTCCCAGTGTAAGGAGCATGCGAACACTGACAGCTACAGGCCTATGGCATAAACAGCCAAGCTGATTTTCACAAATGTACATACAAGTTCTTTGGTCTCTGTCAGAGATCCAAAATCCCACAAAGTATGCCAAACAGCTGGTCTGCTATTGTCCCAAACTTTGCCTTCACTTGACAATAAAACAATTATCATTTGTCTTTTATAATCACTAAGTTTATTTCTGCATTGCAGTTGATACAAACATTGAAAGTAGTTGGCCACAATAGGCTTCATGATCCAGCTGCCAAATGACCACATGGATGCCTCTGAGGTGTCCTGCAGATTAAGTCACCATGCACATTAAAGGCATATATGGCCCACCAGCACAGGAGCTGTACATGAAGGTTCATTGACTGAAGACAGTAAGGTTGGCTTTGGGATGGAACTCAAGATGGGCTGAAATATCCCATTACCAAATTCAGTGAAATCCCCATACCTGATGGTGACTGAATGTTTTCCACACACTGTTATAGAAAAGGCTAAAAAGCAGCAAAACATACCAAAAAGCCTTTATTCCTGTTATCTCTTCCTGCTGGCTCTAGGAAGCATAAGGCAAAGTTTACATGTCTGCCTTTTACTGGTCTCTGCCTCTATTAGGACAGATATTTGCTCATGCTGAACAAAGGGTAAGAAAAAAATCTATGTAGGTTATTTACTGTAATGTTACCATAACTACTCTTTTGGCAGTATGAACTTCCACCGATTTATTATGGGTTTGGCAATAGGATTTTCCTGGTAAACATTTCCATGTTCAGCTCTTGTTCTATGTTTTGAAGCTTTTTTAGATTCTGCTCTTTTGGGGTAATTCAAGTAATACCGCTTTTCAAAGATAGGTCTTGATATCTCTCTATACCTTACAATCATGCTTTTTATTATCATGTCCCTCTGTTCAGCTCTACTTATTTTCTAGATCTGCATGATTTGTGGTCTCTTACTTTCTCTTTGATTGAATACATCTATTATTTCACATTGTTGTTCTTTTTATTGTTCTCCTTGGCTATTGCCAAAATATTTCTCATAATATAGGGACCAAAAAATCTATATAACACAAAGCAGATAAAGAATCACAAGAACAGAGGATGTTAAGAAACTAGCCTGAGATTTAGGAAAGCTGGTTTCCATGAAGTCTCAGTTATATGCTTGTTATATGACTTTATCTAGGCACCTCCATTACTAAGATGCCCCTGACATCTTCAGGCCAAGTCAAGGGATGCCAGAGTCCATCTGCCACGCAAGCTTACCTGTACATTAGGGTTCATAGCTTCAGATTAGCTTGGAGACCTTCCACAAGCTGAAGCTGAATCCTCAAATGAGGTATGCTTGCAGCTGCCTCACTACAACAAGTCAGTCCTGATCCTGCAGGGAGCACTCTGAGATAGAGACTGAACACAGGATGGAGGGGCAGCCAAGGTGTAATCTTACCATATACAGCCTATCTGTTACCTTCTCTGTGATGTCAGAAATCTGCTTTTAAATCCCTGGTCAGCTTGAAGACGATCAGCTGGAGCAGTTGTCCTGTTCTCCCCTATTTTTATTGTCTTCACTGCCTCTTATGTCACATAAAACAGAGTTTTCTGCCCTGATGTTAATTTGCTTACCCTGCTCTGCAAGAACTGCAAGAAATCTACCTCCTTGAAACAGAATCTTTAGAGAATTTTTATAATTAATGAAATTTGATCTATGAAGTTTTTCATCTTCCTTAAATAAAATAAGTATGCTACAGCTAGTTGGGGAAAGAATTTTTCTCTACGAAGAAATTAATTACTTCAACTCTTGTTTTCATCGTGAATTAGAATGAAATGGCAAAGTATCAAAATTTCTCCCTGCACTGGAAGCTTATAAAACATTTCTCTTAGAAACATTCTAATATTAGCTTTTATATTCATACCTGCTAACATACTGCAATTGAAAAACTTGTGGGAAAACTGTCTGGGATATGCTGAACAGAAAGATATGTGCATGTAAATTGACATGCACAGGAGTAACAGCTGTTTGTCTGGCATTTCTGGCTGTCCAGCAGCTTAGTCTTAGTTACTATCATGTTTCCACTGGGGAGGTGATCATCTGGGAAATGGACAAAAACATCCAGTGGAGAGACAAAGGACTTAAAAAAGCATTAACTTAGTCTCAAAAGTTGGGGAACTGATGGATAAGAGTATTCCCATTATAAAGGTTTCATTTTATTCATCAAGCTACTGTTTGATGTTTTCTTCTCAGTTTGATGCAAAACTCAATACCCCAGGGGTTCATTACAATTCCAATTGCACTAAAAGCTCCAAATGTTGGGTAAGCTAAATCTCTCATGATGTAGTCTGGTCTTGGAGTTTTAGTTACGCATTCAACCACAGGGAAAACCAAAGTGCTTTGTGAGAGATATAATTCAGTCAGTGATTACTCCTAGTAAAACAGGGCTGTAAGTCATGAAAACTGAAAATGCTGTAAGTCTCTGTAGTGGCTCAGGTGGGGTAAGCAAATATTGAACACACCTGAAACATTTTTAAATTTAATTTTTACAAATCAAAATGTCAAGAGTCAAATTTACTTGTCCCAAAATAAAATACTGTATTCAGAATTCCTTAAACCAAAACTGATTTTTTTTCTGGAAAAGCTGAAATTAAGACATGGAAAACTTTTTATTATAAAAAGTTTGGGCAGAAACTTCCCAGTGAGCTTTGAAGTTTATTCCAACAACCTTTCAAGTTACTATCAGCTGTTGACCCCTCTAGCCAACTTCTCTGTTAGTAACAACGTTTAAAGGAGCATAATAACAGGTTAACTACTCTTAGACCTCATTCTGTCCATTCTAACAGTCTTCATTCATCATGAAATTAATGAAGGACAATTATTAATGATTTTCTCCAGTCTTTACAGTTAACACTGCACCTTAAATTGGCTCAGTGGAGAGAAAGTGAGACATTTCTCATCTCGTATCTCCCTAGTGATGTAAACCGGCAGCAGAGATAGCAGTATGCCATAAACGTGTTACTGCTAAATATCCAAATCTTTGGATACAAATTAGTCAGAGGTGACATGACAACCACTAAATCACTTGTCTTTAGAATACCACTGTACTGTGGTGTGATGAACTAACTATTAGCATGTGGATACTGTGAGTAAGAAACCAATATTATTATTCCCCTGGAATTATACCCGTACTGTCTCTATTAAAATCGGCACAGTATAATACTGCAATTGCCATAGTAGAGTATTAAAGTATTACAGTGGTAATTGTAATAAAATAAGGTAGATTGTGGTACAATTCCATGGCTGTAGTTGCGATCTGAGATGAGGGCACAGTGTATGAATATCACTAGAAAGGGTCTAAAGGTGAAGGTGGTGGTACAGAGAACTGAAGGCTAATGGAGACAGTGAAAGTGGAATGTATGTTTATGCAACAACATCCCAGTCTGTGCTAACTCTCACTGGAGTCAGTACCAAGTGGTTCCACAGAATCAGGCTCCACAGGAGGAATAAGGGAGTAGAGGTGGAAAGTGAAGGGGAAAAGAGGAGGGAAATAGGACAAGAGATAAAATAAATGAGACCTGTAATAGAAGGAGGTAGAGAATATGGCTAGGCATCAAGAAAGAATTAATAAATGAAGTCAGTTGTAGAGGCCAGAGACATTTAATTCCTGATAATTCAAGACACTTTATTTTTCCAAAAACTACTGCCTTCCCAACCTTGTAAATCCCATGTTTGCATTTCCTTTCATACTGCTACTGTTATTCTGAATAACAATGCCTTTTTATCCCTTAAAAAAGGCAGCTGACTTCAATGCTTGTTGCATAGTACATTGCTTATCATTATGTCAGGATTATGGTAAAAGTCTGGTATGACTTATGTAAAAAGAATACTTATCATCTCCTCCAAAGGCAGCTAGAGAACACTAAGGGAAATACATAGATGAGGATCCAGAGTTAGCAGGAAAATCAGCTACTTTCCATGCATCTTCAGCAATTTGAGGTACACTACAGATATGACTTTCTATGAGTAATTCTTTCAAATACTTTTACATTATACCATTTGGCCTAGACTTGTATTTCCAGTTCACCTTTTAATCTTTACAAAACACCACATAGTATCATCATCTATTTTCAAGTAGTGGTTATATTTTAACTCATTCCTTTACAAGAAAGAACAGCTCATTTACATGAATATGTATGCTCACATTTACAGCTATCTCCTGTTAGTAGCCCCCATACCACAAGTTAATTGATACTATAAATTAAGGGAATTGTCTGAACTTTAACAAATGTAGAAGGCTTTTTCTCAGAGGAAAACTGTTAAGATTCTGGAAGCCTTTAAGTCCTCTCTTTGTAAAAATGCAGGATGCACTCTCCTCCCAAGAGTTCAGTTCTCTCTGTCGTTTTTTAAAGTCAGGAGTTCAATAAATATAAAGTTCAATAAAAGCTTCTTAACAAAATAAGCAAGAGGGAAGTACTTTGCTCCTCCCCATATTACTCTATGGTAGAATTACTCTTTCATCTGCAGCCAAAGATTGGAGATGCCTATGATTACTCACTGTTTCTCTTAACTGCAAGAATAAAGGGCATTGCATTAAATTATCAGGCACCTGCCCAAAATGAGCAAAAGGTACTTTTCACATAATGCCTAGGTAAACTGTAGAAATCCTTGGTACAGAATGTTGTGAATGACAGCATTTCATAAGGATCCTTCAAAAGTGATTACCTTTTCAGTAGAAGCTCTGTTAAACACAAAGTCCTGCAGAACCAATCCTGCCCTTGCTAATCCTCCTCCCTCAAATATCCACTATTGGCTACTTTGGCGTCAGGAAACTGGGCTAACTGCATTTTTCACCTGACTCAATACAGTCATTCTGATAATATGTTCCATGCTCACAAACTGGTGTGCAGCAAAGTTCTTTCAATTTCTGACACACACGGTCTTTCGATGATCATGACAAATACAATGTTGTTTGGTGCAGTTTATAAAAACTGAGTAACCCTAGGAACCCTAGGGACGTAAAGCACTACCAACCCATTCACTCCTAACATTACAATACTCATTCTACTAAAGTTTCAGAGCTAGCTATTTTTCATATGCATCATCTTCCTTTTGTCTTTTAAAAATGCCAACTTGTCCTCTCAGTTTCAGATGACCTCTTTCAGGTGTAATGAGAATATTATAGGACTTGGAAGGCCTGAATGCACTGGTTGTTGCTATGGTGTAATAAATGATCACTTCAGAACACTGCCACAGCATTCTTTTACCATGCATAATTTTGCACTTAACATTTACATCTTTAAATCTTAAAGTTCATTCAAAAACATAATTTAATACAAGTGTTTTTCACCCATACAGTCTTTCTATTCGACTGAAAGAAACTGAAGAGTTCAGAAGAGACGTGCACATGATTTAACTCTTGGGTAATCATTCAGACTCACGGAAACTAAATGCTATCCTTTCACTTTAGCTAAGTTGTACATTCTTATGTCAGATGTATCAGTGGCCAAGGACTTGCTCTGTGCATGCTCTTAAATAAGAAAAACAGTAGGTCATATTCGCTGTGTTACAAGACAACATTCATTGTACTCTGTTCTCCAGTTTATAAAAGTAAAACTACCTTCACAGGAATCAGCTGAGGATCATGCTTGATTTATACTGCTGTAGTTGAAACACCATTTTTGACCTAAAAGTGTTTTATATTTTATTGTATTTTATCATCCATAAACATCTTTGCTTCAGAAACTGTTGTTAACATGTTTTTGCATTCCTTTCTCATGTAAAGGTGCTTAAGTTTAAGTAGAGTACATCAAAGAAGAACCCATTCTAGTGCCAAGACAACTTGAAAAGGTAAGATATGACCAAGAACTCCGAGGTTTTAGAAAAAGGTCACAAAAATACCCTCAAGCTTTAACTTTTCAAAAAACAAAATAAAGAGATTATCTTTGATCACTGAAAACTGTCAGTCATATCACATGGAGACAAACAGAGACACTTCTTAGGCCTCTAATTTTATCAACCTATAAAGCAAAGGGTAATCATACTCATACCAGATGCTGTTCTTAATTATTTACTCCTTTATAAATTTTAACAATGCACATAGATTAATCTGAATTTACTGATATACAAAGATATAAGCAAGAACGGTTTAATTCATTGTCCTTTTCATTCCTGTGTGATCCATGTAAAAGACTGAACCTTCTGGGAAGGATTTTGAAGCATTTTCCTTCTTCATAACTGGACACTTACCTTGAGAGTTTTGTCCCCAAAATCTCAGCATCAGGTTGCCTTGCAATCCTTGCTGGTTCTGGATACCACCAGACATGGCTGTGAATGGAAATCTTCTCCATGATTAGGAGGTGAGATGACTGCACTCCTTTCCCTGTGTTTGGGTCTAGCTGTTGTGATACAGCAATCTGTCATATAGTAATGAGTTGTTAGGCAGCTTGCTGTAATTCTGTTTGTAGGCATGAAGGCAGTGCTCTTAAAGCAATGCAATTTGTTCTGAGCATAGCTGTTCACCTTAGCAACCCAAGCCTGCTATCACATTTCTGTTCACTTTGAAGGCTTATTGTGAGATCTTTCAGGAGTAAGATCTGCACCTTCAGACCTCTCTGTGGGTCTGGTTTAAACTGTCTTTGGGATTATCTCATCCTGTGAAATCACCATTTCTGACAAAAGATACATCCAAATGGAACATAAAAATCATCTGCCTCAGGAATAAATCCCATGTGTATTCAAAAGACAACTTTTTTAGTGCCTCTCTATAAATCAGCAAGTTATGTAGGGGGCAAATTGTAGGATGACCACAAAGTTATTGCACAAATTTTATTTTTTTCCTATAATAACTTCCAAAGCAAAATCAAACATAGGCTTATGCTCTCTGGAGAAAATAAACTACAATTTGTACACAAAACAAATATGGATGGCATCAGACACCATTCTGAAGAAAGTAACTGAAGAATTCAGACATAACTAAGCAAATCTGATGACCTGCTCTGCGATGAAAATATTTATGTTGAATATTGAATAGGTTATGAAATGACATGAAACTAGTTGTTTTGATTAATTTAAACACCTATGACTAGAATCTCTTTCCACCAGAAAAATAAGCTATATTTTTATGAGTTTATAGAGACGTGCAGATAAAACATCTGCATATGTCTTTTGGAAGCATCTGGAAAAAAAGAGGAATTGTGCGAAAGATGATCCATATGAAACAAGCCATGTGCTGCTTTCTCTCATGATGAAATCAGCCAGCCCTAAAGCAAATGGCTGCAGACAGCCTGCAGGGCTTCATTTAATGCTGAACCATCCCAGTTCATATAATCCTTTTCTTTCCCCTCAGTTCTGCAAGGTTTCACAGGGGTGAGGTATTCAGAGAGTGAAGAGGAAGAATGGAATATCTAAGTGTTTCTAGAAACTTCAGTTTCAGAAATAATACCAGTCATCTAAAAAAACTTTCTTTTATTATATGTTTTTCACTGATCTTTTTATTTGCTTCACATTCTAGGAAAGCAGTTTGTTTATTACTGGCTTAAAGACTGTTGTGGAAAAGAAGATAGAGGAAGGCCAAAAGATTACTCAAGTATTTCCGCATCGAATGGAAAATTACATTTTGTCCTGGAGTATTAGACAAGTGTGTAAGACAATGTAGATCTCTTATTCCCTTCAATTTGTTGTTGTTGTTGTTGTTGTTCCAGAAGAGCCTGGAGTTTTTGCTCTAGAAGTATAAAAAGTGCATGAGTGCAGTGATACTACATTTAATGTACTCACAGAAAACAGACTTGAAATATGGGTGAATTAAACAAAATAGTTTGATTTTCCTTAGATCTATTAGCAAATCTACTCACTATACATAAAGCCAGCTCCTTTGACTTGTTTCCCTTAACCTGTGTAAGGAGAAGATGCATACTTATGCACCAATAAGCTCATATGGGAGATATAAGGCAAACATTGCAAAAAAACTCTCTAGCTAGATGTCATTCCCTGAATTAGATTGTCTAGAAAAAAATGTGGCATTCTATCACTGGGGTTTTTTTAAGAATGTATTCGCTAGACTTAAAGTAATTCCCTCACAGATATCTGACTAAGCAGAGCTAAATGCAGTTTAAATGCCCCCCTCACTTATTTAGACTGGGGACATGGATAAGGAAACTATTTCTTACCACTTCTTAGTTGTGAACTGTGAGGATCTGGTTTCAGCCAGTCACCCGGACTGCGTAAGCTTGACTAACTCCCAGTACTGAAGTCTTGTGAACAGTCCCCACTCCTTTGGCTACAGGGACATGTTGTATTTGCACGTATCAGAGTTCAGACTTAACTTACAGAAGAATGAGTGATGTGTGGATCATCAAGCCTCAGCACGTATTAAACTACCTCTGGTGTAGACTTTGTTCCTAGACCTTGGCTGTATAGCCGGCCAAGCTATAACAGAAAAACTTCCAGTTGAAGCAGCAAGAGAAGTAACTGAGAAGGTGTGGTAAGTCAGCAGCAGAGCATTGTGATATATTCATAATATACTAGAAAACACTTATGTTTTTAAAATCAGGATAATTAAAGCTTCTATAAACCTGACTTCCAAGACGTTATAACAATTTTTCTATTGAATCATATTAAAATCGTGTTAGAAGACATATCCAATACAAGTACCTTCACTTTATTGATTCCTTTTTTTCTTCCAAATAGGGTCCCCAGGTTGTTACATGTGTTTATAGTGCTGGAAAGGATATCTCTAATTCCAAAGATTTCTGACTAGAGTATTAGTGAAACAAGGAGAATAAATCCACAAATAATCCATGCCTCAACCTCTACTCCAGTGTTTCTTAAGTAATAATGTGAAAATATGTAAGATTTTTTGCTGCTGAAAAAACTTTGTATGCACTGTGAACTGATCATGTCTTTTTATACAAATGCAACTTGGAACATCTATCAAATTCTTATGCTTTCCATACTAATGCCTCAAATAGGTACCGAATGTATTTATATTTCTTAGGCTGCAGTGAATTCTAAATAATTCTCTACTATTGCATGAAGACTGAAGCCTCTTACAGCCTGAATACTTAAGAAAGGATCTATATCATGTGACTGTCCCCATGTATGCTTCCTTAGACCTCAAGCCAAGAAGGACTGACTATGCATCTCATGGCAGCCTCTCATGGAATCAAAACTATCTAATGATCTCTATATTTTGGCAAGTCTTTCATGTGTACGGTCTCTAACATCTCGGGTGGATCTCCAAGGATATCTCACCTTTCTGCTGAAGGCTTGATTTTTACACAGACTTTAGGATGCTATACTAAATATTTTGGCTGATCAGTCAATATAATTATTATTTAAACTGCCATCAAAATAATTTAAAATGACTTAATACTTTCCTTTTATTATTATTATATTAATTCCTATGAGTACCTCAGATGTTCATGGCTGTGCATCCTTTATGTGGCTTTGAGAAAAAAGAAGGGGGTAGAAATCTTTGCTAGAATTTTCTTTTAGAGATTTTACATGAGAAGAATGACAGCCTCTGAGCAGGCTGTTGGCACTGATGATCCCAGCTAAAAGTTTGAAAGAGTCAAATCATTCATGTTACCCTTCAGATGGTGTAACTTTAGTTTGATTTCATGCAGATATTAAAGCAGAGAAGTGTCAGTGGATACATGAAAACTACAACATAATACCTACATAATTACCCATTAATTTCATTTACAGGAAGTCACAACCCTACTGGTTTTGTCATTAATGTCCAATATATATGTGGTGGGAAATTCTATCACAAAAGTGAAACTGAAAAATGTGATTTTTATATTCACAGTGGGCTGCCCCTTCTATTATTATTATAGTAGGCATATTTTTACATTAAGGTGATGATTAGAGTCAATTCAATCAATATTGTTAAGATAAACTGTACTTTATTGTAACCCAAAGATGTATAAGAATGTAACTCTTGTCATATATTTTTATGTCTTACTGCTCAGATAATAAATTTCTTTCTGTGCTTTTTCTATAGAATCTTAAGGTAACGTTTATTATAAAAGAACCTTCTTTTACAAGGACAAGATGCAGAAAATCTCTCTGTGCCACGGGTGAAGTGGATTTAACCCTGTAAAAGTTGGTACAAAGAGAAACAATAGTGCGAGAAAGATCTGCTGGGATCCCCCACTGAATACAGCCCTACTTGGAGCACTGTTAAGCCGAAAGGCAGGCGGATCACCCGCTTCTTATAAGGAAACACTTCATCTTTGCAGAATTGCTTTGTTTCGATTATTTCCAAAAGCCCACCCAACCACCAAAAGAGATATCAAATTCAAAGGGAAAAGAGAAAATTGATGGAAATGGAAATTCCCTTGCCTTTAAATACAAATTTTCTCATTGTATATGATGTACGTGGAGCAGAAAAGGTTTCACAGGAGGAGGCGTGGGATATTGCAGGAACCACCATTAAGAAGGTGCATACAGGACTGAAGGGCATTTCACCTGTCACAGGGAAAACCGTCTTGATTCTAGGAACGTCAATTTATTTGTAATTAACATAAGCTTTTAATAACTAATGTAGGTCCTGAGGCACAAAGACAAAATAAGTAAACTAACACTTCGGGCAACACCTTTCCTACCCCTGCCCCAGGCTCAGCAAATGTTTTGTGCTGGTATTGCTGCTTAGGACAGGGGATAGATTCCTCCAAACCTACACATCTTGGCTTTAGGTGGTAGCTGTGTGCTCGTTCTTTAGGTCCACTCCAAAAGCAGCTAGCTGATGACCATCACTCATCCGATAAATGTGTAGGGGAGGAGGTCACTTCTTCATGGCACACTGTGATCAGTTCAAAGATTAAGCTTATTTTTATAGAATAGACTAAATATAGAAGAAAACGCATGCAGCTCATGGAGTTTTCATTCCTTGGCACTTGAAACTATTTTCTTTCTCTCTTTTCCCATTTTTTTTTTAATAAAATATGATAGACTCTGTACTCTGCTTTGAGATGCTCCCATTAATATTGCATTTGATAACCTTCTCTGTTAAGCCAAGATAATGATGATAATGTATGAAAATAAATCACACTCCATGTGTGCTGTTTGTGGCATTAGGAAAAATTCTTTAAGTAGTAATCACAGTAGTAGAATTTTTACCTTTGTGACTGTAGCAAATTAAGCTTGAGTGGAAGATCCCCTAAGCTCAGTCATCAGGTTATTGCAAGGAATTGTGGCAAAAAGAACATGTATCAGCTTGTAGTCTCTCGAGATCTCAAGATGCCTGCACTGCTTAACCATAAAGGATTGGATTTAGGTTTTCTTGGCACTTTCAGTGTAGCATCCTCTGGCTTTTATTCATCAGATCTTTGCCAACATTTTGAGGAATTTTCACATATAATTTGACTGTGAGTGGAAGTGTTATTGAATTATTAACATGTTGCTCTTTTTGAACAGCAGGTTCTAGTCCACTTTAGGTTAACATTACCCCAAAAGTAATAATGAAAAGTAATCATTAGATTATTAGTTTAATGAAGCCTTTGTTTTTCATGTGATCTGGTATAATTTCCAGAACAAAGCCATAGATTTGACACTTAATTTTAAGATGAAAAAAAGATACTGTAATAAATCATAGGAAGTATAAATGCCGGAGGCTTTATAGCATTTAACATTTTTTTATTAGTATTATATTTAGATAAAAGAAGTTTACAACTCAGTAAGGCTTTATAAGTAAATTTATACAGTTTGATTTTTGATAACATAGCTGTACGATGAACTGCAGTTTAGGCACACTGATTGTTTGCGGTAGGGGTGGGGAGAGGGATCTACAGATGAATTGATTCAGAGCTCCATGCTGTGATTTATACATTAATCATGAAGCATCATGCTTATGCAAATGTGTAGAAGCCTAATTAGGCATACAGCATAGAACATTGGGAATAACGTTTTGGGCTATTGGGCCTCTGAAATGCACTCCTTGGCCAAATTTTCAAAAGCAAAGCAGGTCTGAGATGCCTTTTTACTTTTGAAAACAGGTGTACAATTGTCTTCTTGGTGCTTATTTCATGCCTTCAACCTTAAAAAAAAGCTTTATCCCAGTTGGTATGATTTTTTCCTAGTCACTGAAGAGTAGCAGTGGAAATTCTGAATCACTGACAAGAAAATAAAATGTTCATTCAGAACACGATGTGCTGAGAATGTTGAGAATCCTTCAATATTTGGAAATTTTTTGCATGTGTTTTGAGCATTCTATCTTCTGGAAATATTGATGCTTAATTTGGCATTTCTTCCTTCTTGCTACAACGTGATTAATCAAAATATTCTGATTTGCATTCTGAAAATCCAGTGTCTCAAATGCAAATATGCAGAATATTAAGCATACCACTTTAGAACACAAGGTTTCATTACACTAATTCATATTCTTGTCCAGAAATTACTCTTTAACAAAATTACCATTGTGTGTTTTCTTCTTCCATAGATTTTTGTCAGGTTTTCTTCACATTTATGAATAGAATTTAGGAAAAATAAAACTGTAATTTGTTTATCGTTTTGAACCTGTTCTCTATAAAAAAAGTTAGTACTTACAACCGATATCACTGGCAGTTTGGTATGCACAGCACAAAGCACATCTTTTGTGATGAAGCATTCCTGGAATAATGTACCTTTCACTAAATAAACTCTTTGTGTTTGTTGGGGTTCTGGCATTTCGTCTATGCGTTCCTCACTTGTCCACAGATTAGTGTGTAGATCAAGTTGTTTACGTACATAGTAGTGAAACGCGTGGTGCAGTTTATGTGTGCAAGAGGAACAAAAACCTCTGACAGCCAAAATAAATGCCTGGAGACTCTCACAGAGAAAAATTACATCATGACCTTTTAACAAAGGTGCCAATACACTTAGAAATATCTCAAGATGCCCCCTGCTGCGGCAGTTCATGAGGCACTGAGAGTCTAGTGGAAATCAGAGTTCAGCTGCACTGAAGTGTCAAATGGAAACTGAACAGTGCAAATTTTGTGTGGGAGGCAAAAGAGTTGCCCCCTCCTGCCTTAAAAGGTGTGTGTATTTGTGTGTGGGTGTGTGTGTGTGAGACAGGGAGAGAGAGAGAAAGAAAGAAAGAAAGTGAGTGGAAGACTTTGTAATTTTAAATTGGAGAGGACACATTATCATCTGAATATCACGTCACTGGATGATGAGGAGACTGCTAGTCTTATTTTTTCTTGTCCAGCAGGGGATTATTGGAGCCCATTACGAGGAAGAGTATGATATCTCTTGGTGTATTTTCTAGGCATGTGAGCACTTTTCCTGAAGAATCTTGTGTTCTGGGAACTTCTATTAAAAAAAAGATAGGAAATTATATTTTTTGCTATTAATGCAGATTATATTTTGCGATTAATGCAGAGACTTTATAGGAGGTTACAGGTTCATATTGCAAGTCCTTCTTTTCGAAAGTAACTCCTGGAGAGCAAGCTCAGGGGAATGCAGCCAACACAAAGTTAGGCAGTGTTCCCATTCCCTACCATAATATAAAAAAGTAAGGATAAAATCCCAGGGTTTTGAAGCCTATAGAATAATTTCTATCATCCCAGTACTTTACCTGAGATACTTGATCACCTAAAGTAACTAAATTAGATTTTCCGTTTGGTAACAGTATTGTTTTATAAAATCTATTTACTGTAACTGCCAAAGGGAACTAGAAGGGAATTCTGAAGTGAAGTGAAGTGAACACCTTTGTTCTTATACGAGCATCCAGTCATTCCAGTAAAATTGTTCTAGTTAGGTCCAAACAGCTAAAAGCTAAACCAACAAACAAACAAGAAGTCCCAAACTAATTCTGTCTTTTCACTTAAAATTATATGAGATTTAACACATTTTTGAGCATTTTTCAAGTTCTGATAGTTACCAAAATGAGATTATCAAGCATCCATCTCTTTTTGGTTTTCCTTTATATGCTCCACACTGAACCTTTCAGGAAGATTGGGTGAAACTTAACTTTAAGAGATGTTGAAATAAGTACATCATCAAATGCACAACTTTTTAATATTTTTTTTTCCACGTACAGACTGTGTTTAATTTTGGGAAAAAATCAATAAGGGAGAAATGTGAGAAAATAAAGTGGTCTCATTGAATCTCAGTGCACTATATTACACATGTCAAATATTTGAGGAGACAGATATATTTTTCCAGAATATTCTTTAAAAAAAGAGAAAAAATAATGCTGGTATGGTTGGTCACTTGACAGAAATTAAAGATGAAGAGATGATGTATAGCCAGTGCCAGCAGAGACTGGAACAGAGCAGTAGCTTTTAAAAGACCTTGTATAAGCATCCACCAATCCCTCCAGGAAATCTTAAAAAAAGCTTTTAATTAAAAAAAAAAATCTTGTTATCTGTACCCTCTTAAAAAAACCCTGTTTTTGCATGTTTGTTTTTGCGGTTTTTGGTCACAGTCTCATAAAATAATATCTTTGCTACACAGCTGGTTAGTAGCTATGACAATACCTATGACAGAAGTGGCAATACCACTTCTTTTGGAAAAAAATCTCACCCATTCATTATTGAAAACACATGACATTATTAGGGGCCATTGGCTATGTACACAGTGGTCAACAGTTTTGAGACCTGAACCATTTGATGTTCATAGGCCTATACAGCTATTCTGAAATCCTTCATTTTCTTAATTAATTACATTTATTTCACTTAGCATCTTCTGCACTGGCCGTTACTACAGTGCCCAAGATTGTGTCTTCACTCCTCATCCTCCCATATAAGCTTTTGTTGAAGTAAAACGTTCCCTGGTCTCCTCTAGGATCTGAAGGCAGTCAGTGTTCATAGCTGTCAGGGCCTCTGGTCTCTTGGTGTAGGTCTGCATGTGGGTGGGGGAAGAACCTCTGTACCATGGGCAGAGGGAACAATGTATAAAGATAACTCTTGGTTTCAGCTCTGGCATTTGGGGCGTAAAGCAGGAACTGGAGCATGGTGAGCTTCCAGATGCTATGCAGAGTAGTGAAGCAAGCAAGTGGCTTCCACAAAGACAATTATTATTTGTAAATCAGCACAGTGAAATTTTGCATTTCCTCTGTGCAAAGTAAACCATGCTTTCCTCTTGCCTTTGAGGGATAAGCAGGGAATATTGTGTTGAAATTCTTGAAATTTATTCCACAGTGCTAAAGAATATGGAGTATTTTTAATTGAACAGAGCAATATTAAAATAGTGCAGTAACAAAATAAGTAATAATTACTACAGAAAAAACTTAATATTACTGCAATTGTTTTGCTTTCAGAATGCAGAATGAGGAAACTCTTTGGCTTTACGGGCCTGACAGTTGTCTAATAATTGTGAATTTAATTCCAGTCACTTAAAATCAAAATACTTATTGAAAATCTTGGCTTTCTTGGGCAACATTTTGATTTGGTTCTCTTCAACATTTGAATCAATAAATAATCAGTATCTAGGATTAATATGGCTGGTAGAATTTTTAATGATGAAAGCCCTTTTTACCAGCCTTTGAAAGAACTAAATGAAGAACTAAAATAATATTTAAAAATTATTCTTAAATGACTTTGATGGAAAACTTTTTTTTGCCTTTTTATATGGAATATTGGGGAAAAATAAATAGAAATTCTGATGAAAGTGTCTTTTTATGGTTCGATAAACTCTTAGTGAAATGTGCCATACTCTTTTTGCACAGGCTTAACCATTACAAAATTTTGTAAAATTGTGTTTTTGTGAACAAGGCAAGAATATCTGTGAAAAGTTCTCTTTGGAATTAATCTCAGATATTTTAAGGTTAACTGAGGAAAGTCTCAACTTTTTTGTTACCTTAGGAAAAGAAATTTCAATTCATAAACACTATTCCTATCTGAATACTACCAGAGGTAGTACTTTTGCAAGAAGCTTTCTGTGCTATCTTTTTTGCTGAGGGTATTATGTTTTTATCTTAAAAGGGGGTTTGCATATTCCCTGACCATCACAACAATTTTCTTGAGATCCCTTTTCCTGCCAGCCCTTGCATCAATGTTGGAATGATCTTCTTGGCTCCTCTCACTTGAAAGTGGAATACAGCACCTTCTTTCAAGCTGACTTGAGTCTGACATCTGGGCTTCAATATTCATGACATATATATACATCCAGCAGTAATGATATCTAAACTAAGGTAGCCACTTGACAATGAAGCAGCACTTACTAGTTTACTGCAGACAGGATCAGATTTCTTGAAAAAGAATGACAGTTCAGAAAAGTTTTGTGAGCATGTTTTCTTCTGGAATGTATGGCTGAGTCCTCCACTTCATCTCTGTGTTCTTTAACAATATTTTTATTTCTTCTATTTTATTTATTTTATTTTTTGAAGCCAAATTCAAAAAGCAATATATGTTTTAATATTGACAATGTTCCTATCATCTCTTTCAAAAGGTTGCACCTCTGATTTTTGAAGCACTACGCCACCTCAGTTTAAACAATGAGGTTCAAATGCCCTCATGGCAAGGAGGACTTTCCAGGAAGTTCAGATGTTAATTGACCTAAGGACAGGTGTCTCACATTTTTCTCTATATATCTGTGGAAAGGAGACACACGGAATGTACGGCCAGTAAAATCTTATGCTCGCAAGAATGATCAACAACCTTAAAGTGAAATTACAAAGTTTAGCTTTAGTCTGGGGCAGGACAGTTTTCCCAAGCTTCTGTATGCAAATGAAAAGTGATAGTTGCTTTATATATCAATTTGGAGCATGAATGCATCATCTAATCCCTTAATCCCACTGTCATTTCATCCCCTGTAGTCTGCATCAGCTAACCATCAAACCCACAGTCTCTGAAGCTGCTGTTGAGTTCTTCTACCTATCAAAATGTCCACAGACCTCATCCAGCTTGTGTTTTACCAAGTTATTTCTGATCTTCCTAACCTCCTTATACCTTTGCACAGGATCCTTTTCCTGTATAATTCATTTTTTCATTCCTGCCAAGAAGCTCTGAGCTTAATGTTTGTGTGAATCTTTGCAGTCATTCCTTCCATATGTCTGCTTGTACCGTAAGTTTGCTGATAAAGGGAACATACCTGTTCACTATAGTAATTTTTAGCTGTATTCCTTACCTTCTCAAAGACTGTAAGACCAGTGTAATTTGGACAACTTGTCAAGGAACAAACATCACAAGTTAAGCAAGTGACTTCACAGACAGATCTGTTCCTTGGCTTCAGAGCAGCAAGGTAGTGTTATAAGCCAGAAATTTCATTAATAAGAAAATGCAGAAAATCTCCTTCTTCATTTAATCAATACAATTTTGCTCTTCAGTTTTCTAAAAGGCATCAAAAATGGTGGGTACATTTTTGGACAAAGCCCTCTGAGACAGTGAGAAAATTAATTTACTAATGTCTACAAATTGTTTGCTAAGAATAAATTCCCATGCAGTCTATTTTGCAAATATGTTCACACTGTTTGAGTAACAGTGAATGGAGCTGACATTTTAATTTGTTTAGAAAGCCATGTACAATGTTTACTCATTTGTGACTAATTTCTAAAACCTTGGCATACTTTTGAAACATATTAGTTCAACTTTTACAAAACTCTGCCTGAGTGACTTTTGCAGAATTAGGTTACTGAAACTGCTTTTATTGCTCTCATAGATTACTATCTGTATGGGTCAAAGTTCCCTGTATGTGAATGTATAATTGCCAATTGCTGTAAGTGCTGAGACTTAAACATGTATACTTAGCGGAAAAGAGATTCCATACTAGGTGAAAAGGTGAAACAAAAGCAGGGTAACATGTGGACACTTAGTAAACTCTTGATTTTACTGACATGAAAGTATTCTTACTTATTGTTTAGTTGCTTCGTTTTTTTAACCTAGTTACACACTTCTAAAAAAAAAGGTAGTTTAATCTCCAGGTTCTGCTTCTGACAGGAAGCGATTTTAGTGATTCAGTACATGACCCTCATCTCCCTGGAGGGTTACACCAAATTGAGCCTATGCCACAGTTAGAATTACTTAGGTATAAATTTGGAAGCCAAGTGTCTTCACATTTCTTTCTTGAGGTAACCTGTGCCTTCACATTTTGTGATGCATGTTAAAAATTGATATAAACTAGTGCTGTGTAATTTTATGGATTTTATTAGAAGGATAGCAAGGAAACAAACTTATCTATTTTAATGTGAAGTTGCTATTATTTCACTAGACCAATTACTGATGGAAAAATGTAATGATCAAAGTCTTTGTATCTATATCTTACATCTGTAAAGGAATAGATTCAGAGATCAAAGCTCCAAATTATTACAGTTGGTAACGAAATCAAATTATTACGTTAAGCCTAAAAGTAATTGCTTTGTTTCGGTTTTGAGAGATTTTAAGGAAGAGCCCACTTGTTCCCATTTGGTTTGTGGGAGATCTATCTAGCTCAGAAAAGATGTATGCAACCTTACAAAGCTTTTATGTTTACCTCTTCTTGAAGGCTTGTGCATCTTCCTGAACTCTGTTCAGGTCACATGGTAAAGCATCCTGGCTTGTCTCAAGAAAATGAGTTGTCTGAAAATGTATAGCAACTTTATACATCCTCCTTAAATATCACTGTTAAGCATCATCGGCTTTCTTCCATGAAAAAATTCTTACTTTTTAGCATACATCTTAACTCCTAAACTCACTTACCCCAAAAGAGTGTGGCCTCATCTGTATTGCCAACTGGGAACAATTCTTGGCTCACCCATTCTCTTGAACTGTTCCTGGGCATTGGCTAGGGAAGTTCTCATCGCCTCAGGTCTAAATCTGGTCAGAAAGACTGCAAACAACTAAATGGTATGGCAATCAGATGTCATTGTTTGAGCCTGTATCATGTACTCTGTTTATTTTAACTGTAAATGTTAACAGTTTTTGGAATTCACTATGCTCTGGACATGTACACACAGCCTGCAGATGTACGCGTAGATCACAGCCATGTTTAAAGCCATCTGTATTTATTTCTGCATTACTAATCCCAAGAATTCAAAATCTGTTGTCTCCATTATATCTAAAAATGTGAAATTGGCTTTAAAATAATGCAGTTTTAATGATAAATAGTTTTATTTTCCTTCATGCTTTAGCGTTTCTAAGGTTCATATTCTCACACTTCAGTGCTAACCGGCAGATCAGTAAAGTATTTTTTTTAATGGGACTAGTCATACAGTCATTCAACTTGAGTAACAAAAGCTTTAACAAAATTACTAATTACTGCAAAATGTGCAGGAAAATTATAGGAGGTCAAACTATGAAAAGATATCATAACACTTTTCATGACAGTGGAAGTTTTAACTCCCATATATTGGCATTTTTTTCATAGATTCATAGAGTTTAAGTCCAGAAGTGGCAGTTATATCATCTTATCTAACCTTCCTTGAGTCACAGGCCATTAAATCCCACACAATTGCCCCTAGAGTAAGCCCAATAACTTGTTTTTGACTGCAGCATCTTTTTAGTTGTGTTTAGCTAGCATATATTTTCCAGAAGGTAGCCAGTGCTGACTGGAAGACGTGAAAAGATAGAGAACCCACTATGTTCCAAGACAGTTTGTTCCAAAGGTTAATCACTGTCATTGCTCAGGATGTGTGCCTTTTTTCTAACTGGACTTTGTCAAACTTTTGCTTCCAAATACTGTGTTCTTCCTATACTTTCTCCTGATAGATTAAAAATCCCTTTATTTGCCAGTAGTGTCTCCCTGTGAAAAACTTGCATCTTCTAATCCAACCAGCTTCCAGTCTTCCTTTCTGATTGTCTGGACAGACTCAGACATTTCAGTTTCTCTTTCAGCTGGGTATATTCTTCAGTTGTCAAAAAATTCACATTGATGTCTTTTCTTGATCTCATCTGAATTTTCCAACATCATCTCTAAAATAATAAATATCATGCTATCAGTATGTAATACTGGTCTCAGTGATAGCCTGCTACTACTGTTATTTGCACTCCATTTGAGTTTCCCTTCCTCACTGTCTTGAGATCTTCTGTTCAGTTGCCTGCCTGTCCTCTGGTCACCTACACCCTTCTCACAATTACGGCTTATGTAGCCCTCTTCGACTTCATTTTTTAGACAAAGTCTGAATTCTTATATCCTAGACATATAGCTTTAAAGTTTTACCAAGAACTAGATATGTATTCTATATAATTGCAGGGGCCTCCTAATATTTTTGCCATCTACACATGTTTTCAGCAATAATTGTACATATAATTCTTTATATATAATTCTTACATATACATATATTCCACTGATAAAATGTTGAGTAGCAGAGGTCTAAAGACCAGCTTTTATTAAACCTCACTGGTAGAGTCAGTTCTTTACTGACAGTTATTTTTTAAGATAGTGAATTAACTGTTTCTTAATGTTATGCTGAACTTTAATTATTTATATTTTTAATCAAATTACCATATGGTAAAATAAGTGCTTCAGAAAATCCTGTGTATATTGTGTTTATGAACTTACTTTTCTTAACCATGTTTGTTTGCAGCTGGCAAGCTCTTCATCCTAGGAAGCGATGACCAGTTTTTCATCCCTAAAAATTTTTGGTTTAAAAGTTAGTTATACTGAGAAGCAGAATAATTGTTCACTAATCCTTCAGTGCTGGATTTATGCTATCTAATCTCAGGTTTAATTTGAAAAATGTATCTAGTCTCAGCAGGTTGTCTATAGTTAGTGGAGAGAGACTGGTATCTTCTAAAGGCAACTCATCTCATTAAGAAGTAGATGCTAGCGAATGGCTAAATTACAAACAGAAGACAGATACCAGTTTCCGTTTACTGATTATAGGAGGAAATTAGAGAACTTGCAGAGACTAGACAACAAATTTTTCAATGGCTAAAGATCAACAATATGAGTTTCATTCCCATGGTCAGATAAGGATTCAAGAATTTCAGGGCTTAACTATATAGCCTAGCCTGAGCCTGGGCTACCAATAGGGTACCACAAAAGAGTTAGTCACTAAAGAATGAGATCCAAAACAGCTAACAAAATCTTTAAAGTTGATAGGCCTCACATACAGCTTCCTAGAGCTAGTCAGCGATCATAAAAGACAAGTAAGATTTGGATCTTGACTACGAGGCACCACATGTTTAAATCTGAGAAGAAACTAGAAATCTGATGAATCTATCCCGAACCTTCTCCTTAAGTTAAGTGATTACAATTTTTGTTTCTAAGACATCACTCCAAATCTCTATTTTCCTGAAAACAAGTTTCGAGGTACAAGTTATACATGTGTCATTTCACTATAAAATGCCTTTGGTTCTCTGGCTAGAACAACGAGCCAGGAAAAGAAAGATTCAGGTTCAACTTCTTTCTGTCCCTGCTACCGCACCATCCTCTTTTCAATCTAGAAAATATAGCTGTCTCTCTTTTTCTCTGTTTCTTTTTCTTCCATGACCAGTGAACCTGAATTTGATTTGATACGATTTCATAATACCAAGCTTTAGCTAGATTAGTAGTGAATGCCCTCACCCAGTATGCAGTTAACTCAATATCCCCATATCTTCAGCAATTACTTATCCCATTGAAGGTAAAGTTTCTGTTGCAGCTGAGCCCAGGAGGAAAAGAAATAGGACAAGGACCATGGCCAGGGGCCATATATGAAGTGCTAGTGATAAAGTTTACAGATGGAATCCATTTATTTCTCAAGAGACCTTAAATCATGACTCAGCCTATAAGAAAAAGCGTGGTTGTTTCAGAAAGTCTGCCTTTCCTGCAAGGAACCCTACCCTCTTTGCCTCTCTCATCCAGCTTTTCCTTCCCAAATCCATCAGTGCCTTCACTCCCAGGCATTTTTCTTAGCTGTAAAGAAGTTAATGCAGGTGGGCAGCCAGCTGTCTAGGGTTACAAATTACAGCAGCATACTTATTCTAACCAGAGGGCACCTGCACTAGACAGATCACTCATCATATGCCCTGACAGGGCTGTTTCTCAGAGGTGACTTTCTGTTTCAATCTATTGTTGAACACTTGTAGCACCCAGTGTAACAGAGGATGCATCCTTTAAGTATGTCTTGCTGCATTGCCATTTCCAGTTTTGCGTGCATTTGATGCTGTTACGTTGTTCGTTGAAAGAGGTCAGCCTCTTCTTCCTATATGGCTTTTCATATCCGTTTAGTATCCATTATTTAATCAGTTAGGATCAGTAAACAAAACACTTAGTTTGTTTTATTTTCCTAGATCTTAGGCCTGAAGGTAAATATTCCTATGCTGAAGTCAAATCATTCTACTCTGGGACTAGATTTGTCTACTAGTATTTAGATTATCTTGTGTCTTAACACTTCACCATGTTCTGGTGATGGAGAAAGAAGAATAAAGCTGGCAAGTCTTAACAGAAAAGTTTGCCATCAAAGGAATATAATTTCTCTTGAAACTGGCCACAATTAATTGAAATAGTGCAAGGATTGTTCCATGTTTAAAATATGTCTGCCTGTTAGTCTCTAAAATTATTTCTAGCCTTTTACAATGAAATCACAGTTAGTAATAAACATTAACTGACTCCGTTTGCAAAAAAATATATAAAATACCCCCTTGTCTATCCTTTCTCCTCATGCATATTTCCAGATCATTGGTTTTGATTTCTTTTCTAACAGTAAAGATGCCTAGCATGGCACGAGTAAAAGAACAGCACATTCTTGTAAGGAGGATATATTTGAAAGTGTTAGCACTACTTTCTTCCTAACATGTTATCATAGGTGCTCTGCATTTTAAGTGAAATTTTTTGGTAACTGGAGCATTGCAAAATATTCCAGTGACCTTTCAGATGTGCAGTTTGCAAAGTCCCTGAAGTGATGCAGCAATAGCCACTGCACTGCTACAAATCTGCTTTGCATTTATAATGCTATTTGTGCACACAATGCCTTTGAACTGCTGACAAATATACCTCACAGTTTTCTAGAACGCCTCTTAAATCAGAAATGTCCCACAGTCATGTGGCAGTTACATAATTTTTTTTCTTGCTGTGCTAAGTTAGTTGATTCTTAAAACATTGATTTAGGCCCTTAGGGCTAGACACTGATCTGACCCGTGCTTGTTGAAAACTGAATTATAGATAAGCACTCCCACATACTTGAAGAGAACAGCTTATATGTACAAAGAAAAGTTGGTGACCTATCCATTTTCAGATAGAAAATTTTACTTCATAGCACTGCAAAGCACTCCTAGACTGGTATAATACTTAAGGCACTTTAAGTAGTGCTTTGTTAGCAACAAAAATATTTGAGCAGGCTGTCTTGTAAGGAATCCAAAATTACGTTTTATGCAATTTATCATATAATTATTATCAGTAACCTATGTTTCAGTTCAGAGAATCATGCCTTCTATTCTAGAAAATAAAACTGCTAGTCTTCTTAAAAAAAATTTGTCTTTCTAAATTTTCAATAACTGCAAATACTTTGAAGAATGCAGACAGAAAGGTCCAAGATAATAGTGTAATGGAATATTGATAATATTCTTTTAAAATGAAGTGCCTTTGCATACTTACTCATTCACAATATGCCTGAATGTGGCTAATATAGTTATTAATATTTTATTAGCAATATTCAAAATCAAAAAATATAAAGTATGTTTTAGGTAGATAGGAATATCAATTTCAGTACAAAAATATTAGGTAGATAATGGCATAACATGGACATGGAAAATAAGTCATTAGCATAATGAGATGTAACTGCCTCATATACTTTTACAGTTGATTGTAAAGTAAGGAGACATTAAGAATATGAAACAAAGGGAATCAAAGGACAAATTTCAATGATATCAGCAAAAAGGTTGGAAATTATTGTATAAGGTCAAAAGATTCCCAGCCATCAAAGCACAAAAGAAGATAAACCTCAATTAAGGACAGAATAGGACACCTACTTGTTCCCTAGTATAAGGAAATGGAGCTACCTACTGCACTTTTTGTGTATATGTCAGATAGTATTAGGAACACAGAGCCATTAACACTATGTAAGGGGGAAAATTCCATCCTTTGCTGACACAGTAATGTTAAAGATAGGTAATAGAGGAAATGAAAGCCATACAAGAAAGGAAATTTGTGTCTCCAGAAAAAAAGATCTGATATTTCGAAGAAGACATGGCCAAACACAAGACTGCATGAGGTTGTATCGGTGTTTTATCCATGATTTAGAGGTAGGTACAACTCTGAGAATTTTTACAGGTGCCAGAAGTTTAGTTTGTCTGTAATTGCCCCAAACTTGTAAGGGCAGATCCTCAGCTGAAGTGAGTTTCATGTCAGACTCATAACAACCAACCAATATATCTTTGATTTTGTAAAAGTTCTTAAAATCATGCTCTTCAGAACTTACTGTTAAAGAGCAACAGACTTCACACGTTAGTTTTGAGTGACCTAATCACTGAGAGGAAGGAAGAAGTGACTGGGAAGAGTTTCTTTTTTTATATTCTACTTTAGGCTAGATTTGCAGCCTGTCCTTTATGAAAATGTACCTTATTGGCACACAGTGATATTTCTTCCTACAGCAGCATTTTTTGTTTTGTATGTGTGTGTGTGTGGGGGGGGGTTGGCAAGAAGACTGGCATTGGAAAGGCCAATGTATTCTTGGCTTTTTTTCTTAATCCATAAATGAAGAGATTTATAGATATACGGCAATATGGAAAATTCCTACAAGAGAAAGGAGACTGGGAAGGTGGGTGCTATGTCACTCTGAGCTACTTCACAACCTCCAGGTTACTTTTACCATTTGCTAATATCCAGGTGGTTAATTGATATTGGGGCTTTAAAACAGAATTTTAATGAAATAAAGGTAAAGGTTTAACTGACTGGGACTGCATGGGCAAATACTGGGTACAACTGGAAATTACATTGAATTTTTGGTGGAAAGAAATGTATGCAGCAAAGTGGCTGGGCAACCCATAAAGGCATAACTTCCTTGGTATTAAATGCTTATCACATAAGTTGTATTTGCACTATTTTGTAATCCCTGTATTTCATCCCATGGTGATTCTGAAAGGAAATATTAGCCCATGACCAAGAAACTGCAGTGCCATCTTCGCACAATGTTAGACCTAGAGGATAATCAGTCTTTATAAGTGCCATGCTGCCATGTCTATTTTTTGTCTGGGACCCAAACATTGACCATTGTTCAGAAGTAGCTCTATGTATTGCTTCAATAGGCAGTATAGATATGAATTAGCTTGTTGCATTTACACAGATTCCACTGGGGGAAGCGCAAAGCCTTCAGAAATCAGGCCACAACGCAAACACAAAACATTTTATGTAAGGTCTTCCTAGAAAAGACGTAAAACAGAGGATAATGTGAAAGTATAAAGTGAATTGTGTTCACATACATAAAGGTTAAGTTGGCAGATGAGTTTTTATCCCTCTAAGCAGAACAGTGTTATTCAGAGTAGTTAACTTTGGGGTAACTGGACAATAATGTTTGTCTTATGACTGTTATGGTCAAAGACAGCACTCTGGATTTGTGAACTCTTCCACTGATCTTTGATCACAGATTCACACTTCTACCCGTGTTTTTAGGTAAAGCAATGACAGTATTATTCAACTAAATTGTTATATCACATTTTTGGGCTTCTAGACTGAAATTAATGAGTATTTCTCAAAGTGAAATACTCATGGAAAGATCTGCTAAAGGATTTTTTTTGAAACCACCTTAATATATCAGAAGAAAGATCCAAAGGTTGTATATGTTTTATCTATACAAAAAGAAAAAAAAGCTCATAAACTTTTCCCATATATATTGGATTTATTATATTTCTCCAAAGCAATTTGTAAGGCACTGAATTATACTTCCTTTCAGGTTCTAAAAGAACTTTAGTTATAAAAGCAGAAAAGTTGCTGCTGAAATTCATTTTCATATAGATTTATAGGAAAACTGCTTTGATGTCTTTTGCATTCCCTTGCCAGTAAAAAAAGAAAAGAAAAAAAAAAAACAGAACTTCTATTAAATTTAACAACACTCTCCTCCTCTACCCCTACTTCAAGCCTCATTTATCTTTTATGAGGCCTGGGCATTTTGCCATAATAAAACTGTGCATAATACTAGAATTCTAATATCAGTCAAAGGTTTCTTCTTTTTTTACCCTTTTACCCAGCCAACTCACTGTGGCATTGACCCTGCCCTTTAAGAAGGTGGTTTGAATAGGTCAACAGTTTAAACACTACAGCATGTAGTTCAATATTCAATGCATTGATCTTGGACAATTATAGCACCAAAGTTTCAGAGGGATTGACAGCTCCACTTGCTGCCACTGAGATTCCTTGCTGCATAGTTTTGCTAAAAAATAGAGACTTAGACTTACATGTTTTTTAGGAGTTATGGGAAGATGAGAAGATGTTAACATGTTGTATTAGAAAATTAATAAAACATATGTTACAAATCCTCGAATTCAGTAGATATTTTATCTTTTGTTATCGAGTAATGTAGGGTGGTTTTCCAGGATAAAATTCAGGATTTCTAGTGAAGCACAGTCCTGATTATGTCTCCAATACACTATAGGTGTTTCTTATAAGAGTTAATAATACCCCTGCCAAGGTCTGTGTTTTCTTCAGGTTTCTGAGAAGGCAGATCATGACCCTTTTTAGAATCCAGTCCTACCCTTTAATCAATTAAAGATATTCCATTGTCTTTAAGATGCTGATCCACTGAAGTCAAGGACAAACTGGCATTGATTTTTTTTGAGTTGAATGAAACTATTAAAGTGGGCTCCTTTTGTTCAAAATGAAGGCATATGTAATGAAGAAGTCTACATCAGAAATAGCTGTCTAGGCCACTTTAATAGACACTGGAGAAAAGTAGACCTTTTGGGGAAATGACCCTAATGCAAACATGAAAAATATTTCTAATGAACACTGCCTTGCAATTGCCCCCCCCTGCCCCCCCAGGGGCTATAACTAGAGTCTAGATAACTAGGCTAGACTCATATATCTGCACTGTGGTTTTGAACATTAGGTGACATGAATCCCTCCTATATTGCCAGTTTAACTTTTTAAAACAAACATGAGAATTTTGCCATTCATTTCAACTGAAGTACAGTATAATTTATTGAAACTTTTGTAAATAATCAAATGTTAAATCTATATTCTAGACTGAAGCAGACATGTAAACAATACCTGATTTCATACTATACAAATACTATTCAAAAGAAGAGGCAGCTATGTCTGAAGGACATGCTGGATACTGTCTTGGAGATTTTCAGCTGTAAATGTCACCAGTAACCCAATATTGATTCCTCCATTCATCAGCTGAAGCTGCATGTCAGGGTCAGAAAGATATAGAAGAGCAAAAACAACAACTATAATATAGAAAGATACCTCAGATATGCTTCTCTTGAAAAGGTTGAATGCATGGTTTTGAAAGCACTGCCTAGGCAGTGGCTGACAAAGAGTTAATCTCCCATCATTACCTGCTTCCTGCTGCACAGGTGAAGAGAAGGAAGACTATAAACTGGAGACTGCAAGCAGAATGCAGAGTTTGATATTTAAGATCACAGAGCTAGACAGGAAGCAATATTTGAGGTAGAGTTAAATATGTGTAGATTTCTGCTTATAAACATTATTTTCTGAAGAAAACACTTTCTGTGTTCTAATCTTTGAGCCTCGTTTTTCTGAGTCAGCCCACCAGCATGCACTATGAATGTGTGTTAGCATTAATGATTGTTATATAACTCAATTCCAGTACTGATAAAAAATCTGTATACGAATGCTAAGGCATTTTCTTTAGTGCTTATGTTCTCTATAGGGTGTCTTTGAAATTACATCAGTATTTTATTTCTGAAGTTCTTAAAGTCTCCATTTTAAACTGTGAAAGTGAAGCTAATTAGTCACAGGGTGCATTGCAGCATCTAATGAAAGAGAAATGAGATTTTATACCAGTCATCTTCCTTTATCAAAGACTTGAGCAGTGATAGTAAATTTTCTCACTTAGCAAAGTTAACGGAAGTTGAGAGAGGAAGTTTGGTTGGGCAATTAAGGTGCTAATCTGAGAAATATGATATATAGATTCAGTTTCATGATGTGCTGTAGACTTTCTCTGTGACCTTGAACAAATGACTCAGTGCAATTTATAGACCAGCCCAGTCATCTAGATGTCTTTCTAATCATTGGAGGATGATACATACAGATCAGGCAACTCCTCCCACTTATTTTAAGATAGGATGACTTACTTTTAGAGATCCTTCTCTCACCTACAAGTAGTTCAGACTAGATACATAAAATGAAGTGAGACCTATCTTGCCTTTAATCTTTCTATGCTTCAGTTTTCTGAACACCTATAAAATGAGGATAATAGCATTTCCTTTCCTCATTATGATATTGTTAAAATAAATAGATTAAAGTATGTAGCATTCAAATATTGTGGGAAGAGAGTCACAAAAGTACCATAGTCAAATGTACACTGAGCAGTATAAGAAAATCCAAAGTCTTTAAAACTTCAGTCATAGGATTTTGCTAAACCTAATTCCAGCACTCTTACAATCAACCTTACTCAGATACTATCCTGATTGCCAACTGGTTAAGCTCCTATTAGTCATTCAGAGTCCAACTCCTGACATTAAATTGTTGAGGAGAAAATGAAAGACATGCCATAAATAGATGTTAATCTGCATTCAGGTGTTGGAAAATCTGATTTGCTACAGCTGTGCATGGTATCTATCAGTAAACCTAGTTTTAAATGTAACAGGTGCTTATCACTGAAAATCTGACTGCTTTATTATAAATTATAAAGGAGACATGTTAGGCATGAATTTCTGTCCTCTGCTTGTAAGGAAGTTAAATAATTCATTTTTCAGCAATAAACAACAAATGACGGAAACCAGAATAAATTCCAGACCAAGTTTTTAGCAAAGTCTGTCAGAATGAAGTGAAGGTTTGTTGGTTTCTGGGAGGTGGGCAAGTTCAATTCATCAGCCTCTGAATTCAAACTGCAAAATAATTAGGCTTTTGTGAACAGGAGTCTCATGGAATTCACCCATGTTCTTGAAGTTTAGGGTGGCTTATGTTTGCAGTGCCAAGCTGTTAAGTTATTCTGCCTCTTCTCACTGGGGGAATTCTCCTTGCTATCAGAGGGCTACATCTTTCACCTGTGGATAGGAAACCTCTTCAGGGCACCAAGTTTCTCAGGGAAGAGTAGGTGTATTAGAGAAAGCTTCAGGGGTAAATGCAGGCTAGTGCTTATCTTTATCAGTGAGGAACACGGAAATCTGATGGTTAGTGGTCAACTTTACTGCAGGGCAGAATGACTTAGGAAAATCTTAGTTTTAGGACTGTATAAAGCCTTTCTACTGAAGACTACCCATCGTAGTTCTTTCAGTGAAAGGACATCATCCCTGGCTTAGGTGTTTATTCAATCTTGGCAAAACTCAGTAACTTTAAGAGGATCCCATGGAAAAGATATGCCATGCAAAAGCAAACTGAAGAATTTCAAGCCTGTGTTCTGAATATAACAGAATTTTTATGTTTTGTTTATGTAACTTGTATGAAAAAAAAATCTTTTTCCTTTCCCCTTGCATACATAAGGCAAGTGCTACAAATATCTTTCTGAGAGGAGACTCTGCTTTTACCAAAAGAAAAAAACAACATATTTTCCTACATCTCAGACAAAAGTCTATCATTCCAAAGACCGCTATGGGTATGTTCATACCCAGGGCATCTTTTGATTTTTTTTTAAGATTAGACAAACCTCAGTTGTGAGCATCTCCAAAGCATATTGGAAAGTTCTATCTCATATGTTGTATTGCCCAACAGCTATATTATTTAGAAGGCCAGTTATACTGCTGTGTTTTAAACGCTGCTTGGATACATCATGATTTCAATTGCTCTTGAGCCTGCTCCAGTCTTTAGATAATCCTCTGCATTTCATTCTCATTCTGATATTGTTTTTTTCGTCTTCAGATTTCTAAATACTCCCATTTTCAATGGAAATTGTATAATGGTCCTGAGGTTTCCCGATATGCATCTTCCAAATTATTTCCTTCACAATATTTAAAACAGTATAATCATCTAAATACTCTGAACCATTTACAGTCTGAAAATTGCCATCACCTTTCTGTGACTAGGCTGTTGATTTCTCCAGTAAGCAGAAGGCAGTACATGTTTAATTTTGATTTTAAATCTTTGTAGTGGTGTTTAGACAGTTTGAAAGGCTGGAACTGTGTTCACATTTACCACATTTCAGTTTTCAATATGGAAGATTCCGCTTTAGAAAAGTAAGACCAAGGAGTGATGTATAAGATGGTACCTTTACACTGAAGTGTCACTGCCTGGTGTAAACTGCACCTCCTGCTCTGCTCTGTAAGTCAGTTAAAACAGCTTAGGTTCATGTAGGAATGTGACATATATTGTGCCATACACCTCATATCTTAATTTGTCCTTTAAATGAGGGGAAGAATGACATTCCCCAAAACACTAGGGTTAATTCATTAGGTGGATTATCCCTCTTCTAATAAAAAGAATAAAGAGAATATGAAGAAGCTTTAAATTACCTGAAGTAGAAGCTGATATTTCCATACGCATATATTCTTTCATAATAACCTTCTGCTTCATATTAACCCAGCAGCTGGGATGGAACTTATTAGAATGAACTGCAGTCTCCCAGGAACCTTCAGCTTCTCAAGTCAATGGATTAATGTTATATAAATAACTTGATATTTTTATTTAGTCAGTTTGTCTGTATCAGCTTCCAATGCAGCATAGTCTAGTGTCCCTCAAGGGTAAACACATTAATATATTCTGTATTTGGTAGTGGCTTGGGTTCCTTTTTATGCTTTGTATCTGTGTGCCCTATCAATGCAAAGAAAATTAGGCAAGATACAGCATGCATATTCCCGAAAGGAATACAAGTAAAATGAACTAACGTAAGTTGCCAGCCTTGCTGTAACAGTGCCAGCATCAGCCACTCTGTTGGAGAAAGAATTTCCTGCTATATTAGGGGAATGTCAGCCTGATGAATATGTTGGTATAGTAGTCTTCATTTTTTATCTCTTTTGTTGCGGTACTGTGAGTAGCTTTTGCAGCCAATACACTTTGCTGCAGCAAACAAGAAACACTTGTTGGTTCCTCACTCCATTACTAATCCTATTTGTTCTAACTTCTCTAAATTTATATTGGTTTCTAAAATGCCTTTAGTCAATTTAGTATTGATTACATTTGTTAGTTAGGAAGGATTACAGTGGAAGGTGGCATCTGCTATTGCTTTCTGGCCCTCTTTTTGTATGATGTAGGCTGAGTCAGCCTATAGTCAATGACAGCCATCAGGAGCTAAAATCTTTGGCCATTAGTTACATGGAAGTGGCATAAATTAGAGCAGCAAGAGGCCAACCCTACTTAGAAAAAACCCAGTCTGCTTTTTCTAGCAGAGTATTAGTATTGACTTCACTATGGCTCTAGCATATTGTTTTCCCCCTCCTTGGTATATCTTTCCCTGTCCCAATATATAGGACAACATAAACATGATGGAAACAGAGAACCATTTAGTGTTTAAGGCATCAAAGGGTTTTTTTATGTAAATATTTTGTAACCCTTCCTCATAGTTATTAGGAGACACGCTGCCCACCAGCCAGCAGCAAGGATCCAATCTTTTCTAAGGTTAGATTTATAGAATGCAGTTGTGCAAGCTGCAGTTCCTCCAAAGAAACAACCTTTATTTTAGCTAATGTGAATATTTTAATGAAAATGCTGCTGAGCTCAGGGGCTGATCTGCGTGTCTCATAATAAATATGGAAAGATGGACAAACTTTGTGATCATGCTTTTCTGAAAGGCAGACCTGGTACAGCCTGAGTTCCTGAATCCCCCTTAAAATGCTTTTGTTGCTGTCTCACTCTTTCTGTTATGCTGCAATCTGCAGTATGTTAGTTTATGCTAATGCAAGGACTTAGATGTTTTTAGCTGTAGGCAACAAAATATACATAGTCAAATTTGGCAGCTGTGTGAGAGCTCCTCTCTTACCAATAACTTTTGAACCCATCAGCTAATTTGACAAGGAGATTGTCGTCTCACAGATAATAAAATTTTTCATGACTTTTTTGAAAATGGGCAGCCAGATGTTGGACGGACACTCTATTAGTGCTTTCACTAAAGGAGAAGCCCACACAGAACAGAAGCCTTGAAAATCAAGCTCTATCATGTCATGGGACTGCTTCTTTGAATATCTGGCTCTGAATCTCATCCGTATCTCCTTACTTTTTGACTAGTGTTCAAAGTTCTACATGAAGATATATCCTAGAGAAATGAAATGATGTTTTCATTTCTGTTGTTTCAATTTTGATGCTTGTTTTCATTCTTATAAGCAAATGTTTTCCTCTTGTTCTTCCTAAACTACCATGGGATAAAATAACGTAAATCTGTAAGAGCAAAAAGAAAACAATAAAACTCTTAAGAGGCTGTTTGGTTTCTCTTTTAGACTCCTAACAGCTGCTGCATTCTTCTTCCCTGGCTCCAGATTTAATAAGGCCACAAAAATTTGTAAGAAAACAGCCATTTAAAAGTTTCTTACTTTTTTTTAAAAAAAATTTCTCTGGTTTTGATTGTAGATTTTAATATAAAGTCTTCTTCTGTGGTTTTTTTTTTTTTGAGTATCATTCTTGAACTTCTTTCTTATAACTGCCAAACTTATTTTTATAATGGAGAGAAAGCAACAAAAGGCAATTTTCTTTTCCCATGAATATCAGCACAAAATCTTCTTCTGCATACAGACTTGAGTAAAAATGAATCCATAAGTAAAAATATATCTTGAGTATGTTGAAATAATATGATTTTTTTCAAAGTAACACCAATGAGACTCAGATCAAAATCCAGTCTATTCTGATCATGTTTGTCTCTATGTAAGCAGTAACAAAGCATTTGAGGAAATGTCCTTATTAAACTTTTCAAATATTTTCTAGTTTGTAAGTTAAATTTTATGATTCAGCTTGAGAACTGTGCACTGATTGGCAGGTTTTCCTTGGTTCTTTTACCTTATTGTTCTAGTACTGTTCCCAAGTATCCTACTCATCTTTCAGCTCTGTATGCCCTAATCTGCTTTAAATATTGTATTGCTCCTAACAAAGTTGACACATTCTGGAACTGCACTTACTAAAGACCACTCTTTTGTTATAGATTGGTTCACATGGCATAGAGAAAGTATAGGCAAGTAAATAAATGGTCTAGACTGACCCAAATAACTCATTGGAAAATTTGGTAAGCCTAATGAGTTCTTCATGAGAGGGAAGAGCAAGAGTGGGAAAACCTTTTAAAAATTGGTTTGCTGTTTGTTTTAATCTTTCAAAGACTTAGAGCTTCCTTGTTTATCTTTCAGATATACCACTTTTTTAGAGCCTGGTATATGTTCTACAGGAAATCATACAGTAATTGCATTCTAAATTGCATTATGTAAGCTTTCATAGTGCTGCTGGCTCTCAGTCCCAGACATTTCAGTGTGCTGGAGCTGCCTTGTTGCTCTTGGAGTCAGCAACGTGCATGTGTGTCAATGTTTCATGCATAGTGGGGTGTTTCAGGCATGCACTGAAACAAGACAATTAGGTGAATCATACCTGTGAATCTGGGAAGCTTTAGGAATTTGCTTCTTTAATGACCAATTCATTTCTGTCCTAATTATAACAATAGCAGTGCTCAAATATATTCTCCAGCAGCTAAAAAACGCCTTTAGATTATTCCATCATCAGCCTCCTACTGCTAAATCTTTAATAGCATTTGTAATATCTTCTGTCATCAGATAGGCTTCCAATAATAATTTATCTTTACTCCTCCCCTTTGTACTGTGCTAGAAACAGGTAGAAATGCAAAGAACATAGTTAACTACCAAAGGAAACCTGCACTAGCCCAAAGATACATTCTCAATAAGGTAAATTATTCCCAAATTAATACACAACATTAAAATGATATAAAAATAAAAAATTATTTTTAGATAGAGGTGATAAAATATAAAGAGGAAATCAATAGCAGAAAATTTCTTTTTATTTTTTAATCAAGTTTCACAGACTAGTGGTCTCTTTTTTCCTAGCTCTGCAATGCTGGTTCGACATCTCCAGTACCTGCTGTAGTGTTATATTTTCTGTATGCAAAAGAAAATGATTCATTCTCCACTTAAATGACTTCTAGCTTAAACAAAAAGGAAATGAGAAAGAGGCTTGTGTACTGTGAGAAATCTTCCTCTCAAAATGCTAGTCTGCGTAGGTGGATTACAAGTCTTCACCCAGCACAGTCATAAAGGTGAAACAGATGCATGGATCTCAAATAAGCAGTGGTGCCACATTTAGTTTTTGTTAAAAGATCAGTAGAATAATAGGTGGTGAGAGCAGTATTTTGAGTGAGACTGTGATTAACTTTGTGAACAAAAGCTGCAGAAAACTACCTGCTCTCTTTGCACATGCTAATCAGTGCTCATGCACATTTAGGGCAGGATTGCTGGACTCTTCAGAGGAATAGGAAGAGTGAGGTTTCAGCTTTGGCTTCATTCTTTCCTCTTCCATGTCTTAACGATGATGGGAAGTACTGAGAAAAATATTTGGTATATTCAGTGAAGCCAGTAAAATTAGGAATGACCAAAGAAGGTTTAGTGATTTGGCCTAGAAGACCTGTTTACACTAAACTCTTTTTCTTCTTTCCCCCCAACCTGCTAGTGTAGACTGCAGTTAGACCTGTGTTGGGTTGAATTAGTGACATGGTTAAAATACAAATATAGCAAAATCTAAAAAAACCCAGATATATTTCTGAGAGAATATATCGCTGCCCTCTCTAATGAAAAGGACTGGCTTTATGTCCTTTGATTGTTGACGGAGACTAGCAAGAGGTCATTGACCTTATATGCCTTTTACAGTAACATAAACTTTTATTTTAAAAAAGTCAAACCTACAAGGTTGTTAAATAGCCATTTCATATCCAAAACCACTCAAGCGCTTTATTGTTTGCATCAAAACATAGAACTTCCCCACCTATGAATTACTTTAGCAACTATAAAAATATGCATTAAAGATTGACAGCTAAGTTTTCTGAGTTTGACAGTTGCCTTGTGTAGATGTCATGTTTCACTATATCTATCTTTAGTGTAATATTCTCATATTTGGTGCAATATATGACTTGTTTAGAGTGGCTAAATCTTTCCTTTCAGTTCCTCTTGTTTGAAACCTTCCTATCATCTCTGGGGCATCTAAGCTTATAACTAATCCTGGTTATCTGGACAATTCTACATTGTAATGGGAAACATTTCCCAAGGGGAATGGTAATTAGAGAAGCACGAACCTCACAAGATACAGCAGTTTGGTTCTGACAAGCATCCAAAATGTAGACACTTATCTGAACCTCTCTTGGTCTTTAAAACTTGTTAAGCCAGGTTTTCTTTAAAGATGTCCATATTTTGTGGGTTTATTAGGGTAGAAATACCAGAGTATTATTGTTTGTAATTCCGTAAAGTTTTATTCTTGAGGGCTGTAGTTTCAGGACTGGGATTGGATTCTATGGACTATTTATTAAACAAAGCCTTGAATCAAATGACACAAAATTGGAGTTCTCTGCTAGATAACTACCTTATGGTGCTTCTGCTAGGGCAGACTATATAGGAAATAGCCCCCAGAGCACATATGGACTCTGGAAAATATTGTAGAGTTTTTGTTGCATCACAGAATCACAGAATGGCTGAAATTGGGAGGGACCTTTAGAGATCATCCTTTCCAACCCCCCTGCTGAAGCAGGGTCACCTAAAGCAGGCTGCCCAGGACCATGTCTAGATGGCTTTTGAATATCTCTAAGGAGACTTCACACCATCCCGGGGCAACCTTTTCTAGTGCTCAGTCATCCTCACAGTAAAAAAGTTTTTCCTTATATTCAGACTGAAATTCCTCTGTTTCAGTTTGTGCCCATCACCTTTTGTCCTGTCACTGGATACCACTGAGAAGAGTATTGGTGCATGGTGTTATTCCTCCCCAGGAGCAGGGCTTTGCACTTCCCTTTGTTGAACTTCATGAGGTTCCTCTCTGCCTATTTCTCCAGCCTGTCGAGGTCCCTCTGAATGGCAGCACAGCCCTCTGGTATATCAACTGCTTCTCCCAGTTGTCTATCATCAGCAAACTTGCTGTGGGTGCACTCTGTCCCATCATCCAGGTCATCGATAAATAAGTTGAACAGTATTGGACCAATACTGACTGCTGAGGTACACCACTAGTTACTGGCCTTCAGCTAGACTTTGCACCACTGATCACAACCCTAATTCTATATTAACCTTATATTCTTTTCTTCTATTTCAAACAGTTTTGTCTTCTGTTCTATCCCTCCATAAATGAATAGAATCCAAAAATTCGAATTGCTCTTTGTTGTCTTCCTGAAATGGTAGAAATACAACTGCAAATTGGTATGAAAATTGTTCCAGAAAACTCATTCTCTCAATATAGTCAGCACTTTCTTGCTCTGGTCAAATTACAAGTATTTAAAAAATGTGTTCCAAGTTTTCGACTTTCTGTCCCAGTCAAAACAGGAAGTGAAAAATGAATAAAGGGGAAACACAATCTGTTTACCTTTTTTTTTTCTTCCTTCATATTAAACCTCGGCAACAGATGGATTTCCTATGAAGAAAATGCAAAAGATTGAATTGCTATGCATTTGCCTATCACTATGCAGAACTTTTCTTTTCCAGGGGCTGACAGTTCTCCACTGCTACTCTGTATTTTGCTTTGAGAAGTTTATTGATCTTTCGGGACTCAAAGGCAATTTTGGAGTCTTTAGTACATAAATTTCCTTCAATTTGTGTTTGATGATCAAGCTAGCATTAGCTATTGCTCTTTTGCATGAAGAAGCATAGGAGCAGGTAATGCAGAAGCATAGGAGCAGGTAATGCCTTAATATAAACATACATTGAAGAATTGCATACACAGGGAGATAGAACTTTACTTCTATACCAGGAATTTTGGTGTTCTTTAATCACTCACTTGAGATGTTTATAAATTAAAAACAAATAAGCCAAAACCAAAGTAAAACAGGTCTATATCACTCTGGAGTGGATCCTTTTATGTCTTCTTCTGTCTTAGCCAAAATGTACTGCAGGAAGCTCAGAGCTTGCTTTCACAATACCAGTTACTTATCCTTAATCCTATCAAGTGATGGCGTGAGAATAACCACACCATAAAGCTCCATGCTAGAGATGCACACAGACTGTACCTGTAGCTATGTCTCCATGTGCATCATCACTCTCATCTGGCTTTACTTTGGGGGTAAACCACCATGTTTTCTACCAGTAAGTGGTTCCTGTGTTCCCACATTTACCGCTGATATAGATTTGGGATAGGGCCAAGCACATATTTACATGTACAAACTCAGAAACATCTCTGTAAGCTAGAAGTTGCTAATCCACTCTGATTCAGATAATTTCATCCCTATTAGCTTCAATTTCAGCAATAATTAGGTGCCCATTGCTCTGTCTGGCCTGAAAAAAGTTTCTTTAAAGGCAAGATTTGAACTGTAGCTTATGCTAACGCTGTCAGTGTGAAAAGCTTGTACACTCCCTTTGAAATTTGTCAGACAGTCTTTTTTCAGAGGATTGCAAGAGGCAAATTTTAAAAGAACTATATTGCACTTAAATGGTACTGTATTTATTTACCACTTTCTCATTTTCTTTATATTGTGCTAATTTTGTGAATGTAAGAATTGCAATTGATTCATAGATAACATTAGATATCTTTAATTGAAAATTTTCTTATGAGAAGCAGTTTCTGGAATCTTTAGAAAGATAAATGAATTTTCTATTATTGTAACATGACTGAGGAATAATCTAAGCTTCTTTGTACAAACACTATTTTTGTTTGAATTTTCTTTTCAATAACATTCATTATCACACTGAAAAGATTTTTTTTCATTTTGGAGCTATATTTCCTCTTACTTCTACAAATCCAACTTCTGGGTTTTAGCCATTATTCTCATATATTTTATTCGCTTATACTTTTGCAGTTCATATGGATAGTTCACATCTTGGTAGTTTTCCTGATGTTGATATTGCTGAAGGAATCCAGAAGAAGTAATTTTTTTCAAAATAAAGCTTGTCTTAAGATTACAAATTACAGTAGTTATATGAAGACACATTAGTTTGACTATGTTCGAATGTTTGTAAGCTTATATTTATATGAGATCCTTATATGCAATTATGATTTTTTGATTAAAGAACTTGTACATATTCCTATATCCAAAGCTTCCAAATAATTGTAGACTGATTACGGATTTAAAAAATTTTTGTTCTAGCAGGTATGGTTCCATCAAATGTTTGTGTTTTATAAATGCTGCTCCATACTAGACTGGTTTATCTGAGGTGAGATGATCAGGAAAGATGTTAATCTTCTTCCTTGTGTTTTCAAAGGCAATGCCTAATTCCTGAGACCTGGGAATGCTCCTGGAGGTAGACACCACATGCACACCTCCTCAGTTCATGATAGAGGGAGAATTACATACCCATCATTTTCCATTTTCCCCTGTATCCTGATGTCTGTGCCGTTTCTTTTTTTATCTACAGCTTGAATCCAAAGGGCTGACACAAATGACTCTTTGCATAACAAGTCCATGACAGACACAGCAAAACGTGGCTTGATATAGTTGCCTTAAGATAGGTGCCTAGTGCCATTTGAGAGTTTCTTGGATACCAGACTGGCAGCTAAGATGCAGAGCCTGCTGGTGACCCTTACCCTTCTGCAGTGGCAGCTGGAGGTCAGGTAGGACATTTTGTGAACTCCGTGTGGACAAATGATATGATCCATCTGTCACAGAAGGATTTTCTCTGATGCTTGGATTTGACGAAGCACAATTAATAAATTCATTGGAGTTCTACGATGACACTGCAAGAAGCCTAGCTGTTGCTGAACAACAGAGGTAGGGAAAATCAACTTATGTTTAATGGCTTTGTGTATCAGTTCAAATGACAGAAGTGCACTTTGTCACTTTTTACTATTTGATAATTAATAGAGTTTAGAACTTTCATTTAAAATGATAGTTACTCACAAGAAGTGCCTATAAAATCAATTGCTAGTTGTGTATGTATCCAGAGGCAAATTTTGGCTTTAATAATTTAGTCTCCAATAGGCTTCTGAGACAGGTAGCAAGTCTTATTATTCACAGACAGCACAGGGGGAATATGAGACAGAGACAGGTTTAGTGAATTGCCCAAGGCTACCCTGCAGTTATAGGGCCCGTGATCAGCATTCACCTCCTCCTGGTCTCAAGTTTTTCTTTTCAGATCCTGCTGATGCCTTTCTTAAAAAGGGGGGATCCATCTGTCTTCCTAATAAGTGGATCAGCAAAGAAAAAGTTTACTTGCTTTGGTATTTTCTGATTCTATATGCCTCTAATAATTTTAATCCTGAAACATTCAAAGACTTGTTTCCAAATACAGTCCAAATGTGATAATCTGTGTGCAGAGTATTCTAAAAATTCCCACGGAATTTGGGATGAAACTTGTGTTTCTTCAGTCCAAACCAAGGACAGTCTACTTAAAAAGCTTTCAGATATAGGGGGCTGTACAGGCAAATAATGGTCCTTTATAGGAAACAGAGCATAGTATGCATTTTATGAATGTTCTTTTTTTTTGCCTGTGATGGAATAATGTACCTGTCTTAAGACAATTTTTATATTCTTAGCAGCAATAATCAGTACCAGGGGAAAGCCAATGGTATGTGTTGGTGACATGGTACTTGCTCATTAGGATTCAAGCTTATACCAACATTGTATCATTAAGTCAGATTCCTTTTTTTATCAGAAAAGAGGATAATACCAGTCTTGTGCTATGTATTCCATATCAGATAGCAAGGAATCTTTTTTAAACTGATGATCCAAAATATCTATCAGATTTTTAGCTCAGATCAATATGTTACCTGCAGCCCAAACAGAGCATGTTGCCTGAAATCTGTAAAGATTGTATGCTGAAAAAGGAATCACTTGGCTCTTTTGCTATAATTTCCAGTAGATTTGGGATTTGGCATATATACTTTTATTCAGGTTACAAAATAACAAAAAATCTGTTGTCGTCATCATGGCTTTCAAAAATATAATTTTTAATGTTTCTGTACGTATCTTGTTTTAGAGGTTTTTAAACCTGTCATTTAATAAGAAATAAAATGCTGCAATTCTTAGACAGAAGTAACAGGTGAAAGCTGATTCCATTTGATGTAAGAACTGGGTATTCTGAAGAATAAAAGTAAATTATGTCTTGTAATATTAATATTTTAATAAATGGTCTTTTCCATTCCAAGAACGATACAACTTAGGTTTGTATTTTGTAATCAGCCTCAGGAGTTTGAGTTGTCAAATAGATTTCTTTTTTAGCTTGTAGCCATGTGCTTTCTTGTTTTCTTTCATCCAACTGTTTTATTTATTCCATTCTGCTCTCCATCTTTTATTCTCTTATGCATACTCGCACTTTCTGATCCCCTGCCTTGTATTTCATTTTCTCAGTTCTTATCCCAGCAGATTTCTTTTCAAAATACAGGCATAGCTCTGAGAAAATGGCTTGGGAAGTAGGATCCCTGGAGAGAAGGCCTCAGGAAATGAAATAGCTCAGCTTAAACATAACAATGAGTCGGTCACAGAACTGGGATGAATGCAGTTAAATGTGCTGGTTTTGTTTTGTTTGTTTCTTGAATAGTGGTTCTAATTTCGCTGTACTAAATAATCATACTTTAAGCATATCTAAAAGTAAAAAGCATTTTTAAAGTGGAGTAACGTGAGAAAGATGTATGAACATTAGGTTAGTTAAAGTTTTCATTTCACTCAAGAATAAAGATTGATTGACTGGTCTTTTTGGCTGTATTTCAACAAACTTTGCACAAAAAAAATCAAGTCCTAGGGTACTAAAACAGCATACATTATCAGAAAGATTATGGATGACAGCTGGGCTGATAGATGATAGCTGAAGAAAAACAAGTTTTGCTAGCTGGGAAGATTATTACTGAAGGCCTCACAGCGGTGAGATGGCAAAATCAAAAACGGATTGTGCCTTTAGCTATTGGCATTGTAATTCACATGACTGTGAAATCCATGTACGCAACCCGATGGTTCCTTTTCCTTACATCTTTTTTTCCGCTCTGTATATTAAGGATAAATTATATTTTGCTTTCCATTTTGTATGTTTCCATTTTGCTATTGCTTGATATAAGATATGATTCAAATGCAATAATGATGTAATTTTATCCAAATTGTGCTGCTTCATCTGTGCTAGCTCTTAATAATGTCAAGATTTAAAAAGTGTATGTATCTAATATTTGCCTTATTTTATCAACCACCTGTAATAAATTATTTATTTTCCAAAATCTAATATACAAACCTCAGTGTGTACAGTATATAGCCACTAATAGCCAAATTCTGTTGTATAACTTCAGTGACTTAGATAGGATTGCACATACTATAAATTAGAAAGGAAGCTGGCTTTTAGTGGCTTCTTCTATCAGGACAGCATTGAAACAAGAGGTATTTCTGTTAGCATAGTAACAAGGCGTTTTTCCAAAGGATAGTGAATGACAGCAATACACTAATTAGATTTATGCATAACACTTGATGGTCAACATTAGTGAAAAGAGATAGGGAAAACCTTCCATTTAATGCATGCCAATATTCAATAAGATAACATAAGCCAAGTGAGAGAAAAACCTCTCAAAATGAAATGACCTGCATCTCGTCTTTTCACTTACACTGTGCAGATTTGGATAGGAAAAAAATAATATAGAAGAGAAAAGAAATAATTCTCAAGATAGCATGATATTCATAATGTCGTTCAGATAAAGTCATGCACATGATTATAGAGATGGGGCATTCACACACGTGTCAGCTGTGACTATGCATACATTTAGATAAGAATCATAATATTCTGTATCTAACCTTACATACAAATATAGTTTTGATAGTTTGTTAACAGACCTTCCTGAAAAGGTAATGAAAAAGCTGAAGGTAAGGGACTTTTGGCTCCTATGATCTTATAGTCTATTTTATGCCTTCTGGCCTATTTGCTGAAAGTCAGTTGCCCTTGAGATACGACCATGAGATGGGGGTGAATGGTGACACACATTTAATAGAATTTGATTTCTAGCCACTTTTGTTCAGACTGTCAGACCAAGAGTCCAACAATAAGAACTTGCAGCTAGAGAACACTAGTACTGTTCCATTTTTACGTGAACCGATAGAAAAGTTGTTTTGTTTTGATGCAAAGTGCTTATGTTTACAAAGAAACCTTTACAATTATTTTGTACTAAGCTATATTTCAAAAAAACAAAAAAAACAAAAACAAAAAAAACCTTGTATGCAGGGTTTCTGTACTAATGGAAGGAATGATGTTTAAAACTGTTCTATAACATCTTGAATGCATCTCTAGAATTACATAAGAGCATATCTCATTCCTTTCTATAAGATGTGTGTGAATACTTTCACTAGCATTTTTTCTTTTCCAGTTTTAGCTTTCTTTTCTCAGCTGTCTTCTTTTTTCCCTTTATATTTCCAGTACCATTAATATTCTAAGTTGTTTTCCTATTTCCCATGTACTTATCATGCCTCAAGTACAGATGCGGATTTTACTTCCTGCTTGATTTAATTTATTGCATAATTTTGTATTCAGTTAATGGATTTTCAGCTAAATCTACTGTATTGTTTTTAACATTACAAAATTCGTAAAGATGATTTATAAAAGTTCACTTTATTTGATGCAGAATGAAAAACTACTTGTTTCATTTCTATGAGGTAGCCAGGAGAGGCTGGAAGGAAAGCATTCTTATAACGGAAAAATTGTCTCTGATTATTCAGCTGTAGAAAGAAACAGTAATTGACATTTACTCACTCTGATATTGAGACAAAATCACTACTTTCATCATATCTCTTTTGCACAGTATTTAAACTATAAGTGGAAATTGCTTTTGACAAATTGCAAGTAACTCAGCAAATATATTAATAGTAATATATATGATTCATATATAATATAATTTATGCCAAGTTTGCTGAAATTTTATCTGATCATCACTCTCTGAAAGTACAGAATAATATATTGACCTCCCTGAGTTAAAAACTTTAAATACAGCTTATCTGGCACTTTACTTTCTCATTATGAAATAAGCAGCTGCATTAACTGCTTACCAAAGATTCATAATGTATTGTTGTTCTACTTTAGTCTGCTCTTGAATAGAAATAATTCCAAAACACAACCTCAGATGCAAACAGTCTCACACTGTTAGTACTTTATAATTCTGTTGTGTAAACAGACTTTCACCTGTGTAATAGATGAAACCCACACCAAAATACTCGCACAGTATGGGGTTTTGAACATTGTGGATTTCAATCCAAATGTTGTCCCTTCAGTATGCTTATTAATGAAGATGAATTGACTGAGTTACAGAAATATTTTTGTCTTTACATGTGTCTCTTGGTTCTCTAAGACTTTTACAGCATGGAAACACCTCCATGGAAAACAGCGTCACAGCTACAGGAAAACTGGGCTTTATGTACATAATATTCAATTTAATCTAATATTTAGAAGCTGGTAGAATATTTTTAAAGGTTTTTATTCCAAAATGAGCAATGATCCAAATATTTCTCTGGAAAAATTGTTCACAACCTGATGCCTTTTATATATGTAAAGCAAAGCAAATCCTGTCCCCATTGAATTCCCCTTTCAACACCATAACACTGGATTTCAGTGAAAGTGTATTAAATTTGACATTTCATAGTTCTTACACTATGAGAAATAGTGAATAACCATTCCTATTCATTTTTTCCGTGACTTTCATGATTCCAGAGACCTCTGTCATATTCACCCTTTTATTTCCCTCTTTTGAAACCCAGTGTTATGATGTTGAAAGATATGTTTGGATTGTTTCTCACTTTGGAACAAAAACCTTTAAAAATATTCCACCAGCTTCTAAATATTAGATTAAGTTGAATATTATGTACATAAAGCAGTTTTTCTGTAGCTGTGACGCTGTTTTCCATGGAGGTGTTTCCATGCTGTAACCTTTCAATAATTCTGATAATCCCATTGCCCAACACAGACTATAACTGGTGAATTCTCCCCAGAGCTCAGACAAGCACTACTAGTTTTGTACCCAGGGATACAAAGTGGTACCCAGTGGCAAGCCAACATACTGTCTTCATTGGAATCAGAAAGCTTGTATATCTTGGTCCTTGATAACACAGTCCTCTGGTACTATAGCCAGTTTATCAGACAGGTTCCTCTCTGTGATAGATTTTTTTTTTGCACAAGAGCTTACATGATCATCATTTGGGAGACAGGGAAGGAGGAGTAGTAGAAAAATCTCATCAATAGCAACACTTCCACCTATTTTTTTTTCTTTTTAGAACACAAGGTCTGCTTACCTGGAGATGACACTGCCCTCTGACTCATTTCTGCATCTTATATAATATATATCTGTCCCCTTGAGTTTCTTCAGGTTACCCTGTCTGGTCTTAAGAGACAAATGATATGTAAATAAATAATAAAGCTTTTTTCTCTGGAGATATATTTTTTTAATCTAGTTATTGAACATACTTAGAATAATGCTGTTTGCAAAAGTATTTGTAGTCCCCTCTTTCAGAGATGCCATGTGAGATGTGTTCCTTAAATTCAGGTCAATGCAGATTTAGGTTAGATTGCCAAAAGAGCTTGATATTTAAAATACATATATTCTACCAGGGACCAATGCATGGCATGGACAGAAAATGTAATGTTTGGATAGAGATAACTGCAATTTCAAAAGACCTTGGATTTTCTCCTGCAGTCTTCCATCCCTTTCTCTTCCCCCAACCCACAGGCTGAACTAATAAATTAAAGAAATCTAGGGTAAATATGGTGTAGACGCTTGTTTACTTCACATTAAAATGTAGTCACTTTACAAAACAAAGGTATAACGAGATTGTGATTCTTTAACACAAATATGAAAAATGATTTACAACTCCCATGTAGTTCCAAACAGCAGTTTTCACTTTGGTTTGCTCAAGAACAACTCTTCCACAACATCCGTGAGGAGTAAGTCACTTCTGTTTCGTGTAGGAATAAAATCACATACACGTGAGTAAGGAATATCTCACTGTGGATCAAAGCCATGTTTTAATGCAGCAAAGAGGACTGAATGGTGCTTACTTGCAGCATTTGCTGCTAGTTTCTCTAAAACAATTTCTGTCAACTTCACCACTTCAGAAAACAGCTGACATTCAGTTTGGCTGAGTAAACAGAGATATTTCTGAACGGACTTCAGTGCTCTCTCTGAAATATGAGAATTAGCTTGCAGCAGATGAAGCTAAGTAATCAGTTAATCATGGCTGCAATTGGAACTGTAGACTGAAGCATGTCACGAACATACATTTCTTTTATGTTTGGTGGTATTATGAAAGTTTCTCAAGATTTTCAATCAAATAGCAGCCTTTCTTTCAAGATCTGGGTTGAATATTGGACACTGTAAAATCAATTATTTTGAAATAGCTGTCCTTAACGGATGCCTTTACTGAACTTGAATGGCTAGTATCACCTGTCTCTATTCTTTTTGGAAACCCTGACATTTTGGCTAGTCTCAACTTTCAGACTGTTGGGTGGATTTTTTTCACAGAGCAGATTCAAGCTTTCAATTGATTAGGTAGATTGACGTGAATGGAACAGCATTTTCATAAAAGATTGGACTTCTCTTGGTGAAACTTGCCCTTGAAAGATTGTTAAATCAATCTTTTACTAAGTGAAAAAGTTAAACCATTCCATTTGAATTGCCATGCCATCAATAAAAGGGACCATTTCAGAATCATTTTCCCTTGCAACAAATATTTATCGCCCTCTTTGTAAGATAGTTCTCTGAAACTGAAGCAAGTCTTCTTGTTCAAAAAAGTGAACTTGATCATGGTCAATGATTTGTTGACTTACCACTTGATTTTTTTGTATTTTGGAATATAAAATGATTTTTTTCATGTGAAAATTTCATTGTACAAATAATTACAAGAGTTCTTGAGGGAGAGTTTTACCTCTAACAGCGACATAATATGATATATATTAAAAACTGGTGTCTGTTATTGCATTCAGTTTGCTCTATGCCTACTCTGTTAGTGAAATTTTCGTTCTTTGTTTACAAGAGCTGTCGAATCATAGATCTAAACCCAGTAACACTTTTAATTGTTGATTCTAATGCCTCTGACTTATTGTACACTCCTTAGGAACTCTTCATGGAGAGTTCACTTCACTGCATCATCATCATCATAATTTCTGGAAAATGGTTAGCAATGTTCTCAGAAGTACATCTGCAATTTTAAGAGCCAGGGTTTCCATGAAATCTTTTTAGAAAACCTTTCTTCTGAATTTGTCACTTTTCCAGCCATTTTGAAATATCGGGATCATGTTCTGCTAGCAAGCCAAGTTATTGAATAAAGTGACTGTCACCCTCTGTGCTTAACAACCTGTCTTCAGCTCATTTGGCTTAGTGGCATCAGAGAGTAAGCCCTTGTCTGGCAAGAGAATGTGTGTTAGTATTTTCATTAGGACTCTACTGTTTGTTCTTTCTTCTGTGAGTATTGAAAACACTGTGTGCCTCCAGCATTCCTTGTGCTACTTTGAAGAACAGAAACAGCTCATGGTGACCTTAACAAGAACCTAAAACTCCATATAATGACAGTCCTTGGTCACTATGGGTTCCCTGGATAAAAACAAGGCCAGCAGAAGACCCAAAATAAAAAGGAAATTGAGGCAAAGCAACCATAGAATTCCACACAGGCTGAAACAGCCAGAAAACAACAGACTAATGTTCCAGGAGTCCTCTTCCCTGTTCATCCTGTACTGAGCTTCCCTGGATGGCATTATGTAGTGTCTTAGCTGAGGAAGAAAAGAAAGTTAATCTTGAATCATCCCCTGCAACATGGTTATATGACATCTTGTTCTTAATGCTTTTTCTGCATGGTTCATACATGATAAAAAGGATTGTCTGGCACCACTTAGGTTTTATGATCAAAGAATTCACATAGCATTTGCCTCCTGGCTGCCTGTCGTGTTCCAGCATGTGCTAGTGGAGTACAACCAAATACTACTGGTCTTCAGGCTGTTCCCTCTGTCCCTCATCTTGATGCAAAAATCAATTCAGGGCTTAAAGAACACATATCAGTGTTCTGCTTTGCAGCTAGAATTTGCAGCCTATGTATTGAAGGCAAACTGAAGAGTCGTTGGATGGGGAACTCCCTTTCAAATATTTCTGTGGAGAAGAATAAACCAGATCAAATGTATTTTATTTATTCCTTAAAACTACAGTATGATACAGTCTCCAAAATCTCAGTCATCTAAGATACTGCAATCCATGGTCTCATCCATTCAGCTTCTTATCTATTGTCCAGACTGGTACCAGTCTTCCTAGAACATTACTTTGACGGTTAAGCCTTACTGCATAGTCCCAAGGCTAAATGTGGGTGCCTGCGGGATGAAAGAGGGAATGTGACTGGGGTAATGCTCAAGTTTGTCACAGATTCCAGGAGGAAAAAAATGATGAGTGTGTGGTGGTCCACTACAGAACCGCAGAAGCTGCTTTTGCAAATCAAGGAATGTCCAAATGCAGATTGAGCACAGCAGGGGTGAGTCAGACCCAGGCATGGAAGTTTATAGGGAGATCTGTGAAGAACTGGAGCCAGGGATGCAGAACATTTATGTGGGGTTGTGTAAGCACAAAAAAAACTATTATCCTGCTAGCAATTTTAGTGAAAAGACTCTTTCTTCCTGTCTTGATTCCTACAGCAATTCTTAAAATTTATAATCACTTTGGATTAAGAAATGAAAATGCTAGTGTTTGCTACTTATGCCTGGCTGTGGCATTCTTTTAATGGTCACCAAGGTCATGGAGCGTGCCCCGCTATTTGCTATCACAGAACTTTTACTTTGCTGTATCTCATTACTTGTGCTGCCTGATTATAAAGCATTTCCTACAAATATAGCTGTTACTTCCTCTTAGTGCCCCTTAAAGTTGTACCCTGACAGTTTGACTATCCTCTTGTGGGGTTTACTAGAGCTAGCATATGTCCTGTGGCCTCTTTTGTCAATTATTCCTCTGGCAGAATTTCCTCACAATTAAAGCCTCAGACCTTTTTTATAGCTTCCATAAATGGACTCACCAGAATTCTCCTGCTAGTTAGGGGCAGGTGCATGGGCAGCACCGCAGAACTCTGCTTCTAGAGTTCATCTCCATATACAGCCTCCTGGTTCTGTCGCATGGTTGGACAGCAAAAAGAAGAATCCCTCAGAGGAGTCTGTGGGAAATTTAGTGTCAGATTGCTAGCTGTTCCTTCTTCAGAATAAAAGTTGGGATCACAGAGGGAATGGAACATTATTGTGGAGCTCAGTCATCATCTTCAAGGCATAAATCTTGATAAGTTGATGATATCAGCTCATTTATGTGAAAGAGTGTTAAGACAAGGAATCCTATATGGAAGTATGTAGTTATTTAAACTGATATTTGCAGTGATCCTTTTTGTTGTCGTTTTCTTTTTTTCTTTACCCAGCCTTGGTCTTGTCCTGAACTAGACCTTAATGGTGCTGCAGGAAGGTTTAGCTAGCAATGCAGTTTTAAGCTTTGGCAAAAGATATGATTGTCCTGTATGCTTCATACTGCGCATTTACAGCTTCCAAACATAACTTCCAGAAAACTACTCTTTTTATGAGATCAAGTGCTTTATAGACCACTATGTCAACATCTTTATGATGAGAAGCTAAGGGCCAATCAGCCTGAAATGGCTTGGCACTGATAGAAGAATGAGAGTGGAAAGAAAAAGGTGCAAGACCAATGGGGATAAGTTTTGAATCAAGCCTGCTTAGTCACATCCATAATGTCTGTGGGGTCTGAGGATCAAGCTAAATCCTCCTTTCTTCTCTTCTTCTGTTCTTCTCTTCCTGATTTCTCCAGGAAGTAGGGACAGAGAACACAAGCATGAATTTGGAAGAATGGGGAGAGGTATGGTAATATCAATATATCATTAGGGTCCTAAGTGCTTTGGTATATGGAGTTCAGGTCATTAGCAAACTATGGGACTTGGAAGAGAAGGATTTTTGGGAATTTAGGTACCTAGGGATACAAGAAAAGGCACATAATGAGATTAAAAAGCAACAGTAATAACTTAAATGGGTTACATATCTAATAACCACCGAAATCCATAAGAGTGAAGTATGATTTCCTGAAAGGTACTGTGGATGACTGAAAAAAGTTTTAGACTGGATTTAGGCACTAAAATCCTTAATCTGAAAGGACCTTGCTCCAACAGAACTCACAAGATGTGTAAATTTATTCAATGCCTACTTTTGGATCCTAACAGTCCTCTTGGGGCCACTAACTCACCCCAGTGACTGTGTACCTAATGTATGTGCCTCATATTTCTTTAGACTGTTTTCATGCATGGAGATGAATATTTCATTTATTATAGCATGTGAATTGTAGGAGTTTAAAGTGCTTTTTTGGGGTTCTGCTTTACATTATTTCTTTTGAAAATCTTACTGCACTGGTCTGCATCTTTATGCTTGAAGATACCTTTAGAAATCTGTCTCTAGTTGCATAAGTCACTTTTGGTAGTATAATTTTATCTAGATTGTCAAAGTACCTTAAAATATTTTGACAGAGGTTTTCAGAAGACTTGTTTCCTAAACAAGTCAGTCCGAGTTGGTCACTTAATCCTCTTGAGTGTCTTGTAAAATCCTAACAGCTTTTACATGATAAAGCTTAGGTTTATATTTCATCCATCCACTTCTCTGCTGACTCCTTATCTGACTCCCTCCTTTGCCACCATAGTGTTTACAAATTCTGATGCCATTCTGCAGGGGCATTTTTATCCATGAACAGCACATGGAAGCAACATGGAGACATAAATGTGTTTTGTTTTATTTTTCTTTAAATGTGAGTGCCCCTCTGGGAGCTGCAAACTAGCACTGAAGTGTTACTGTATCACTGTATTTGCAGAGCAAGTTACTCCTTGTCTGAAAGCCAACTACTCTAAAGTAAACATTGTTCTTTGGAAAAGAACAGGAAGGGAAAAAAAGTGATATTCTGCTCTAGTAACCTGAGGGGAAAATAGCTTTTCTTAATATAAACCTTCCTGATAACACGAAAAATGTGAAACTTTGAGTGCCATGCTACAGATTCTGGTTTTTTGATAAATAAGAAATTGCACTTTTGGCAATGAAGTTTCAGATAAAGAACACTAAAGCTTTGATTTCGACCTCTGCTTTTCTCTGCAATTTTAATCTGTGTACAGTGAAAGAGTTTCACTGACATTTGTAGCAGCACTCCTGAGATTGATGTCACCGCCCATTATTATAAAGGAGAGCATTTGGAGCTCCCATCAGCTTTCTACGGTGTGTCTGCTCTCTTGACATTTAATGTCCCTTAAGCCTGATATGGTCTGATAACGTCAACATGCCATGTGCTTTTTGGGGAAATAAAGAATTATGTTATCTCTGCTTCTCCATTAAGATTGCCACTATCTACATTCACATTGATTATGCCACCCCTTTTTTAATTTTATATATATGTTTATGTGTAAAAAATATAATATATATATATAATTAATATCTATACCTATGCATATATATAAATATAGTTGTATATTAGAAATAAAGAATCAGCATAATGTCATACATAGGTAAATACATCCTGCTGAAAATGCTGAATGCAGATGGATTAAAATGCATTAGATGAAAGCATGCATCTCTGAATTTTTGGGTATTGGATTCAATTCTGTGGGCCTGACCCTTCTCCTGCTGATGGCTTGGAGCACTTTGCATCTGGAACACAGACATAGATCAGACTTATATTCCATCTGATTTGTAATTCTTTCTGCCATGGTGGCCAGCACCAGATGTTTCTGAGGAGATGTTAAAGCAAGGTACCCACAGAGACTGTTTCTTCCTAATCGCAGACACTGAGTGCTTGGCTTATGTTCTGAAACAGAAGGAATTGTCACTTGGGCATCCCAGTATCTGTCTTTTTCACAGCTTTCAGAAGAGCCTTGAGGGCTTTGGACAACTGACTGATCTGTTCTGAAAGATGCTAGACACCAGCTTAGGTCTTGGCTAGTAATGAGATGTTAGTGCATAAAGGCTGTTTAAAGTACAGTCACTACTACAGCTAGTGACACTAAGCTGAGCTAAGCCAAACCAAATAGAAAAAATAGACCATGAGTTTGCTGCTGTGTGAAATTGTCACTGGCATAGCTAAGAGCATTGTAAGTGCAAGATGATGATTCTTTGCAATACTGCTCCTTCTAAGTAAATGCTGTAAGACAGAAGTGCGGTAGATAACATCTGTCCCATTTCTCCCAGACAAGGAGAAAGCTCAAGAGAGTCTACAGTGTTCCTAACCCTGTTAACCCCCTAAAAGCAAAGGGAAATAAATATACATTTCATCAGAGTTTCTTCATTTGATCTGTAGATACAAAGCAGTGTATTTGGAAAAAAAAGGTACTATAAAATGTGATTCGTAACTGGCTTTTGAAAATATGCATGTCCATTTTGATAACACATATAATAAAATTAATAATTAAAAAAACATATCTCTTGTCTAGTGGTTATTCTAATAGTAGCTGGAGGGAGAAAAGGGGTTATTTTGCTGATATAATGTGATGTTCCATGTCCAATGCAGTTAAAGCAGATGAAGATGAAGAATCTTGTAGCAGTTGAAACTTTGTTGACTTCATACGTAAGTTTTCTATGACTTTCTATACTATTTTATAACTCAAGTGCAGACTCATGCCTAGTACGGTTTTGTGTGCTTATAGTAATAGAGTGTGACAGATATCATGCTGTATAGGATATCTAATCTAATTGTTTGCTGTTCTTGAACCAACAGTTAGAAGCACTTCAGGCACCATTATGCACTTCACTGACAGAGAAGTAATGTGTCAGTGTTACACAAAGTGTTATCAAGGTACTGAATGCTGTACAAATGCCTTATAAATAAATAATGAATAGGTAAAGTAAATAAAAATAACTGAGCTGCAGCCCCAAGCAAAAGGCTTAAATTAAAGCTAATCTTCAATCCAAATCCTGGCAATCTTGTATTCCTACCTCCAAACAGAGCATAGCAAACCAATATATATTCCAAAATCTCTTCCTCTCACCCACTCCCTTTAGGTGTTGACATTTACATGCAGGTGTAGACAAACACACAAATATTGTTTACAGTACTAATTTATCTGGTAGTCTTTAAAACTGAACTTTTAAGAAGCTTACTATACAGGTAGGTGAGAAAGAAAATGGGATTTGATTTTATTATATTAATTTTCTTCAGTAAAGTAAACAGATCACTACAAAGTTGCAGCACTTTTTATTCTAACGTGCCAGTATAGAACGGGGACAGTAATAATCATTCTGATTGTGCTTTGAGAGTTCAGCATGACCTTATGGGTCACTGAATTAATTTCACTAACTCATCACAAACTACAATGACAGCAAAGTCACCTACTGTGCCACTTTCATCCAAAGTAAATAACATGGAGAAGTTAAACAGATATTTTGCATTCCCTGCAATGCTTCAAAATACAACTTTATACTTATTGGCTCTTTTGTGAGCTTTAAGAGGATCTTTATCTACAGTTCACCATTCAGATACATTTAGATCATTATTATTTAATTACAGCTAGACTTTATGTCCCCTGATCTGAATTTAAAGTTTTCCCAAGAGTTCCCTGTCAGTCCAGTTTGGTAGACAAGTGGGAGCTGCTTACATAGTTTATAAAGCTGTTGAGCTGAGGTACATTTAGTATGATCCTGTGTGGTGGGTTTGGGTTAAAATTTTCATTTCTTTTGCCTCTCCATCTCTACTTCTCCTACAAAGAGCCCAATTACTTGTGTTTGATACAAGTGAAGTGGAATTCATACTGAAGCAACTGCTGTCTGCATGAAATCCATTGCTTGACTCCGGCAGCAATAATAGTGATTGACTTATAATCTGGCATTAGTGTCCTGGGTCTCTCTGCATCAGCTTAGGGCTTTCTGCAAGCAGCTCACTGAAAACTAAGTGTGAATAAAACAACATTGAATAGCAGAAAGAGAAATCAGTGTTTTCCGTCAGCAAGACTACTCATTTTTCTCATATGCTTTTTAAAAATATTTCTTGTTAATACTGCATTTTCTCTTGAACTCCATGAAAACTTGTATTTATATATAATAACCATAAAAGTAATGCAACTGATTTTAATGAGTCTTGTCATGTGAACAAAAGCAGTAATGTGTTTGATACTGCTCTCTAATCCTTTCTGTCTCGTGGTGGAGACTCAGCTTGAAGGGGTAGATCATAGAGCTTGTCAGTAAACACAGGTTAAAACTTCAAATCTATTACTGGCCCATTTTGTGAAATTGGCACATTCAAACTGTCTTTGCCTTCACTTCTGCTTTACAACATCAACGGAGGCACTAAGAATTTTGAGGAGTTACTTCTGGCTATGTTGCTTTTGGATCTTTTGGATGCCTTAGATAAGATTTTCCAAAGGTTTGTAGTTTTAAAATTCTACTGACCTTATCTCAAATTCTTTATATTCAGAATTTCAAGAATTAACATCAAACCTGAGATTTGCACTTCTTCCTTCTCCAGTGTGTTTATTTGCACTTTATAAAGGCAGAATGCTGGGAAGGATGCTGTCTTATCAGACAGGCACAATGTCTTTTTTTTTTTTTTTAGTTCATCAATGCTGCATTTTCTTTAGGTAAGAAGAGATAATGGCAGTGAGCACTAATTTTCCTGCTTCTTTGAGGCTGCACTAGGCTGCTGAAAACATGAGATAAGGTCACTGGCTTCACTGAGAGACTACGTTTACTGTAGATATGTGTATAAGAGGCTCAGGAGAAAGGAAATTATTTACATTCTGGAATTCTAACAGCTTTGCATCTTTTTCACCTTCTCTTTCTCCTTGTTCTTGTTGTAATGATTCTTTTTTGACTCTTGAAAGGTACAAGATGTATAACATTCACTGGCATTGCTAATCCATGTTTATACCATAATGAAGGGACTACAGTAATGTCTTTGAGGTGAGTGGACTTTTTGTCTGTACATTGAAACACTGTGTCAGCGGGAAATTTACTTCATACATTTAGCCTGGCAACTGTCTCTAATTAAAAAAAAAACCCTACAACTTTCTCAAAAATACATCTTCTCCATGCATGAATGCTTCCACAGGGCTTTTGGTTTCACTCAACTCTATTGAGAAGTTAGCTATCACAAAATCATTTAATAGCCCTTTGTGTGTTGTTCTTTCCACCTGCTAATTTACGGTTCTTTCTCATGCATGTCTGCATTCTTGGAACTATCCTTTGGAGACAGCTTCCTGCCTTGAATGAAGAAGAGATTTTTTTTCTTCTTGTGTGTGTGTGAAGTAAGTCCTTCACTTGAGAGGATTCATTTGCCTTTATCAAGGACATCTGACATACGCCTAAAACATAACTCAACAGTTACATTTTTTCTGACACACCGGTTGTCTTTGTCAGCATTAGTTATTAACTGCTTGGTGTTCTGAATATATTCTTTTCTGTGCTAGAATAAATGCAGAACAAACACCTAATTTATACCTCTATTGTTTTGCAACATTTCCCTGGCTCAGTGCCCAATTACATGAGATGTTTAACCCTTTTATTCCAATTACATTATTCCTAAACTTCTGCAGGTTTGGTTTGTTCATTAATTCTGTACATAGAAAACTGGAAGAATGTTTATTTGTTCTCTCTCCCTCTCTCTCTCTTTTTTTTTTCCCCCTCAAATCTTTTAGCTACACAAAGCATACTTCTTGTCTTCACTCATTTAGGCTTGTGAGGGAGATGGTTCTTCTAGATGCTTCTGACACTGTTGTGCTAAATGCTGACTTGGTCTCAATTTTTTTTGCCCATATTGAGAGAAGATGCTTGCAGATGCAAGCTTTTGAATAAGTACTTGCAGCACAGGTCCATATTGCATTAACATAATGAAAATATCAACAATAAAATATCAGTATCATTTCTGGGAATAATAAGTGGTAAAAGAATAGTTCTGTAGCATTTGATATCTGGGTGATTGGTCATGACATGGATTAGTGAATAATACTGGAGTTGCCTAGCTGATTAAAGTAATCTTGAAACTACTTCTTCTTGATAGGATTAAAAAAAAAAAAAAAGAATTTATTCATTACTGGAGAATGCTAGAAAGTAAAATTCATCCAAGGAAGGCTTACTCAGATTATGCGGTGAAGCAATCTGCATTATCTTTAGCTATAGGTAGGTCTCAAGGAATTAGCAAAGATTGATAATGTCTTTATTTTTCCAGTTGATATACAGAAAAATTACAGTTCATTCTTACAAAATCTGATCTATCTCTCTGAAAAATTTTTGGGTGAATTATGTGATTATGCAGGAAATTAGACTATTGACTAATTCCATGGTTAACAGTGGTATTATTTATAAAAGTGGTATCACCTTGGGAAGGGAGATTTTGTTTATGATGCTCAAATATTATTACCGAGTAACAGGACTATAATTTGATTTAACCTGTTCTTCACAGGTGTATAGTTAAATAATTTTGAAAATCTGCAAACACAAATGGCATTTCTATTGCAAACACAATCTACATTTCTCAAATCATATAAGTGGTTAGATACATATTTTTGTCTATAGGTCAAAACCCACTTCTGAGTAGAGGGGTCCATATATGTATTTTCAAACTGTTCATTCTTTTCTTTTAGAAAGACGCCTCTTAATGCATGAGATGTTAGCACATTTTATTAAATCAGTTTTAAAGTTTTCATTGCTTGGTGTTAGGATGAATGAACAGTGAAACAGATGTTGAAACAGCAACAGCAGCATCTCCTTCCCCTACACACTAGGTTGAGATGAGAACTGAGCGGATCCTCAGGCTCCACTTCCTGCGGAGGCCAACCCAACACTGTGTATGAGACATTCTGCCAGACCAGGTAGTGAACTACAAAATTAGGGCAACTGGGCATGTGCTGAAGCACAGCCCTAGTCCTAAAGGCACTGGATGGTTGAAAAATAAGGCAAGGATGTAGTCTAGGCACAAGGTCTGTGGCAGCTGAGTGGGAACTTCTGCAATTTTGAATGTAGTATCCAAGTCTTCTATTGGATCTTGCCATTAGTCATTTTTAAATAGATGCTTCTATTGATAAAAATAATCTTTTATGAGTTGCTGACATGTTCTGCACTTGCGTTGATTTTGTTCTCTTTAGGGATGTTTGAGCATGTATTTGGAAGCCTGCATAGGTATCCTGGAGATATAGTGATGTATGCTGTCTTTCTACAGAAATGTTGAGATTGCTTTTGCTTGCTTTCTTTTTTTTCTTTTTTCTTTTTTTTTAAATCAGTATCATTCTGTGAGATATACATGAGAAACGATTGAACTTCTTGATCTGCCCTACAGACTCTCATACCTGCTGTGTTTCCAAATCTCCTGTATCCTGCATGTATTTACAAGGTAAAGGACAAGTTATACATAAAATGTGTTACCTTCTTGCATGTCATTGTATAAGGCATTGATGATTTCAGTAAATGAAATACTTAAAGCAGCGCGCAGCCTGTCCCATCCAACAAAGGCATATTGAGACAAATCAGGAGCTCTGTTATCTCTATTGTATTTCACTATGTTTTCCTTCAATTTCAGTGATTTTATTATGAAGTTATAGAACACTGTTTCACATTGTTAACGGCCTTTATTCTCCAGAAAACTATGATGCAGTGACACAAACATATCTTATTCCTATCTCCTATGTCACAGGCCTATTTTGGCCACTATTCTTACATTGGACAGTCTGCTTAAAAAAGATTTTTTTTCTTGATTCGTAAAGTATTATCTTTTATAAGTGAAAAATAGAAACCTTGTAACAGCTAATGTGAGGCATAGTACAAAGATATGTGAAGAACTTCTTAATTTATTAGTTCCTCCCTTTTTTATGATTTCTCTTTCAATTTCATTTCTCTAGCTTGCTGGTGTTTTTGTCTTTCCAATTTTTATTCCTATCACCTGATACAATTTGGCAGTGTCTTAGGGTCTACTCTGTGTGGTAAATAAAGGGTAGCTACATCCCTGCAGAGTGTTCACTGTCAGTACTTCAGATTTAAGGCTGGATATTGATATTGTACAGTGCTTTGTTTCAGGTCTACCTTTAAAATGAAGGGTTGTATCCCTCCTCGGCCTTTGCAATAGACAATGAAAAATCCATGTCTCTCTGAATTCAAGCTATAAAGCACTCTGCCATCTACCTCTTGAATGGCTTCTGGGACTGCTTCTCAGTTTTCCATACCATTACTTTTTATTTTATATCCTTTTTTCTAAGGGTCCTAAGTTTTTCTTTTCTACTGATAAAATTGAGAAATAATGTAATTTATGAAAAATATCTATGTATCTATAAAACCTCTCAGAACTGAACCTCTAATGCCATCTGTATGTTCCAGGAAAATTTACTTCTTTCACACTGCGTTTTATTGTGAGAATTAGGAGAAAATAACATGGACCATAATAAAAATACTTTTAGTCGGTATAGATTCTTTTTTTTCTGATGAAGTTGAGGTGGAGAATTTGAGGAATAATACAGAAGATAAACAAATTCTTTGGTTTATTACAGGAGACCACCATAAAATATTTAAAATCCTTATATTACCTTTGACACCATCAGCTATGTTTGAGACCTATATTGCTCCTTTTTTTACTGGGTAACCCTTTCCTCCTGGAATCAAAGCCTTCCAGCTGACTTAACAGAGACTTGAAACTCTTCTATTTAGACTCTTACAGAATAATATTGATAATGTACTCAGGCTTCCTTGCCCTTTCCTCTATTACATGCCATGTAATATTTCCAGAAAGTTCCAGTCAAGCAAACCTATTTACTAAATGATAACAAGGTGTCTGATATTCTGAATAACAGTGAAAAAGAGAATTGCATATGAAATAGTTACCTTTAACACTAAGTTGTTTTTTTGTTTAAAAATATATATGATATTAATAAGTAATTACTTTTAGATGTAATGCATACAGTGGCACCTAAGCAGAAGTCAGCTATTAACTGAAGAATATTAGAAAAGAAACCTCTTTGGTATTTTATTCTAGAATTGCCTGCTATGGGCATGCTTTTACCTTCTGTGCTCAGGGTGAAGAGAGGGACCACTACTCTGTCACATTCTGGTAATTTCTGTGTTCTTACTTTTGGCACTATTAGCCTTTACAGACTGTATTTCTTGGTCAGTTCATTTCCATTCTGTTCTTCTGATCTTCTTAGATGACTGAATTACATATATCACCATACTTGAATAACCTTGACACCTCTGTCTCAACTGATAGCATATTTAGGTCAAAAAGCCTAATATGTCACAGATAAGAACAGTTAAATCTAGATACATTTTAGCTTCCTCAGGCTGCATTTGCAGAAGCAAATGATACTGCAGAGAAGCCTGAAAGAGCTTTTCGACTTGGCTGTGCAATACACTGAATTATTGTATAAATATTAGGTAAAATATTATCATCGATGATCATTCCTATGATACCTGATTCCATAGGATGCATTATATGTGTCAATATTTTTTTATAGAATAAATTGCAACAACTTGAAAAAGAAGATGGAAAAAAATCACAATTTCAGTAGCAAAACTTATTCTAATCAGCTTCCTTTAATTGACATGGCACTTTTACTACAAATACGGCATTTTTGTGTAGACATTTGCTTCTACACTATCAAAGTCAGATGCAACTGTATGACTGTGTAACTGCTATTAAAATCAGTGGCACTGCTAGATACACTACTAAACATTTGGGAAATTTACTGAATAATTAAATGTGTTATCTGGTTCATATAGCAAATGCATATTCTCCTGAAATCAGTCCATCCCCAGAAAGCTTGGTAAATTACTTGATTCTCTGCCCTCTTTTAAGAGTCTGTTTCTGCTACTCTTACACCCATAAAGTGGAAAGTTAAGGAGAGTTTCAGAAAGAAAAAAGACTCTCTAGTGTGAGAAAGTGTTTATGAAATTGATCCAAATTGATCTGTCACTGCAGCTTGGGTACAGTGGAGAAGCAGGGATCTATGAGTCTCTCTACCATGAATTAAAAATCTATTATCAAACAGCAGTCATGTTGATTCCTGGTCTGACCACCACATCACACGTTTGACAAACATCTTGCAGAGCTCAGACCACTGGGAGTGTAGCTTTCTGTCAAATTTGGTTGAAATTATTGAATGGGAAAAGAATTTATTATAAGTGTGCATGTGATCATGTAAGCTTTGTTGTTTTCCAGAGCAGCCAAGCTAATACAGATATTATCCATCTGAGCTTTGACTCAGTTCCTGCTGCGTGTGCTTGCTCTCAGTAGGGACTTGGCGTTCCCATACATCAGTAGCATCAGCTTATATATGTAATAAAAAAGGGACAAAATAAAATGATTCACTCTTTCCGCCTTATGTTACTTTCCTGTTTTGTTTTTGTGGGTTTTGTTTTCGTTTTTGCTTTCTCCCATGCAGATTTCCTCTCATAACATTAATAACAGCATTTGTCAAAGTTTGTTTCACAGTGCTTTGGCATAGATTGTTCACTAATGCTTTTGCCAGTCATTTTTACCTTTTAATGAAATGGTTAACATATGAAATATTGGCATAGGGTATATGGTGACAATCCTGGTAGCATGTTAAAAACAAGAGGAGCTTCAAATTCAGTCTATGGCAAAACTGTCTGGACTTTTTTTCCTTCAAAATATGATAAGAATGCTAGCTAACAACTCAGAAAAGTTGCATTACTTTCACATGGTTTGCTACAGCAATCTCATCCCAGATATTGAGAAAAGCAGTGCCATTTTTCAACAGGAGTTCTGTTGAAAAAACCTACAGCATTTACAGCATTCAAGACCTGGGAATTCCAGTAACATTATCAGAGAAACAGGATATTCCAGATCAGAACACCAAAAGGAATGTGCTGAGATCTTCACTTTCATTAAAAAACAAACAGAAAACACCAACCCCCCCCCCCCCATATAAATACGGGAACATATTTCAAAGTGCTAACCTACAGTGAAAAATAAGCCTTTTCCCCCAGGTAAGGTCACTCTGATTACCCATATATTGCATCCACTGCTCAAGCTACATTTTTGGCTTTGCACTAAGGAGAGCTAAATCAACACTACTGAGTTATTCAGATTCGCCATCTGGGAGGTGAACAGGTTTTTGAAGATTTATATTTCTTATACAGAGGAGGATTCTACTGTGGAAGACAACTCACATCTTGTTCTAATAATTATTCTATGACTTGTTTTCTAACATTCCACTGTTTTTGTCTTTGTAAACAAAAAAATGGAAATTTTCCCTAAGTTCAGGAGTATTTCCACAATATGAGCAAAGCTACGTAATCATAACAGTTTGTAGCTATTCAAAGGTCTTTCTTTAGGACCTGGAAGGAAACCACAAAGCTGATATCAAATAAAGTAGCACTTTAAGCTTTTAGGGAGGTATCAAAATTGCACTGTCAAATGGATTTGATTTTATCATTCCATCTGCTATTGAATCTTTAAATGAAACATTCACAAATAGCACAATTCCTACCCTAAATCGTTTCTAATTTTAAATGAATGTCTATATGAATGGAGCAGGAACCTGTTTATGCTGGCTAATTAGAATGTCTAGTTTCTGTATCTACATATATGTGGGTAAATCTCTTTATATTAATATTCCTTGGCAGAGGCTTTTCTTTGTCATTATTTCTCATTTGCTAAATAGATACAAATGATTGTGTCAAAGTCCTAGCAGTATCCAATCTGATCCTCATCCATTCTGAATTTTTTTTTTATAGCAAGATGTGTCAAAGGGCATAATCCATGTATTAAGGGCGTGGGCTAGTACGATACTACAAGGTAAATTGGTATTGATTCATCTTCTTTGGGCAAACAGTTTTTGACAGTGCAGAGGATAGATATAAAGAGGTGTGTCTCTAAATACAAAGGGCTAAAGTTGAAAAGATTTGCATTTAAATTAAAAATGTGAGTGGTGGAAATCAATAATAATAATCAAGGGATTTAGTTTTGGAAACAGCATGACATTAAAAAAATGATTCAAATTTACAACTGTTGCCCTTTAGAGATATGGAAAAAACAAGGATAGAAATTAATAATTTTTATGTTTCTGTATTTATTAAATAAGCTCAGATAATACTTAAGTATTGTTACTTTAAAGTATCTCATTATATATGATATTCACTGAAGTGTATGACTGCATGTCTTTATCCATCTCTGAACTTCATTTATGCTGAACAGTCACAACTGTGTTGTCATTGATGTAATCTATATCTCACATTTTGCTGGTAGAATCACAATTTTATGTTGTGTTCAATTATTATGTTAAAAACATGCTCCAAAGAGCAGTCACTGGTTAAGTAGGCAAGTTGTATTGTGTATTCTGTAATTTAAAAAATATTAAATAATGTAGCTATGTAAAACTCTATGAAATCTACTCGAAATATAGTTCAGACTAGCACTGTCTCACATGATTTCTCTTCTGTAAGTATATCACTGTGCACAAGTATAATGTCTCCTATTTCCTGTGGATATAGTACAAAGCAGGGTTGTAACAAATGCTCACTAGGAGACTATGCACTTGCAGCAAGGCAGTGATGGTTAGCACAGTATCTGTGGACACCTGCAAACAGACTGAAGAACCTGTAGAAATTGAACATTTAAAGAAATATGTATTTATAGAATGTAAAGGCATAAAGCTTTGCTAGGAGAAATTCAATAAACTGATAGCTGTGTAAGCCTGTGTGCTTTACCTCCTCAACTTTTGATCACAAATTGAATAAAAAAGATGCACTCTTTTTTGAGATGTTAAAAGTTCAGACTAGAAATTCGTATTCCATCTGGCTGCTGGACAGTAAGCTGAGGTGCCAGTGTGACTCTTGCTTCCTCTTGAAAAGAAATTAAGAAAATAAAGATATTTCTAGACTTAAAAATTTCTTTTTCCTCAGAAACCTAAAACACTGCCTGCCTATCTGCCTTCCTTTGCATTTTGCTATATTATTGCTAAACACATGAAGGTTTCTGAGCCTTAAAGTCTGAGGTTCAATTTTGAAGACACTTGTAAAAGTTACTGGACTGCCATTTTTCCATAAGTGAATTAATGTTTTTGAGAGCCTGAGTGATCTCTCTGGAAAAGATTTCCGGTGGGAAAATGGATCACTTCAGTGGGTTGGATAGCTGGGGAGAGAATGGGGGAAAGACAGGTGAAAAGGGACAACAAGTATTAGGATTAAACTCATTGATGCTTATATAGCTATCTGAAGAGCTTGACCTGAATCTGAGAGTAAAGGCCTTATTAGAGTTTTCTCCAGCTCCTGAGTCACTCTCTCAGCAACAAAGATAGATAGTGTATTTTCTAGATCAGTAAGTCTCTTTTCTTATATTTCTATGTTTACAGTTGAGCCACAGTTTCAATGTGCATCATGTGTTAAAAGTTGTAGAGGAACGCTCACACTAGAGCTAATCAAGCTCTGGTTTGTGTATCAGAACCAAAGCGGAAAAGATTTGTAGTTAATGTGGGATTTCTCCCCTGCGCTACAATGTTTAGTGTAGCTGTAGCATAAATCCGACAATGGAACAAAATGTATGTACTGGGACCTACTGCCCCTGTTAGTTATTGTTTAAATCTGAAAGCAGGGATGTCATCTCTTTCTCAGTATCTGATTTAGTGACTACTATTAGCTGCCAAAAAGGTATGGCTAAATAAAATAATAATACCTTGCTCTTTTAAAGTAATTTACATCAATAATTCTCAGAGTTCTTTATGAAAAAAAAACTTTCATTATCCTCATTTTAAGCTGGGGCACAGAAAGGGGAAAAGTGACTTGTTTGAGGGCATTGACAGTTAAGTTATGATGATTCTTGCTGTGGTATATGAAAAAATTTTTATTCCTTTCTATCTGCTCTGCTCTCTTCTATAGATTTACCATTTCCACAACAGTCATCAGAAGGTAAAACATGCCCACACTTCAGTTAACATTATACTAAGCCAAAGGACTTGACTTTGAGCTGTTAACTAATCAAGATGCTAAGCATTTTTTTTACTGATGTATGGGTATACCACCTGTTTTGTTAAAGAGGAATAACTTCTATTTAAAGGAAAATAAGACAATAGCAGAAAGTATCTATTACGTCTGCTATGCCATACCTAGATTTTTCCAGAACTAACTGTCAGTGTCCTAAATTGCCCAGTTACTGAGTCAGGAATAGGATGCAGGTCCCCAGGGCATTATCCAGTATTCCATACTTCCTCAGTTGCTGAGATTTTAACACAGTATATACTAAGGCATACCGTTGGTTTCCCATACTGGAAATGTACCTCAGGCAGTCTGGGGAAAAATCTGGCCTTCTATTTTTGAAGTTCCTCTTTGTTGCAAACACTCACCTGCATCTGCATCTAAGGTCTGGTCTCGTACTTTCCCTGAAAGGCACTCTTTCACTGCAAGTTCGGAACATGACACTTGGAGCAACTTCCTTACCCCCAGGAAGTGGATAACGCTCAAATTCAATTCTAACATTGTATATGTACATACAATGGAAGTTTTCCCTTTCATTTCCCCTCATCTTTCTGTGGTTTGACCATTCTTTAGTAATTGACTTTTTTGAGAAATAAAGTCTTGGGAAACATATTTCAAACGTGTTGATTGTATTAATGTTAGTTTTAGCAACACAGTATCAACAAATGATATAACAAAAATCACAATGCAAAATTCAGAAGCAGAGTTTGTGAAACACACTATCAAGTATCATATTGGATGCTTGAATATGATCTTAATTGGCATAGCTTTAATGTCATTAAGAGTTTTGCATATGCTTCAGCTAGTATTCAGGCAGATGAGAACAAATATCAATATCCATCTGTCAAGAGAGTGGAGCACATATGGTACCACAGGACCTTAAAATAAGTCAGGTACCGTTTATAAAATATGATTCAAACCACTGTAGTGTGCAATAGCATAAGCCAGCTAAGGGATTTGCTCACCTTGATGTGCCTTCTAATTAAAGAGAGCCCTGAATCACAGCCTAGGAACTGGATAACACCTTTTGCAAAGTGTAGATGCAGATTTGAGCTTCACAGGACTGCACCTATCTGTATTAATCCTTGATCCAAATATTTTCAAAGGTTGAGAAAATATGTCTTTGTTTCATGCTTTATATTATGTCTACAGACAATTAAATGAAAAGTGGTAGTTTATAGACAGAGCTGCAATACATCGCTGTGAACCTAAGTGTGCATATATAAGGCATTAAATACCCAAAGCACTGAATTTCCCTAGCTGTATTACTGAATTCTAATACTCATCTTTAAACACTAAAAAAGCTTCATTCCTTTGAGGAGAGCAGATGGAAGAGTCCCATATGAGTAGAGAGAGTTGGCAAGTTTCAAGAATTTGTTAATTTCAATAGTTTACATTTGAAATCACAAGATAGCAGCTGTGTCAAAACTGTATTTGCTGTCTAGCTTTTTATCACAGCCTTTTCTCCGTGCTACAGTTATACCCTTTTCTAGTGGCAATAGGGGGGAAAGTCTGTGACAAAAGGAAATATAAAATGTGAGAGAAACTTGGATGTAATTTGTGTTTTCATTTTTGTACATTAATATCAGAAAAAAACTAAAACTGTCTGGAATGAAAATATTAAAGGTCTTGTTTTCATTCATAAAATTGTGATTTTACCCATGTTAAATCATTGTTTTAGTTAATATCCACTGAGATCCTTAAAGGAACAGACTATGGTTGCCTCTAAAGGCTGCTCTTTAGAAAGCTGGAAAAGATTTGTCCTAAGATTGATATGCTAAGAAATGAGAAATCGATTTCTATTGACATCTTATTTTGCAGAATATTGATCAAATTGAGTAGTAGATTGTGCTATAGGAAGAATACATCGTGCAGCTACTGTAAAACACACGTTTAAATAAGAGGAATTGTGGACCATTAATGGTGTATTTCAGTTCTGGAGCAGCTCATAGCTTTGGTTTTGTGTAAAAGTTTCATGCTTGTCCTTGTTTGGCATAACACATAATGTGAATAAAAGGAAAAAGAGGATTCTTTATTGTGTTTTGTTTTACAGTGTTGCCCTGATTGAGGAGTAAGTATATTTGTTTCCTGGAAACCTTCCACCCACATAAAATACTACAGTTGAATACAGACTTCAGCCAAAACCTTAGCTGTAAAGTAGAGCTATGTGAAAAAAAGGGAGAAAATATTTTGCAAAATGTCTTTTTTAAGAGGAAAGAAGTAAAAATTGGAAGAACTGTTACCTGAACATAATTAGAGAATTGGATGTTAGATACCTAGTGTAGGGATTTCACAAAAGATCCATCACAAACTTCCTTTCTCTTTTCGGGTATAAAGTGATGGGAGATTTCAGAAATGATGTAGGACCAAGATAAAAGCTGAAGATCACTATCATATAAAAGTTTGGGGGATTACCCATTCACAATACATTCAACATATCCTATGCTGAGTTACTCTGTACAATACAGGGTGATCTTAATAAAAAGTTATGACTAAACATCTAGACAAATGAATATAAGCTAAAAGATTATTATGTTTCTTTAGCTCAACTATTGTGTAAAGATAAACAAGGTAATTCGGAACTAGATCAGCTATTAGAAAAGCAGCTTAGTCTCAGGAGTGTAGAATTCAGAGTCAAGTGTGGCAAAAGGGTGCAGAAGTAACTTAAGGAAAGTATTATCCTCCAGAATGTGGTAGAATGGTTGGGAGCTAATCCTGTACAGATAGTGGCTGATTTTTCACCCTTTTCCCTTAAGCTTTCACCCCTTAGCAGATTACAGGAACCTGAATAGAACTGTATAAAAGCAGTTTTTTCACTTTTTAAGATAGCAGTTTTAGCAGTTTTTAGGATAGAAAATAAAGCCTGAGAAGTTTAAATTTGTGTTTTACATACAAATTCATCCTTTAAAATGCATCTCCTTTAAGCTACTGCTGAAATATCAAGCCTCATTTGAAGTCTGTCTCTGTATTTTATGATTCACTGGACTTAACTAAAATACACATTTATTTTACGTTTCCTTTTCAAAGACTCATGCACTTCATGACAGTTTTGAGATAATGGGACTTAATACAAAAAGAATAAATGTAAGATAATAGATTCATCCATGTAGTGCCACTGACTTCAGGAATGATTCTGGCCCAGTTATTTGGAAATATATTTTTCAAAGGTCTCATTGCCTTATGGTAATATTTCATTTCACTAGAGAAACCAAAGACATGCAAGGGGACCAGAAAAGGAATCAGAAACAATTAAAAACACTGGTGATAGCCAGGTCTTCTGCTTCCAAAGACATTTTAAATCCTTTCTAAAGAAAAGAAGGAAAGAAGATACAATAAAGTGAATAATACATCAAATGCTAAGATACAAAAGCTTTATAAGAAGACTTTTTTCTATTTTTTCTAAAATAATAAAGTTGAGTCATCAGCAGAAGTAAATTAGAGTATTTATTTGGTAATGGCTAATGTACTGCTTATATGAGAATCACTCCATGGAACTCACTGATTATAGATACTGTGGAAACATATACGTAAGGTTATTCACAAAAGGTAGGTATATGTTCTTCTATGGGGAAAAAATAAACAAACAAAAAACACCATAATTTCAGGGATAGAACCAATTCAGTAACTGCCATTCTGACAATCTAGTTTGTCCCTCTGTGCACTTGCAAAGACTTTCCTCAGGACTCAAATGTACCAAGCTCTTCCTCTATTCAAGATTAAAGTGGGAGCTGTTACCCCATGAATAATGGGACACAGTAGATTTCCTTTATGTCTCGGATGTTACAGAAAACCTGATGAAAAAGTTTCTGGCTTCTTATCCCCAAACTTGGCCTCTTATCTATAGTTACTTGAGAAGAAGAAACACTGGAAAACTGTTATTGAAGATTCACCTTTCCTGTATTTGAAGAGGAGCACCTTCAAGATACTTTGATAAAACTGGGAGCTGCAGTCATACAATGTTCTTAAACCTTATGTGTTAGGGCATAAATTGATCACTAGATAGAACCAGGAAAAAATGTCTTTGCTAAATGTGTGTGTGGATGGAATAGAAGCAGCATGGACTGTGGAGTTTTCTCACATCATGTACTTTCATTGCATTTGTTGTTTGAAGCCACTCCCATTTCTAAGCCCATCTTGGGCAGGATAATAGTATGTCAGAGTTCATAAATGTCAAGTAGTCTCTTTACTTCAGCTTCCAGCAGGGCAAGGAATATACTGCAAATATACCCAGAGACTGTCTTCATTCTGGTGATAAAAAAAGTTTCTGTAGTAGGCAAAAGATTTATAAGTCCTTACTCTGCCTTTTTTTTTTTTTTGTTTTTCTTGCAGTATCGCGTTACCTATAATTCATTAATGAGTAGACCTTCTGTAAAAGCTGTGTTTTAACAATCATCTCCTGTTTCTTCAATCTCAGACTGACTTTGCTGCAGTGTACTAAAGTGCAGAAGAGTGAACTGTCAGCAGCAACTGATTTATAAGAGTGATTTACCTTCTGGAGAGTGTAATTATGTTCATAGTTAAGAATTAATCAGGTGAGAGAATTATGGAATAATCACACTCCTGACTTTGGAAGGACAAACTAAATGGAGATTGCTCCATTGAGCCATCTCAGCAGATGGAGAGCTCTTTACTCTTTAACAGTTGGAATACCAGGTTTCCAGTATAGTTGTCTTTGTTTTTAAAGAAAGAGAAAGTAAGAAATCTTGCAATGCCTACCGTGCAGCTTACATAGGTGAAAATACAAGAGGAAAACTGGAGAAAAAATAAAATATATTCAAAATCATCAGATTAAAAGAAATCAGATAAAATTTTAGTTGAGATCTTTTAATTTGCCATGATGACATCATGTACAGTTCTATGAATGTGAGAGAAGTCTTTCTCTCTGCTGTTTTTTTTTCTTCTTAATAGTGAATTTGATGTTTTCTTAATTTCAACCTTCCTGGTATGTGGATCCTGGTACAGATCTTCATTTGAAGAACCAACACTGTCTCAGAGTCTGAAGGTTAAATGAGAAGACTTCCCAGATGGTCTGTTAGGGAATCTAGGAATTTTTCTGAAATATATTTTGCTTTAAAGTTGTTTGAATTCACTGCTACTCTTTATAGGTAGAATCCTATCCCAGACACAATCAGTAAGATATGTCATGTGCAATCATACCCTATAGCAAGCAGGAGACTGATTTTGTGAGGTAATTTCTGCACGTGTGTGAAGTCTGCTTTAGTTCCTATGAACTTTGATTAAAGTTTGTGCTCCCATGAAGCAGTCATCATTTCATATGGTTAAATTCTGGACAGTACTGCTGTTTGTGCTATTTCAACAACTGAAAACAGGGATCTAGGAACATGTATTTTGCACTTCAAAGAAAAATATCAGTTAAATACTTTTACAAAGAGAGCAGAGTCATTGACCACTGGTATTTAATTTCTGGCAGTGAGCCAGACCTAGCAATTACGCAAAATAAAGCAACTGTCTCTCCAGAGCATAATGCTTCAGTAACCTATTGTGTCTTGCACTGGATCTAAATGTCAAAAAAGCAACTGTGAAAGAAGCAATACAAAGTAAGATGATCATGAAAATGGAAAACCTGCTTCAGAAAAGAAGACTAGAAGAGATTGACCATTTTAGTCTGACATAACAAAAGGAGAGAGAGATAATACCTCTATAAATGCATCAGCGGAAGTAAATAAAAGAAAGGAAGAAGAACTATTAAAAATAAAGAACAATGCTGGCACAAGAAAAAATGGATATGAACTGACCATGAATCAATCAATGCAGAAAATTAAGAAGTACTGGAACGGTTTTTTAATGAGGACAATTAATTTTTAAGGTGGAGATCAATCCACTTATGTAAAGTATAATGTGATGTTATCCTGCTAGCCTTGACAAACCAGGAACTTCTTTCCAGTCCTTTTTTCCAATGGTGATATGAATGGAAAGTCTACCTGGTTTCCCAGTCCCTGGAAGGAAGTTCAAGGGTGTAGACAGGTAGATAAGTCTTACCTTATATGTTTTGAATCATGGTACCCTTAATCTAATTTTATTAGCTTCAATGCTTACAGTGAGCCCTACATCCATACGGTTTGTGGCAATGATAGAGTATGAGTCACTCCTTCCCTGTGTACAGGATTCCCTACCTGGAGATCAAGTATTTTGTCTTAAAAATGGAACAAGAGCAAAACTGCTATTTTTGGTAATGTGGACAACCAGCAAACTTGGGCTTAAGTGGGAATTCAGCTTGATGGTATAGATAAAGCCTGAGACACCAACTACGAACCCCATTTCTAAAGAAAGCAGGGCTCAAATCACCTTAACCAGAGTTATGTGCCTGTAATAAAATATTAAGTGTAATTAGTCTAGAGTTTTCAACCACTTTCAATGTTATTGTGTAAAACGCTGGAGAGGTGAAAAGACAAAACAGTTTCTCATTTTTCATTCTAGTCACTGTGCATGAAGGTCAGTAGTCACTGTGCGACTATATAATGCCATCATAAGTGAGCCCCATGGGTTGCTGAGGTGAGAGTTGAAGAGTCAGGAAAGTAGAGCATTCTGTGTCTAAATAATTTTTCTGGAGGAGGCTGCTCTTCCCTTTTGAGATTACCATACTGCAGCTAAGATAGCATGCTGCAGGTACTGTGACTGCTTATATAGCAGTTATCATCTTAGGCTGTCAAAGGACTTTAACACACTAGCTTCCACCAAACGAAGCTGAGAGTGGCAGGTTGTCCACAGAGATGGATGTGAAGAACAAACTGCAATTTCAAATGGAAAGGGTAATGTAGTCCACAAGACCCTACTTATACCCTAGAGTCATTTGACAGTGCTATAGGAAGTTAGTTTGTGTTTTAGGCCAGCAAGAATTTTGGAATCTCACCTGGAAGAGTTCCTCACCCTTTCCATAATTTTTCCTCCCCTTCTCAATTATTCCTTCTTAGCAAATGGCAAATGGCCTCAAAACCTCTGAATAGATTGGTTTGCTTTCAGAAGACAAAGAGCCAAGTCTGGAGACTCTGAAGTAACAAATGCTTCCCTGTTTTATGCACAGATTTCTTTCTTTCTTTCTTTCTTTCTTTCTTTCTTTCTTTCTTTCTTTCTTTCTTTCTTTCTTTCTTTCTTTCTTTCTTTCTCTTTCCTCTTTCTTTCTTTCTTTTTCTTTTTCTTCTTTTATTTGCCCCTATTTTGCTTGCTTAGTATTTGCAGGGTATTCTTCTACTTGAAGGAAATGAATTCAGCCTTATTAGCTATAAGTAAACTGGAAACCCCAAAGAGTTTTCTGTTGTTTTGATTTTACTTCTAGACACTGCCTGGAATATAAGCCAGTGCCCTTATATCCAAAAATGATGAAAGTAGGACTGAGTTGTACCCCTCTTCTCCCTCTCTCCTTTTGCTACAGCAATTTAGACTCAGATTTGGGGAGGAGGCTTAGGAATGCAGAATGAGGAAATACATATTCTGGGCAGTATATGCTTAAATAAAAACTTATGTTTATAAAATTGTCTGGAAGTTCCTACTGGCTCTATTAATTATCATTTATTCCCTGTGAGGCTGGAATATTTCAGGAAGTGTGAGGCCAAACAAGTGTTAGCTACAGGCGCTATAAAAAAGTTCAAGGTTATACTTAATATATTATACTTATACCTGGTACATCAAGAGACAATGTCCTTTCCTAGCCTAAGAAGAAGAGTGGGTTTTGATTAACTAACTGTACAGACAAATGGTCATGAGCAGATTCTTCTGGAATTTCCTAGACTTTAAGCAGCAGCAGTTCCTTGTGTAGGAACAACATGCAGTCCCTAGTAATAAAGTCACAATTTACCTGTTACTTTAAAAATAACATGAGATAGTGACTCTGTGGGAGGACACCTTAGCTACCTCTGGGTTTGTATACACCTAATGACATATCAGATGGGCCTGAATCCTGATCAGGTATTAGAACCACTGCAATATCAGTGGTAGAAATATTTCATCATTCCCAGAAGAAATTGTTTTATGCTGATGAAGCTCTGAATCCTCTTGCATTCAATCAGGAGAAATAGAAGATCCAGAATTTCAACACATCATTTTCATGAGAGCAAAATTTCTGACAGGAAAGGTGAAATCTTACTTTCTAAATCAAACATGCTGTAGTGTGTGGGCTGAGCTTCATTTGGCTTCCCCGCCTCATTATGTCTCCTTATCCCTACAGCAGTCTTTTTAATAGTGTTTGAAAAGTCACCTCTGGGACTAGACAAATTATCCTTTCTGTTATGTCATGTTCTCAGGGAGACTATGCTACAGCATTCATTTTGGTAGGAAAAAAAGACTGTGATGTCCACAACGCTAAATAAATGGTACAGTATTTATTTACGTATCTCCCAAGTTTTTCTCAAAGGACCTATTCAGGATGAAATTCTGTCTGTCCCAAAGGAGACAAACGTGTTTTGTGCCCCATTTCCACAATGAGGGAGCTGTGTATTAAGGTAGTAGTCTGCATATCATTATACATAATTATAACTATAATTACAGTCCTTTATTTCCCTGTCTCTCTAAGTTGCCACCTGCAATAATTTGGTTCACTCATATTTAGCATAAATGTGCTTGTTTTAAAATTGTAGATAATAGCATTTTTTTCTGAAAAACAAAGCTGTATAGAAACCACTGGCCATACAGATCTTTCTTTTTTTAAGCCTTTACAACCTTGCTTTAGAACACTGTGATTTGGGAACAACTGAAAAATTATGTAGTATCTTGGCTATATCCAAAGCAGAAAGTTCAAATTTTAATTCCAAGGACATCAGACCTTGAAGTTTTTCAGCCTATACCAGTCCCCAGAAAAACATATGATTATATCATCAAGAAGCTATAGAAGAAGAGTAATTTCAGCATTACAGACACAAATTTTTGTACTATTCAGTGAATCCATCCAGTTTCAGGTTCCTTCTGAAAACGCATGTACTGTGTTCCTATTTCTGAGAATTCTTCATGCCAAACTTTTACACCATACTTTGTGACTGAGTTCCTGCAAACTACCCACATGCTGTGAGATCCTAAGGATTCAATCGGAGATGCAGTCCAAGCCTTATCCAACATTAGTCTGTAAATTACAGAACAGGTCTTCCTTCCCACGTATGCTATGCTGTGCAGATTCACAGATAGGCCTGGTTTTATGTCTGCTTCCTTCTTTGTTCTAAGCACAGGTTTCTGTATTATATCCTACTGCAACAGCAATGATTCATGGCCTCCCATGTAGCCTGTCGTGTTCCTTCACAAACAGCTTTTCTGTCTTCTTGTCAGAGGAGAGTTGGCACTGATGAGTAGACTCCCCTGAACAACCACAGCTTTGGGGATCAAGAGAAAGCCTTTTGCACTGCTATGTGGGCACCAGTGATCGTCAGAAAAATACTATCATACTATACAGGCTTTAAAGAGCACCCCATTTCCCATCATTGATGACCATGAGTGTTGCTTATCTGAGTCCACTTAAGGTCCTCAGACAATATACTAGTGGAAAACATTCCACTAGAACTGAATAGGGATGGAATCAATAAGTAACATAATAAAAAGAGAATGCTCTCCTTTCTTCAGTTTATTTTTATCTGAATTCTTGCTAAAATTGTATATGATCATTAGAAACAGAAATGTAAATTTTTATATGAAATTCTAAAGGATTTTGTACACGATATTAAAACTTGATGTAGGGCATTTCTAGTTTTTAAGTATTTGTCTCTGATTCTTCTCTGTCTCCATGGCTTTCTAATAATAATAATTAATACCTAGGGCATGTTTAATGCTCTATATTATTTATGCAGAACACTGATCAAACAGCAGCTAATGAATCTTCACAACTCCCCATTTACATAGATAAGTTTAAATTTTAAAAATCAAGAAATCATTTGCCCCTGGGAGATACTGTGTTATGTTTTCAGCACACATAAAGCATATTAGCACCATGAATTTTACTAGAAGTAATTGAAATTTGCCACTCCTATCCTGACTCCAGAGTCTCACAGTGTGAGAGAAAGATAGGGTAGATATGCAAGTAACGTGATAGCAGTGGCCAACCCTGCTGATAAGGGATCATACAGGATTTTCCACATCTGGAAAATTCTACAGAAAACATTTGTTTCTTTTGGACTCCTCTTTTCTTATCATGGATAAACACAGCAGCAAATCAAAACATGGAGTTACTAATATTTGCTTGATTTTCAAAGCAATAGCAATACTGTGCCATTGTTAAGAAGCATAGAGAAAGGAGAAGGTGAGACATATACACAGTCAGAGATTGGCACTCCTGGAAAACCTTAGCAGATGCATAGAAATCAAGATACTTCGTGCTGTTAAAGCATATATGCATAATGCCTCGTCTCTCCTACAGGCAAAGCCCACTGTATGCGAGTATGTTTTATTGTGTAGGAAAGAGACCCACACAGCGTTATACCCATGGTTTTTAATTTCCTATTTCAGATGGCTTTATTAATCTCTCGGCTGGCCATCTGCAGATGCTAACTGCTACTCTAAAGCAGCTCTGCTGGACTCTGGAAACTCACTTTGTATTCTGCTATTTTCATCAAAAAATAAAGGATGGTAGGGAACAAGGTGAAGGGAAAAGAAGAAAAAAAGGTTGTGTATCTTCAACTTTAGCAAGCTCCTGAAGAAAGAAGTGAGATATTTTAAAGGAATTTTTCCCCTCTCTAGAATAAGAAGGTACAAAGCATCTTATCTTTAAGGAGAAAATCAGAATAAAAAGATATTTCTGTAGAGAACTATCCAGTTGATAATGTGCTGAATGAGATTTTGAATTCCTAAGATTTAATGGCAGAGTTTTTTCCCAAAGCTTTAGTTCTTCTAGATTTTTTTCCCTATATTTGCACTTGGCATCAATAAGTTTGAGGATATTCAAACCTGCAGTCTTGGCTAGTGCATATCCTTGTTATTTAAATATCACTGCGGCATTATCTATATTTGCTTGTTTATTTTCTGAGGTAGTCTTATGGTCCTAAGAAAACTTTTGTCAAAATGATGATAAATTATGCAGACTGCTCATCCAAGCCAAGAACTGGTTTACACTTGTGTTCTATTCAGACCAGCTTGTCCATCTCTAATTGGACAGAAGGTAAAGTGAAAAACTAACAAGTTGACATGAAGGTGGAGTGCTGAGTGCTCGTTGCTGTGCATCGGTCATGCAAGTTTTCATTCAAACCTTGGAACTCTGAAATTGATAGGCCTCATTTTTTTTCTGTCATTAAGGAAACAGGCTGCCAAACTTCTAGGCCTCAAAAAGGATTGACTTAAATAAGAAATTAATTTATGCACCAGAATTTTTCAGCTTCATTTGGCTAAAAATCACAATAAAGATCTATTATGAAAGATAGCAGAGAACTGCAACCACTTTACTTTACCAGTATGGGTCAGAAGAAAATTTCCATTTCCACAGGAAGTTTGAATTTCTTTTGCTTATGCTGGAGAAAGATACTTGCTAACCATTTCTCAATGTTATGACACTTCTGATGAAAAACCTGTGAACAAGATAATGAATCCCAGAGTATACAGGTAGTAAATATCATTCTAATAAGATATATTATTCATATCACATAACATGAAGCAAGTTGGGATATGCTATGCTTTGTCTGACATCCATTGCTAAGTGTCACATATGTTTTTGTACATATAATGAATTTTAAGTGGTATATTTTTTAATATAGGAGGGTAGTCAGAAAAAGTAAAAATTATACTAGTGGTTTAGTGCTTTATGTTTATCCAAGTAGCTCTGTATCAATATCAAACACTATGGCCTATAACAGCTATCACCTGTCTACTTATTTTCCATACTATTGTTATTGTAATATCCAGTGCTATCATATTTCACACTACCCTAAAGTTCTGCTAGATATACAGCAAAACACACAAAGTAGACTGATGCGTGTAACAGTATTTTTACTACTTCACATTATTATGACAGGGCTCTGTTTATACTCTATTTAACATATTAGTCCAAATCTTTAAGAAATTTGAACTTGATCTCAACTTCCAGTTCTTAGAAGAGAGCTTCAATCCTACTCTGTTCTCTTTATGTTGGTCTGCTTGGGCGAAAAGAATGAACTGTTTGCTTAAAGAGCCAAGGGGATTTTTTCCTGTGCAGAGAAATCTCTCAATCATGTGGAGTTAGTGTTGCTATGTCACTCACACTCCAGGCTTTCAGGTATGTCCAATAAAGGAGGAGTTAAAGCTAACATGAGGCTTCTGATGGGTTTAGTGGTAATTCTGTTGCTCATAAAGCCACAAATTTATCCATGACTACCATGGGAAATGAGACAATTGAAAAGTGGTAGAAAGCCAAGTAAGGCCTCTTATCTAAAGAAGCTTGAGTCTTACTTTCAGTGAAAAGATGACCTCTGATTTTTTTCATGCTTTTTTTTAATTTTTCCAAGTAGGATGGAGGAAGTATCGCATGCACAAGACTCTGACAAGCACTCCCTGTACAGTATATGTGAAGAGTGAATTGTGATTGCTCAGAATGACAACTATGAATAAAATCATGACTCTGTTTAACGTCCCAGCAAATTTCAGTGAGAAGAAGGAGCAGAGAATATTAACTTGAGCTATTTACAAACTTAGTTCTCAATGTGTTTTTCCTGTGTCACTAAAAATTTTGAGCAAAGATAAAGACAAGAATTGAACAGTACCTGAAAGAGTAACCAAGACTGATATTTCCTTTAGCTGAAATACAGTTCTCTCTTCCCTGATCTATGCAGGTAGCCTTTAGAGTATGGACTCTGTCTTCCTTAGTCCAGCTGACACAATCACAAACCAATAGTTATTGTTTATTCTGTTGGCTCTGTTGGCAGAATTTTAAGTTGCTTCTGACACAGAGCAATGCCTTGAGATTTTGGGGCAGTCATGTCCCTGTTAATTTCCATGCATTCAGAGCAGCTTCTATGCAGTATTATATGGATGTTCAGTTCCCTCAGATCTTTTCCCAAACCACAAGTAGGGCTGCCACAGGTCTTGCAACATGAATACATCTGTAACTCATTTTTGAAAATATCTGTTGCCCTCCATTGTCACCCCTTCTTGAATATCTAAACCCTGAATATCAGTAAAAGGCCAAACATTTTATGCATGATATCTTGGTGCTGCAGTTTACCCACCAGTGCAAAAAGAGTCAAGGCATTTCTCTACTTCACAGACAAGCAATAGTGAGCATGTTTACAGGGTTTTGATCATGGGTTTGGGGTTGTAGTTAGATGGCACCTTTCAAAAGGAGGGAAAACATAAATACTTGACACATGTTTAAATGCATTGGAGTTAGATACGTAACTCTCCTGTATTTTTTGAAAACTCAAATCATAAGTACAAAATAAAATGTATTTTTAAATGGCCATTCCAAACTCTAGAGTTCTGTGAAATGTCCCTGTATTGTTAAATTCCCCTTACTATATATATTCTAAGCCCAGTAATGTTTCATCAATCAATTCATTTCATTATCAGTGTACTGGTATGATTTGTAATCCTACTGCAGAAGATGTCATTATGAAGAAGGATTTTATTAATCTGTTTCCCAGCTTAAGGTAAGAATCAATACCAAAATACTTTCAGCTGTTTAGTTCTCACTAAAAACCCAGGCAGAAAATCAATGTTAGGGGCTTTCCTGACTTGGACTTCTGCATTGCAGGTTTTTAAGAGACTATATAAAATCACATCTCTGTAAGTCTAACTTCTACACATGAAAAGAGTTTTTCCTAATTTATTCTCCCTAGCCCCCACAGTTATTATGAGCTGTGATAACTACAATTCTTAATTTGTGCCTGTCCATTTCTAATACTAAATTTAAACCTGGCATAAGGAGAAGCAACTCTAGCTGGATGATTCTCCATTAGAATGTTACTTTTCTCTTAATTATTTCTGGATTGTAATAAGATCAGAAAATACAAAATAGTTGAAATGAACAAGTACTAAGCCAGATGTCACTATGACTGCAAATGAGATGGATGGCTTTTATAATCTTTGCATCTCATTTGTCCCTGGACCCTTCTTTTCCCATGTTCTGAGATGTTGTGCTGTCGGCACTGACAACTTAATATGCCACCTACCTGAAAGGTCTCTAAACCCACTTTCATACATAGACCATTCCATTTGTATCAGCAGTGTAGCAGTATGACAGAAATTTTATTAACTAAGCTATGTTACAGGATAATTTTCTTTTGGTTTTGGCAGCTGTTCAGTAACTACACGGGCAGTGCCTGTAGGATTTGAAATTCAGTCTTCTGGGTGGACTTTGCTGTAAAAAACATGATTACCTTTTGAATTTGTTTTATTTCTCAAAAGAGTAGATATAATCTGCGATAAAATGTGCTGTTTGCCCTAATAATGTTGTATGTGACTTTTTTTGGTTTTATCTTAAAAAAAGTTAAATATAAAAATTATATATAATAGTGTCATTCTCTTCTTAATACTAACTAAAACATAGTGGAATGAAAATTGTGCTTACTTGATTGAATCTGCTAGTCTTTCTGATGCCATAAAATGTAAAATTTAGAATAATATATATTCATTTTTAAAATAAGCAAAACTAAACTATAAAATTGTAGATGTCTCTGAATGTACATCAGGGAATATAACACTAGCAGTTATATAAGTTTACCACTGATAGAAGTTTACTGCTCTGTGACCAACTCTTAGCTACAGTTCACACTCAATGTCAGAAAATGAACCTTATGAATTTAACATGGTTTTACTTTGGACATTGATGCATGTGTTGTACAGCTGTACTTTTTTACATGCCGATATAAATAAAGAGTATTCTTAATGAAACATTTAAATAGTAATGTCATTTTAAAATGTTTAAAAATCCAACACCAAGAAGAGATTGTGGAAGCTTGGGATTGTTTTAAGCAATAACTATTCAAGGTGACTATGCTAATCACAGTAATTTAAAGTGACATTAAAGGGATACCCATAAATATCTGTGTGTCCATTTTATCGATCAAGACAAGGAACTAGGAAACTTCTTCCTACAGGAAATAAAATGTATCTCTGTGCCAGGAGGTAAAGCAGACATGGCAGGGCCCTTGTAGGGCTAACTAGGGGGTGGTGGGCATGCTTTGAAGAATGCAGGATCCAGAATTTGCAGAAAAGACTGTTTTCCTTGTCATAAGTGATATACAGAATCCTATTTATAGTCAGTTTTATGCTAAGAGCAAAGATAGTTTGGAGCATTTTCAAAGCACATACAAAATTGAAGTTTTTTACTTAAGAGATACTTTTGGGCTGCGAGCAAAATTTTTGCTGCCAAACAAAGAAGGATAAAAGGAAAGAGTGGGAGCTATGTGGAGAGCCCTGGAGACTTAGTTTTGATGCTCTTGCTGCTGCAGAGTACATGAATTGATAGTACCCACATCTGACGTGATTTGCCTAGGTGATGACCAGTCTGGTTTTCCAGGGCTCTCGCTTAAACAAATGAATGAGCAGAACCTAGAAACTGGTAGGCCCCAGTAGCTGTCACCCCAGGAGCTGCCTACATTCCCAATGCACAGAGCCGGTTCTGGCTCTAGTTCTGACCTTAGATACTGGACTATATTTGAGCTGGATAAGGTTTCAGTATAAAAAGTCACAGCAGAACTGGTTTTCTGCTGATATTTCATGTCTGATTTCTATGGCTCTAAAAACAGCCATAGCAATCCCTTTTCTTGGAAAAATTTCCTCTTCTTTATTTGCACAATTTTAATCTGGCCAGTTCTTTGTAATTCACCTTTCTTACTCTTTGTGCTATTGCACTGTCATGGTTAGATGACCCCTAAAAGTGACACTAAATTTGTGGCAATATTAGGTGGAGTAGTAGCAGAGCATTTAAAGATTTTTTGAAGCAAGGTAGGTTATTAGATGTTTTAAAGGAAATGCACTTGCTTCTGAAAGATAGCATTGAAATTGAGTATAATACCTGCATCATCTGTCTTTTTAAAAAATATCCTTTCCAGAAAGTAGTTTATGGAACAAAGAACTTGAAAAACTTCTTTATATAAGTTGTTGATAATTTTCAAAAGATGAAGTATGAGCCATTTTCTAAAGTGTATCTAAGTGTTTCCAAAGTCATCATGCTTTTGAAGACACAGTAATGTTGATGGACTGACTAGAGCAATTAAGTGTTCAGTGACAGTGCATGTCACTAGCCTCCTTCATTGTGCCTATGCTGGTTTTGATGAAAAGCAGTGAAGACTCTGAGTCTAAAGGCTTGATAGATTCTGTGTGCAATAGAAGGTGGTAGTGAGAACACCTGCAGAAGACCTGGCGAGGAGTCAGTGACTGGCAGAGTACGTGGTAGCAGGCCCATCGTGTGAAACTACACACTGGCCAAATTCCCATCATGGAATGCATACATGTTCCATTTTGTCAACAACGTCTAGCTGCTCCCTGGACAGTAATTTCTCAAGATAAGCACAGCTGAGATAAGGAAATAGTTCTAGCAGATATAAGGGGCCCTTACGAACAATGAGCTGAGTCCTGCCTGGGTGTCCAACCCGTGCCTCCAGCAGCCTCAGGCCAGTGGCCTCTCCTTGCCGTTCCCATGGCTCCCCATGCAGTTTATAGTGTAAGTCCTTCATTAAACCTATCCTGTTTAACCCCTTATGAGCCTTGAATGTCTCTCTGCCAGTATCGGACCCTCTCTTGCCCGCCTTGCGGTCACAACGGTGAATCTTCCAAGGGCACAGCGATTACACAGATTTACTACATTTTTGTTCAGGCATGCTACACTGTTTTTCATATGTTCCAAAGCACTGGTTTATATTAAAACCTTTAATGTTTTTTCTTAAAGGAAAATCAGTTTCCCAGTAACAATAATGATTTGGCCAAACACAGAAAGATGTCAAATCACTGATTTAAATAATTATGTTGAGGCATATACATACTGGGGCAGTAAAACTGCTTATTTTTTCCCCAAATGGAAATAGGACATTTCTCTAATCCTTATATATAGAATATTATGTTCTCTTTTTTGTAATTTCAGTGAATCCTCTTACATCTCACATGCACAGATTATGCAAAGTAAAAGGTGAACTCACTGAGCAGGCATCAGAATCTTATTATTAAAATGAGAGCATTAGTTTATTCCTTATAGAAAAACAGGTAAACAAAATGTAAGTACAGCAAATTGTTTGCATTTCATATGATGAAATGCTACCAGCAAAGCTAATAAAATTCATAAAGGTAATGTAAAAAACATTCCCCATAGTTGATGGGAAGAAATTTACTGACTGTAGATTTCTTGTTTCCATCTGCCTGACATTGCAGAAAGGCATTTTCATGAGATGCGACAATTTGTTTTCAATTTTTTTTTTATAATCCAAAAATAAAGTAAAAAAATTTAGGAAGCAGTGAGATGCAGTGTAGGATGATGGATTTAAATAGGTGTCTCCCACAGGGAATATTGTTGGTGCTGGCATCTATATTGTTCACATTGTTTTTACACATTCATCAGGAAGGGAACTGTGAGTGGTCAAGGCCAAGAGTGTCATATGAATATCACTGTTTTCAGGCAATCTCTAACATGAAAAGGAACTGGGAAATTATGAGCCCATTTTACCATGTGTTCGCAAGAGCAAATATCAAAAAATCAGGGAGTCAATGTTTCTCTTCTCACTAATGTTAATTTGAGTACTACTTTCAGTGTAAGAAACACTGGAAGATTGGACCCTTTAACTTGTGATATTGTGATACTGTGATACCTTAATTCTAATGCCATAATGCTTTATGTCATGAATAGTTCCACTCTTCTCAAAATAATCAATTATATTTGTCTGATTAAACAGTATCAGAAGATCCTTAATTTAAAGTTGCCTTTTACTATTTTTGCAGACAGTTTTCATCACAATAGCACTTTAATAACTGACTGAGAACTCTAAGCAGTGATACACTCAAATAAATAAAGACAAAGAGAGAGTATCATGTAGTTAAGTAAGACAATGAAGAATGCCAAGGTAATACAAATATCAGACTCTACCCATGTCAGTCTGGATATGTGAAAAGAGGTTTTGTAATAATTTAGAAAAAGTACATCTAGTTTTGCCTCGGCCTGTAATGAGTTATGGTTGATTTGTTTTGGCAGGGTGTTCATGCATGGTTTAGAATATATACACAGCTAACATTATTGTAGCAACATATTCATCCTGCAGATTCTTACTTGGGAGTCAGCATTCATATAAAACTTTCTGTAGGCTTGGTTCAAGACCAAGATAAGAATTTCCCCATTCCATATTAACGAAAGGGAAGACTGCTTGCAAGTAATTGTTTCAGATATTTAACTGAAGAGTCACATAAAGGTAGTAAAGCTGAGAAAAAGATATCTCTAGAATGGGAATAGAATCTGAGCGTTTGCTCATTGTGAAGGGGTAACACATTTTTTAGGAACAAAAATGACAGACAAGTGTATAACACCTGGATACCTTGTAAAAGAGAGAGATTCTTTTTTCATGGGTCATTTTTGGGGGAAATGAAATGAATTAACTTTTTTATATCAGACAGAGAATAAGTTTCCTTCAGGGTGTGCAAATGAAATAAAGATTGTGTATTCCACCGGACATGGTCTAACAGACATTGAGGAACAAAAGGGTGAATAAAATCGATAAATCTTATATGCATACAAATGTGACAATAAAAGGGAGATGCTGTTGGTCCAAAATGAGAAGTTCAGTGTTCTTCTAATCTGCCTCTTGGAACAGGTAGTAGATTTATTGACTTTGCTTTGAATCACCAGGCAAAAAGACATGAAATGGTCTGATGCATATTACGAACTTTACTCTCATCACAATTTGCTATGAAATTGCTGTATAGTTCTGACCTTAAATGCTGGGCTCACAGAGGAGAATAATGTAAGATGTTTTGAAGTACAGCATGTGCCCACAGAGACCTGATGCAAAACTGGATCTTGGTATCTTCATGACTGATCCAAAGAAGTGTTCAAAGTGCTGGGGATTTTCCCATATTTTTTAAGCTCCCAAACTTAATGTGCAGAAAACGAAGAGGAAGAATCAGAAAATCCTTTAGGAAAGAACTACCTTCTAGACTTGGAAACAACAAACCTGTCACATTTGTCCAAAAGTTGTGAAAATGTGAGCTGCAAAGGATGAAACAATGAGGAAAGCAAATATGATTAAGGTAAATAGGAAACAGTTGGCAAGCAGCAGAGGAAGGCAAAGGAATATAAAGGTATTACAGAATTTATTATTATAGGAACACAAAGGGTGAGAACAAGCAGGCCAGTAAATAAAATGGGACTGGGGGGAGTGATACAATGGAGGCAGGAGCGGGACTGCATCTTTATTTATGGTATCAAATCAAGTAATGAATCAAGATGGTAGTTTTATCTGACAAAGCAAAGATTATTAGAAAGAGAATGAATGAACAAAACCACTTCCACTACTCATTCTTCTGGACATCATACAGTGTGGTTGCATTTGACAAACTAACAAGTGAATGAACAGAATAACTTCACCCAGTGACCATGCACCCCGAGTTCTCATCCGTATAGCAGTACTTAGAATACTACATAATAGGAAAAATAAGCAAAATCGCTAGTGAATAAGATACATTTTTAATGTCAACTATCGGAAATGGTCATTTCTTTTATTTAAGGCTTGCATAGATAATTTTCAACGGAATTACATACAACCATTTTTTATTCTGGAGCTGGGATGGAGGCTTAGGGGAGAAAAAACCTTATCCAAGGACCCCTGTTCCAAGTTTGTAATATTTTTATAGTGCACAGTTTTCTGTAGATGGACTGATAGCAAAAGTCCTTTTATTTATTAGTAAAAATGTTATCACTGAAATCATCAAATTAATTTAAAAAATGCAGAACTTAAAAAAAAGGTTGCTAATGCAAGATGCTGGCAAATAGGAACTGGTAAATGGGTCTTACTTCCCAAAGAAATGGATGAAACACAACCCTCATGAGCAATGCAATGTTAAAAACATAGATTTTATTTTCTTCTTTGCAAGGAATACTATTTGGAAAGGCAGTATAAGAACTTAAAATGCTTTTTTTCCAGTGTCATTCATGAAAATATGCTAAATGTATGATATAGAAGCTCGACTTGTAAAATTATAGCCCTTCATGAGATCTGAAAGGAAGTTATGAAGAAAGTACATTTCTGCTTAGATCTTAATCTAAGATTAAGTAAAGCTAAGTCATCAGATAGAAAGGAGACTAAAGCAGGAGATATAAAGTTTAGATATATGGCCTTAAGACATAATTTACTTTAGATTCTACAGAACAGGATTTTAAAAATCAATCTGAAATATCTTTGCCTGAGAACCACAGTGGGACTAAATAATTATTTTGAAACACACCTCTCTTTGTAGAAAGAAATAGAAATTAATTTAACCTGTGTTATATATAATTTTATTCTCCTACTTTCATGTTCCTTAAACATATTTCATGTTCACTGTTGCTTTTCTATTACAGATTGTTTATGGAAATATACTGCAGGAAAAAAAAGAAATGATTACTAGGCTGGAGCACAGTAATAGAGTAATAGGAGATTGTCATAGAGTTCATTTAATGTCTTATTTATGATTTATACTTGTTTTCTTAACTTGCCTGCAAGGTACACGAAGGAATACAAGTCACAAAGCTGTTATAATATACATAAATATTTATTCAAATGCATTAATTTTTCTCTCTGATAACTACCACTACTGCAGACTTGAAAAGGTTTATACTTTGAAAAATTGCATGTTCCTGGATTTTAGTAGTATTTTTTTCCCTTTTCTCTTCAGTCCTACCAAAGGAATTCATTTTGGAAAATGACTGATGATTAAAATGTTTGTCAAAAAATGTGCACATGGAACAACTTTATGAAGTTCTAACTTGAAAAGCATTGGACTGCTGTAATATTCCTATATTTTTGACTCTTGTGTCTAACGGCAACAGTTTGTATGCAAAACAAACAAACCAAAAGGTTTCAGGCTGTTCCCTCTGGATTTTATCCTGCTTTACTTGGAAAAAATGAGGAATGCCTGCTTTTAGATTTATGAAAATATGATACACAAGTAAAACCTTCCACTCATTTTGTTCTAAAATGCCATGCGGTAGGTTTAGTTATCTAAACCCAGGACTCATCATAGTGAAAGACTCCTCATAGGGCATCCAGAGCACCCTCAAACTGTCAACATGACAAGTTCATTGTGCTACCTGACAAACATGAGTAACTTTCACAGTAATATTTCCACTATTAAATTTCTAGTCATGCATCCTCATCAGCTCCCAGGAAAATAACCCAGTGAGACAGAAATAAAAGTTCTCCTTTTTTTTTTTTTTAATTAAATAGATTAATTATACTTTATCATTACTCAAAATTAGAAATCATCTTTTAGTATCTGACTGGTTCTTCTAGAACAAAGATTGCTCTCAAAGGATTAAAAAGATCTCAAAAGAGTTTGAAGGTGGCTGTAAATCATCAGCATCACAATAAAACCACAGATAGTTACTGGAGGTGAAAGTAGTTTCTGACCTGAGCTCCAAAGATAAAGACATATTAAGCCAAGACTTGGGTCAAGAAATATGATCAGAGGCCAAGAGCTGGATCAAGAAGACAGAACATGTGTGCCACAAACCAGGTTCTGGACAAAGAGTGAGACTGAGCTAAAGTCAGGCAGGAATAAGGACCAGGAAGAACTACGGAATTAGGCACAGGAACGTAGCGTTACCAAAGTGGCTAGACAGTTCTCAAGATCAGCTGGAAGCCTTAAATGTAACAGATAGCTCATGTGACAGTTCTCATCTCCTCTTGTACTTGTTCTGGCATAGCAAGTCCTTAGTATCCAAAAAGACCAATTTTGCCCCTTTTGGCTGAAAACCCAGGTGAATTTACTCATGACTTATGATATATATCAAGCTTATTCTTTCGCAAAATCTTTTAAAATAACTTTCGTAAGTAGAATTGTGAAATTTACCATTTTCATCAGGAAAAGATATGTGACATATTTATGTGGCCCACTGCATATATTTAAATGTTGTATTTATTTAAAACAAACACTATGTTTCTATCCATGAGGGCCTTCCTCATCAAGTATGTTACATGGAAGAAAATAATGTGGTAGTATCTACTTTAGCTTGTAGAATGCCTTGCAAAATGATGCAAGGCCATTTCACTATTCAGTATTAACTAATAATAACTAACTGTTTTGCAGATCAGTTTAGCAATGAGGTTTTCACAGATGCTATACAGTCTAATATACAGTGGAAAGGGGAGTTTTTTCTAAGGAAGAATAGGCAAAGTTCACAAAGGAGAGCAGAAAAGAGACTGGGAGAATAAGGAGCAGAAGTAGTGGTAAGCTAACAATGAGCACATTCACTTATTAGCCATGCTGAGTGTAACCATAGGGTACTGAAGAAACAATAATATCTAAATATTTAGTTGCTACAGTTACTATCCTTGATCTTTGTAAGAACCTCCCAAAGTGACAGCAATGAGCACTACTGTGGATGAAGGCCAGTTTTGCACTTTTGCCCATAGACCATAATTAAAAATAGATTAATGAATAAGGAAATGCCTGCATAAAGAGATCAGCCTTGCAACATTTCCCAAAGGTCATTAGATTTTTTGAAGCCTAAACTGTAGTTTAAATCTGCCCATTTAATGTAGATCCTTCCCTTTACAGCATATTTTTTCACTGCAAAGAAGCCTGCTGACTACACATTCCAGTGAGACACAAAGACACTATTACTCATACTCATAGTTTGGATTATAATAGGATTGATGATATGGGCACCAGTGTTTTCAGTAGCATAATAGGACAACGTCCCGGTATTACAAAGCAAACTGTTTAGAAACATTTAGAAACCCACGGAAACAAAAGTATAGATGGGAAGTATTATTACGACTTTTAGGTCTGCCCCAGTGGGTTCTTTCCGTACTTTTTCTGAAAAGATGTTTTTCCTGTGGTTTATATCTATCATTTTCTATATTATTTCAGCTGGATTTCACTGGCCCTCTCTGTCCAAATTGTGGTGAAAGGTTGCCATATACTTTTAATGAGATGCTGATTTTCACCCCAGATAAACTTGCCTCTCATAGTTGAAACGAAATTAGTGGGATGAAATGAAGAAAGAAAATTTTTTTTTTACATTTTTCAGCAAAACTTCATGTTACTGTTCAAATGAGAAGACAGGACAGACAGACAGAAACAGAGCAAACTACAGCCCAAGAGTAATGCAGAGTACATAGTCAATGCTTCTTGGCTTTTTGCAATGACATCACCTTTCATTACTTCTTGCCAATTCCATCTTTATTTGATTGGAAGCAGATGATGCGGTCTGATTCTTATTAACTCCTGGCCTCTTCATTTAAAGTTTTGACTTCTGGTTCAATTTTATATCCTTGTTAAAAAGCTTTTGTGTGTTTACATGTGCATGTTTTGTTTGTCAAAGAGTACATCTGACACTTCTCTGTGGCTGCATAATTTCTTTGTGTTCTGAATTGCTCTGTTATAAAGGAAATACCAGCAGAATGTACCACAGCATTTCATAAATGAACTCTACACAGCACCAAATCTTGAACTGTCATGAATCTGAATAACTCCATGGACATTTAAGACCTAATAGGCACCCACTAGGAACTGGCTATTGTGTTATGCTGTCTACCCTTAAAGGAAATAATGAAGAAGAAAAGGTCATTCTATAGATCACAGCCTTAGGTTTCTCTACAATGTGCTTATTATGAAGGCCTGTGGAAGGAGGGTTTTCTTTCACCTCTGTGTTCCCTTGTTTCAGAGGCTAATTTAAATAATACAAGTTACTAATAGTCACTCCAGAGCAATAGTCCCAAATGGGAATCACTGGTGAACGAGGCATTCTCACGAGATTCTTTCACTGGCTGCTTCTACCAATGCTACTGCTTGTTTTTGAAAGAATTCTCAACTAATCAGTTTTCTGAATATTTTTCTCTGTCAGGTCAGTGAAAGGAACAATAGCATGAAGGAGAGTAAGGCCTACCAACTACTGATTAAGATTTCTTATTGTCAGTGGACAACTGTCTGGGATATATAATTTGGTACAGTTCCAAAGATCAGTATGGATCAAAAGCACAGACAGGTAGGGATTATACAAATCTGGAAGGAGCTATGTTTTTGCTAATCAGATTAAAGTACTAAATATGAGATATGAAAAGGATGAATGACATCCTATATAGTTTGTACATAAAAATATTTGGAACTAGGTAAGATATCTGGGGTTATGGATGCATGATAACATGCTCAAACATTCTGCACAGTGCTGAACAGCCATAAAAAAGAATCAAAACAAATTATGGTGAGCACACAGTTGCTATAAGCAATAATAGTACTTTTATCTGATATAACGCTCTGCTGATGAAATATGCTACCATGGCCAAGGCCATTATTTCCAGACGGTATTTTGAAAGTCACACAAAATCTCAAAGGAAGCTGCATAAGATAATTTTATTTGATTATTTGGTTTTGAGTTGATCTTTTACAGGACATTGTTCTAAAGTGATATAAAAATGAGAGGGAAGTTAGATATTTTAGGAATTTTGCAGGCCTGATAACTTCTTTTCTTACTCCAAGACATTGTTAAAATAATGAGAACAGGGAGAAAGAAACTAGAATAACACAGAGACTCAAAGATTTTAGCTACTTGGAACCATGAGCTTAGTGAGGTCACTTTTCTTAGATGGAGGATTTCCTTGTTCTTGGCACATATAAGATGTATGCTATGTGCTTTTTGTTCAAATCCATCTCTACTTGTTCATAAAATCCAGTGTATGCAACCGATATACTTTTTATTACTCAGCTTGGCTTCTGGTTTCTTTTAACAGTGGAAGAGGCTGTCTGGCTAACACAAGAGCATGTACTGGGACACTAAAAAGTGGGTATGCTTGTTAGTAAGTTTCCTTAAAATGCTGCCTTTTCCGAAAGACAAATACAATAGTAACATGAAATGAAGCTGACACTCAGTGTGCTCTTGATACCAGGACAAACATTGAGGTTCTTGCTCAAACAAATTTAGACTGGGAATCGGTGTGGAAATTTTGCATAGTCAAATTCTCTCATGTGATTTTTTTGTCATTTTTGATACAGTTATGATAGCCTTTCTGTGGTAATTTCAGCTTATTTGATGCTACGGGTGTGTAGGTATTACAGTATTATCCTTCCAGTTTATCTACTAAAGCCTGATTTTATGCCACATTAGTCCAGAGGAGTTTTGTCAACAGCTTTACCTGGAATAAAAATAAGATTTTCTCATTGTCTTTGTATGCTTTAAGAAAGGTCATATGTAGTTATATTTCAGTACAAATAGATAAGAAGAGAAGTTAAAAGATTTTTACATGCTTAGGTAGTAATGTTTTACCTAGGATCTCATCGACGGACTACCTGGACCACATTACCACAAATAGAATAGACATGCATTTGCAAAAAATCAATACTGGGGGACACAGATGATCATTCAAGAGGAGAGCAGGCATGAATAGTTTTCACAGACCATCTGGAATTCCTTTGGGGATCTTTCTCTGATACAACTACATACAACTAAGGGTGGAAGAAATACATTTCTGCCTAATTATCAGGATGCTGATACCAAACAGAGCAATTAATGATTTGGAGCAAGCAGTGGCTCTAAGCTTCACTGATTGCATGAGGCATAAAGGATGATTCAAAGGCTGAAGAGTGACCAGTGAGGGTCTGATGCTGGTGCCTGTAATCTGATGTTGTCAATTATGCTTGTGTCCAAAGCCATTCAGGCAAGAAGTGAGGTGACCAAATAGCAGCTACGAGTAGGTGCAAATCACCTGCATATTTCTGCTGTAAAGTACCAAAGTTTGTCTTGCCACATGGGATATCTTCATAAGGAGAAGCTTACTGTGACTCTGAGTGATATCAAGAAATATGATTTATATCTTTGTATGGAATTTATGAAACTACCTGAACTTTCTGAACTAGTCTATTCTTATCTGAATACCCTGAAGGCTTAGTCTTGGGAAAACAGCTGTCATATGAGTTCAGGAAATTCACCAGGATGACATTCTGGAGGCATTAGGATTGGTAAAAGACTGTAAGTATGCATACAGGATTTAGTAGGGTATGGGGGAGGGAAGAAGGGCAAAACTATAGCTCTTCCTTGTGTGGGGATCTGTCATGAGCACAGTTGACTCCAGCTGATTTTAGCAGCAGGAATGGTATTTAATATTCTCTTTTTGGCACAGAATAGGAACAGGTGTCTGCACTGACCCTCTTAGAACCCTCTATTCTTGGCCAGGAAGTATTTACATGCTTTTGGATCACACTGGAGAGGTGAAAATTTTACTTTTGTCTCTGAGATGGTGCAGTAGGAAAGAGCTTGCTTGACTAAGCAAAGGCTCTTCTTTGAATCAGATTTAGTGCCTTTCCAGTGCTGCTAAGAGTGTTGGAAAAGAAGTGCTAATTTTAGTATTGCACACAGACCAATTACATCAGGTTCAGCATTTTTACATTTTGTGGTCTTCTTGGAACAGAGTAGATGCCTGAGGGGCAGTAGATGCCTGAGGGGGGAAAAGTGAAGTAATAAATGATGTTTAATTTGACTGAGATGCAAGTCAGATGAAAACAAGATTTGAATTATGAGGTGGAAGAAACAAGCAGGAAAAGTGGGGTTATTTATACAGCTGACAAGGTATGCCCACCATTTGTTTAAAGGATTTGTGACCTTTACAGATTTTGTTGAATCTCTAGATCCTTCTGGCTACTCCAGCCGCAGCTGTTACTTAGATGGCTTTTATTCTTCAGTGTTTTTCTCCTTTGAGGTCTGATTATTGTTATGCACTTTGCACAAGATAATATGTTTAAAACATTGAGACATTACATGGTAAAGCAGAATTCCTCAGCCTGCTTTTAAGACAATTTCTCTTCATTTCCTCTTTCATTCCACTAGCTGCCCCATATAACAAATGCATCCTAAATGAAGATTACAGTGTTGTTTTGGACGGAAAAAAAAAAAAAATCATTGTCAAGTATGACAGCCAGTTCATTTCACTGCAGGTACTAGCAGCTGGAGGGGTAAGGCGAGGGGGGAGAAGCATTTCCACAGTGAACCATGATCATATAATGTAATAACAATTAGATACAGGAGCAAGCATTAACATTTGCTTGAAAAATCTGAATGTTGCATTCAGATTATTTTCACATTTGTTTTCCAAAGTATACTATAAAATGAATGCACTAATTGGAATTTTTCATTGAGAAATTTTCACAGAAAGTAGATTTTGAGCATGATTTCAAGAACTCATCAGTTTCAGACAGAATAGAAGCCTGCCCCATGGCCTTTAGGTACATTCAAAACTAACCTACTTAGCTGGCATTTCAAAACAGATCCCTGTCAATGCATTGTTCAGAAATGACCTGAATACAGCAGATGTTTTGATAAGAATACTCAAGATGATTCCAAGCGAAAAGTCATAAGCTGCTTGCAGAACCTTTGGGGACTGAAAAGGAAAAATCCAGAATGTGTTTACTGTCTGCATTTATACTTTTGTACAAAAATATTCTGAGAGCCCAATTCTCTGACCAAATTTCACACTGTTTACCTGTAAGGGTGCTTTGGGGGTCACTGGTGACATTCCACCTCTTATGTATCAAAGGCTGAAAATTCAGCAGTATGTGGCTTCTTGATCCCTTTTCTGGAGATCTACACATGCACTGTTGACGACATGCACTTGAAAGCTGTGGCTGGAATTCTGTCAGTCCGCTGACACTCAAGATCACAGAAGCTGGTCCAGATGAAAAGTTCTCCCACCACTCTCTGCACGCCTCCCCCACTCCACCCACTGTAAGCCACAATGCACAGTATACCTCTTCTAAAAGTCCACAGTAGAGCAAGATGAGCAGGCTTCTCAGCATAAGACACCACACAGATTGGCATAAGGTCCACAACTGCCTGCAGCTTGCTATCTGGATCATGACCTGGAGTTAAGAGCGCCTGCCCTTTTGTCCATCTGTAAAAGAAAGAGGGAGAGAAAATAAAATGTTCCCCCACAGTTTCAGCAAGATGAGCTACAACCACCTTGCCACAAGGAACAGATGACTAGCTCAGAGACCAGTACACTTGGAGCAATATTGCATAAAAGAAAAGAGCCCTTACCCAAGGAGGGCAGCCTCCTCAATGTAAGAAGGGAGTAGGTTGAAGAGAGGCCTGTCCTCATGACTGGTGTATAAGGGGATATTTGACAGGAGGGCAGGAAGGTTACTATTATGCAGCATGTAGCAGTACACAGCCCTGTTCACTTTTATTGGCTCAGAAGAAAATTAAAGGCATAAAGCTGGAGGTTTCTGGTCTTTTTTAAGAGGGTTGCCTTTAGTACTGCACTTAAAAAATTGTGATAGCTTTTTTTATTTTTTTCATCGAATATGTGGAAGAAGAGTCCACGGTCTGAAATTAAGGTTTTTCTGAAAGGCAGTGTAGGACAAGTTGCCCTGATTTTGCTTATGTTGGTGGCAAATCATTTTTAGCAGATTAGAGTAACTAAGGCAGAACAAACCCTGTTTTTATGTTCTTTATCTCTCTCTGAATGCATTAAGCAATACATTTCTTAATGCTCTAGCCTGTGTGTGCATAGAGTCTGACTTGACTCTGACAGATGGCCTGTATCAAAGTTTTCCTTGAAAGAACTGTGACTAATGTGAGCTGGCCCCATTAATCAAGTGTGGTCTGTATGGAAATATTCCCTAGCCGTGAACTGAGTAGTTTTAAAAGGCCTCAGTTAGAAAAGATGGGCTTTATTTACGTAAATGTTTTCTCTGGGGTTATTGTCCTGGGGGGCAGATAGAATGTGAAGTCTGTATGTTTTGGGCTTGTTCCTAAGGTGTGCTTCATAAGCACATTTTTTTATGTAAGAACTATAAAGTTTACTAATTCTTCTCAACTGATTTTTTTTTTGTTTTGTGCTTGTTAAAATAAATTATTTTCTTTCTTTCTTTTTTTCTTTTCCATGTTTCTGCTCTCTTGATTTGATACTCTTTGGGAAGACTCTGAAGATCTCCCGTTGCCAATTGGGGACATCAGTGTCACCTAGTGAATGAAAAGTTTGCTCGGTCTGCATCAGGCTTATATCACCCCTACCCCCACCAAAAACCAAAAGCAACAACAACAACAAACCATAGACTAGGAGATAGCTGGGGAGAAAGTAGGTACCTGAAATATAAATTAGCCAGAGAGAAGGAGCAGAAAATATAGAGGTTTTGGTGTTCAGACACGGGGAGGGTGGGATAACTGTGGGAAACTACCTTCTTTGTCTTATATCATGCACTGGACAGGGCTACAAATACAGCCCCAAAAGAAAATGATGTTGAAGTAAAAAACCCAGTAGGGCCACATAGCTCATGTGTCCTCTTTATATGCTGCAGCATGTGGATGGATAAGAGGTTTATATTTGAAGGAATGAGGCTGCAATATGTATCTTTTCTATAATGGCTTTGTTATTGGACAGATGCAGGTAGTGAAATGGTGTAAAGTCTCATTTCACAGTTATATATTGATTATGCTGTCTGTGTAAGTAGAATAATAATAACAACCTTGAGTGTGAAGAATCCTTACACTTGTTTTTACTAGGTGGAAAAAGACAGCTGTGTAGGGAGATTTTATTAAAGAACAGAGATAGAAAATGCAGTTAGGACTGGACAATGGAACCAGGATGCTATGTCAACGTCAAGGCAGCAGACTGGAGAGTCTGCTTCAGGAGAGGAGGGAAGATGATTGAGAAAGGACGAGGAAAAGAAGTGGAGTCTCTGGTCTACAACTGGACAGCAGCACAATTTTTCACAGTGTTGTTGTGCAAATGCAGTGTATAAGAGTTATAGATGAGGAAATGGCATTCTGCATTCCCTCCTGGAGGCAGTGATTAGTGAACTCTACCAGCCTGACCAGCCAGGCAGTAGCCAGCCTTTGCAATGGCATCCAGCTGTCAGTGCACAGACTTGGCAGTGCACAGCAGGCCATTCTGATCCTGACAGTGTTCTTCACGCCAGTGTTGATCACCTCTTGAAAGTAGTGTCAGGAGACCTTGAAGTACATGAAAAAACAGAAGGGGATGAGAATGTATTAAAACCCCAGAGTGCTTCTTGACAATGTCACCTCTAGTGGACTCACTAATGCCAAATGGCTGTATTACAACCAATGTGAGTCTGTCAGAACAGAGTTCTGTTCACCTACACTAAAATGACAGCCTGGAAATGAGCTTTCTGCTGTTTCAGGTCCTGTGCTGGGTCATTGTAAAAGATCATGAAGTCGAATTCCAGCTTCAAAAGAAGTAATGGCATTCTGCTTGTCATCTCACATGGGCGCCATTTCAGAACTGCTGTGAGATGGTGGGCATAAATTCAGTATGCCTGCATCATCAGTGTAAAACTCTCACTGAAATCAAGAGTGTCTTGGCTATATACGATTAATGATGCTATCATGCTTCTGTTTAGACCCAATACAATGGTCTCAGCTAAGGCTGAGGCTTACACCATTCAGGATAGTATGATTTGTGAGATCAACTAACATACTGCAGTAGGGACCCTCTCTAGCAGTGGGTGTGTCTGTTCTGATACCTTCAGGATACCTCTACCTCTACCTCTACCTCAGTCAAGATTCCTGCTTCATCTGGCATCATTCCCCAACTGTGTAGGTAATATTTTTGAAAAAACAGGTAGGAAATAAAAAATTAATATGGAAAATGAAGGACAGAGGTGGCATGTGATAGCATGGGGTGCAGCTGATCAGTGAGACATAGCACAGATGTCAGAAAACCTTGTTAGTCATGCAGCAAGACAAGTGAGATAGGTTCTGCCCTTGAAGACAGACTGTCTGGCTTGCTGCATTATTTTGACTTTAGAGGACACTTTCGTTCTGCAGCCTCCTACTAAAGCAGCCTCAGTAGCACTTCGACACATTTGACACATAACACTTTAGCACACTGTAGATGAAGCCCATGAACCTGACTTTGCTATTATTACATTGGCAATAGCACCCTCCACAAATAGCCCCGCTGCAATACAGTTATCTGTTTGCTCAACTCTGTTGAGGAGATTATTAGAAACGTACAAGGCCAAAACACAGCACTTGTTTTAAGCTCTGGTTCATTGACTTTCATCAGTCATCAGTTATGAAAACACAATATCCCCATGGGGGGGGCTGTTTGGAAAATGAACTATTTTCTACACAGCAGATTTAGCTTATACTACATTGTTAGGAAGTCCTCTAATGATAAGATTAAATGGATGCTAAAAAGATTGCTTAAAGATCCTGTAATTGTTGTTCGTCAAGTCAGACTGAACTAAGAGATGAAGAAATTGTTGAGATAATAAGGAAGTTAAGGATATTGCTGGGTTATGATCACATTCAATATGCTGAGAGAGAGGCTGGAGTATGAAATGACAAATCTGGACCCATGGCTCAAACACTGAAAATAGTCTTTGTATTCTAATCTAGCAGTTTGGACCATTGCAGAGATACTGTAAAGGTCAATCTAATTCAATTAATGTCCAGGTTCAGAGTCCTGGCGTTTGCAGTTTCTGAGTCTCAGGAATGCTTCCAGCACTGAAAAAAACAAGCAAACAACACCCCCCCCCCCCAAACCCAGAAATATGTATAGGTATTAGAAAATGGTAACATTGTAAAAATTGCTGGTGTGGTAAATAACAAGAGGTACAAATCAACTCTACTGGACATTTTGAATTGCTTGGTAAAAAAGATTCATCTTAACAACATTCATTTTTATATAGCCAAATTCCGGTTCACAAAGCTGAAAAAAGAAAGGCAGAGGTCATACTTCATCAGATGGGAGACAGTATCCTGTCTCCCATCCATGACATCTTTTAATGTCAAATGTCATGAAAATGAAAAATAAAACAATTTGAAAACAATATTCTGATATTTTGTTGTTTTGTCTTAGAATCAGTAAAGTAGAGCCCAACAAATACAGGATAGATTATTAGATTGTGGGGTGCAGCTTCATTTGACATTGACTTTTGGCTCTCCTGCTTCAAGATCTCAAGCTTTAAGATTTGCAGACCAGCCAGTATATTTTATCTTCCTTTCTTTCCTTCCTTTCCCTTTTATGCTCATGAAAGCTATAGGATTTTTTGTTTTGTTTTGTTCATGGAGGCAAGTAAATTTTTTCACTCAGTCATGAAGCTAGCAAAGAGGCAAATCTCAGAGGTTTAGTTTTTTGTGAGAGATTTTTTTCAAACAGCTCCATATCTAATTATCTTTGTATATCATCAGCTGAGATTCTCCAGGTAGTGCTTATTGGCAGTGACCTGCCAGGCATCCCGGGTCTTCAGGATGAATGAATAAATAACTTTGCTGAATGCTGCTGAATATGTGATAATGTAATTAGTATTCTTGCCAACTGAATTGAAAATGAGATGTTGTGTCTCCAGGGACTGTTGTACCCCTTTGTAAATGGTTTTTCTGTTAAAAGCATCAGATACATATGAGCTAAGCAAAAATGTCCATTATAAATTAAAATACCATTATACTATAGATTAGGTGGCCACTTCTGATTTGGCACTTAAAGTTCAACATGCATATCTGCATATTAAGACAAAACAGATGAAAATATGCTGGATTTGTTACTTTTTCTTACAATTAAAATTATGATTAGTAATTGAATATATAATTTTACATTCACACTAATATATATTGGATAAAGTGAAACAAACAATATGGGATATAGGTTACAATATATATAAACATCATCCCGAGGCAAATGCAAAAATATAGTTTTTTTAATCTTATCAGCTCATTTCCTAGATTTGTTGAAGAAGTAGGGTATTTGATGGAGTGGCAAGGAATCAAATAAAACTAATCATCTTGAAATACAATACTTAGAATGTGAATATTAACCAGCCTTGAGCAGATTAGTTACATACAGGTGCACAGGAAAGAGTGCAGAGGATTGTTGCCCACTATTTGTTAGTACAAATTAGGTGAAGATTTTCTTTACAAACATACAAGAAGGCTGATTTTCTCCTTGGAAGGTCTCACAAAGGGTGAGCTTCATTCAGACTCAGCATGACTTCCAGGCTGTGTATCGCTTCCACTGCCACTGTACTGCTACACACAATATCTTAAAGTCCAGAAAAAATTGAATATATCAGATATCTGTGCTCATTTAGGAGGAGTCTGGGGTGGAAGCTGATACATAAACTGAGGCTATTTCTAGCAATAATGTTTCCCTTTATCTGAAATAAATAACACAGGTGGTTCTCTACTTCAGCCTTCCTGAGAATATTTATAAGTAGTTTGTTATTCAGAATGAAGAAGAAAATAAGAAAAAAAACCCAAAACAACAAAATGAAAAACAGCAATGAGGAATACATCACGCTTCTGGCTAGAGTTGCTGAGTGCCAGAAAGGGATCAATACAAATTAGATGCTCAGTGGAGTTACCCCACAAGATATCTAGCTCCTAGGGACACTGCTGTTGCTGCTCTGGTTTGATTTTGTGGCTGTAGTATTGGGTACTACTGCAACAGGCCAGTGACTAGCCCAGGGAGCAATACCTGTAGTGCCTGGAATTAGCTGATTGTGCTTTAGTACAGACAGAGCCAAAAAGTGAAGGGGAAGAAGGGGAATATGATTTACGGTGTAAATCCTTCCCACTCCTGTAAATCCAACTGTTAAGGGTAGAGAAGTATGTCAGAGTAACAACGTAGCTGCTTGATGCATGGCTGGTGGAATAGGTCTGAGGGATGGGGAAATCATATCAGAGTTCATTGTAGAAACCATAGCGTCTTGATTCGGAGGAGAAGCAGGACGGGATCTCAATGGCTGCCCAGCAACATTTTCCCTTTACCTATTTCTCTTGCCATTTTTTCCCTTGTGACAGAAATGGGAACCCTCCATCCCATCTCTAACCTTCAGGACTCCATTACTCTCTGCCTGGCAATGCTTTCAGGGCGTGACGTAAGCTTGCCTTATCACAGGAGCATACTACTTCACTGGGAGATAAAGGTGAAGATGCACTTCAGCACGTGATGAGGATGTAATTCTGTGCCCATGCCTTATACCGAAGATTAGCCTTTTCCAACCCCACCAGTATTTTGTCACTGTTTTCCAGCCTGACCACATGCTACATATAACTAAGAAATTTTCATGTCTGTCATTTATTTTGAGAGATAGTATTTTCTGAATTTGCCAGCTAATGAGTGATAAAATTTATAGCATTTCATGTTTTCTTCAGACAGAATAAGAAGAGATACTACCCACTTGCTTGCTTTCTTCAGAAAACTTTTTTTTTTCTGCTTCCTGATAAATTCTTCCATCCCTTTGAAATAAAGGTGATACTGAATGCAGGTATAGCAAAGCGTAATACAAGGTGTGATGGGGAAAATTATAAAAAACCAGGGAGCTCTACAGAGCTGTGCAGAAAAGGTTTTATGAAATATAATATGATGTAAAAAATAATCCCCATATATTCATCATGTCCAGATTCTAATCCTTTTCTGAAGTGAGCTTTCTCTTGATATCCCAAAAAGCCTTCTGATGCTGAGCACCTGAATGGTTAATATATTTCTGGCATCTATCCAATGTACATATCAGGACAGCTGTAAAGATACCAGATGTTCATCTGAAAACAATTTTAAGGAGAATAACAACTCCAGTTTCAAAAGCTTGTTGATTTCTCAAATCTTTTTCTCTTTTAACACAAGAGTTTCTCGCTGGGTAATTTTTTTTTTTTCTCTGAGCTATAGGGAATCAGGCATAGCCAGCTTTTTGTGGGGTTATATCCTGCTGATCAAGTTTTGATTCTGAATATCTCACAGATTTCCTGACTTATAGTCTGACACCCATAAATATTCAAGCTCAGCTGGTATTTGTGCTCTCTGGTATCTATAAATATACTCTAGATTTTGATTGTTTTATGATGAAAGTTTATTTTATTTTATTTTTGCCTTCACAGTTGGCTTTGGTTTTTCTGTGCTTTATAGACACTTGTCTTTTTATTAGTTCTGTGTTCCCTGTTGATTTTATGTTTTATATTCCTGCTGTCACCACAAGAATCTCACTGTAAACAAGAATGTTGTATCTCAGTGGGTTATTTTCTGTTAATGACCTGTGATACAGTATATAAATAAACCAGAGAGGAGTCCACAGGTGCAATTTATTAGAGTTATTGCAATGTGACTTTGGTAATGTGCTCAAGTTCTTTAAAAACTTTGGTGAGTTCTGAGTTGAAGACGACAGCTATATATTGCAGTTTAAGAGAGAAAAATAAATATCAATGTAATGAAATATCCAAGTCCAACTGAATAATAATTGCAATTTCTCAGTTTCAATGCTTTCAGATCTATGTGTACTCATTATGATTAAAATAAGACAGTAAGGTAACTTATTATCCAGGTCAGGTTGGAAGAAATGAAACCAAGCCAAATGACCAACCACACAAAACATGTCTATCTTCCCTATACTGATGACATTGTTGCTTAACTACATGATAGGCTTCTGCACACCAGCCTATTTGGATCTTAGTATGTTTCTGTTAGATTTCATGTTGTAAGATCATATTTTAGATATCTTAGCTCAATTATACATACTGAGAAAAGCTGTGGAAAATCATAATTCAGAGGTTGTTTGGCTCCATCTCAAAGCCATGCTGGAGTCACCAAACAACTCAAATGAAGTTTTGAAAACAGTTTTAAAAGAACTTGATTAAGGTCAAAACTGAAATTTTATCAGCAATGTATCTGCTTGTATGTGGAGAGTAGTCCTGTCAGCTGTGAGAGCTGCTATGCCTTTCAGTATTCACTGATGTTCATAGGAAATTCAAGCACCAAAGATCCAAGGTCTGATGTGAGTCAGATTAAAGAAAAAAAAAAAGAGTGCTCAGGGCAGCTAAACAGCGAGGCTCACCCTTACGCGTCCTCATCTTTATAAACTGATATGTTGGCTTCAGTAAAAGCTATGCTGCCATTCAGAATGGCTTGGAACCACTTAGAACTTTCAGAATTCAGTCCTGAATGAACAATTTGGAACTGTTTTTACTCAATGCTATGATTTGTATTTGCTCAGCACTATAATTTGTACTCTTCTCTAAGAATAAATCATAATTCCTAATCTTCTCTAGACAAAGCACCACCTTCACTCCACAGAGACTGCAAGTGGTACCATGCAAATTTGACCAGAAATTTTGCTAATACATATAGGTAAAAGAAAAGGTTTCCATTCAAAGACAGGAGAAAACCTATCTTGCAGCTCAGATAATGGACACTGCTGGCATGGAAAATCAAGGTTGTTGGAGCTGTCTGAAACAGAGTTATGTTACTCCTGTGGAAGTTAGAGATACCAGAAATCTTTCAGCAGTGAAACATCAAGCTGTCTTGTCTTACCCAATCTGCATTCACAGAATCCACAAGCACGTACCCTTTCTGTGTGCAGCAAGGGAGACAGCTGACCTAAAAGAGGATGAATTTACTCCTGCCCACCATTGCAGTCAGCAGAGTAATTCTGCACAAAAAGCCTTTAATACTGGTTACCTGCACCTGATTTTAAAGCTTATTTTCTGAGATGAATTGTCTCATGCACCTCAATCACTAATGACAAAGATCTGCTACAAGATGCCCAGCCAGGTCGACTCCAGCTACAGGATTCCACGCCTGTCCCAGAGCCGGCACACTCAGCCAGAGCCTGCTGCATGCCTCTCTCTATTGTTGGTGTATGCATAACCACGTTATACACTACTATATAGGAATGAGTCTTCTGAGATTCATGGAAACTGAAGTCCGAGTTAAATAAACAAATGGTAGTTAGCAGGAGCAGAGGGAAACTAACACCATGAAGGAAGTGCTTAGGTCCTGTCTCAGCACCTGCTTTGTCAGATTGATGGGAATCTGGCCACCAATATTAATGGGAGCAAAATCAGGCTTGTTTCTTCTAGGTAGGTGCAATCAGGATGATCAGTGATTTATCTCCAGCAGAGAGAGTCTGCTTTGGCATCACAGAGAATAGATGCTAGGGATCTACAGTGAAAGATCCAGTCCTATCTTAGAAAAAAGGAAAATCCCTTTTTACTTAAGTAACAAAAGCACTGTGCGTATTGCTACCATGGTAACTCTGGGCAAACAGTAGAGAATCCTATATCTTCATTTTATTTTATTTTATTTTAATCAAACCTGTTTCTAGATTACCTTTAAATCTTATGGAAACAATTCTGTACCATCCTTTAATAATGATCTGTGGGACTCCTGTGAGGAAATCAAATAAATAATAACAGAAGCAAATGTAATTTACAATCCCTTAAAAAGGTATGAATATGTTGCATTTTCTTCCAGCTTTCCTTTTGTCAGTATTTATATTATTATGCTCTTTAGATATAATGATTGTTTTTTCCAATTATTTACTTTGTGCTTATTTTTACTTTCGTATGGTATTGTAGCAAATGTACTGTGTATGCTCTGGAACTCATATCAGGACATGTCTTTGAATTAGCTTTACCCCTGGATGTACTTTAAAATATGGAGAAACTAGCGACAATGGTTGACTATTTTCTCAGAGAAGGGCGTTTTGATGCATAACCATATTCCAAGCATTTTTCATTTGTGATAATTCAAACAGCAGGGTAAGATTTTATCTGGACAGACTAATAGGCCTAAAATTATTCAAATCTCTGCCTCATGTACCTGAATTTTCATATAAGGTCCTGATACCTCATATAAATGAAGTGATATCAAGACACCTCTGAAATGTCTGGCTGGGAATTTTACACACGTGAGAACCGGAAATCTCACTTGTCTCCATCACAGGAAATTATTCAAGATAGCACTTTATTAGTAAAAAGTAAATCATTAACCTTTTTTTCTCTCTAAGCATTAAGATAAAAAGGAACTAATAAAACTTCAAATTCAACTGAAGTACCCATGCAACCCAAGGGAAGAGATTTTTTATGATTATTTATTCTGTAGTGCACAGATAACATCAGACCCACATAATAGCCACTATTGCAGCTTCAGGGATCTGTTCTTCCTGAAGCTGCTCTGTCACTTGCAGTGCTCACAGGTATGCTAGTTCACCATCCCAAAGGTGTTATAGCCTTGTCCTGCTTTCATCAACCACTTGTCTATGGTACTGACAATCTCAAATGTCTGCATGGTCTGAATGCAAATTAACTAAATGCCTAGCTTGTGGGAGGGATGGACCTTCGTAAGTACTTTTTACATCCCACCGTTTCCTTGGGACTACATGTTTTTATGTTGTCAAGGTCTTTTGTGCAATTAAGAGGGAAATACTGGTATATGAATAACTCAAATTTTATTATTTCCTCTCATTTGTAGTGTATAAAGTGTTGTGTAAATAGCTGATTTTTTAGGTCTTTTGTTCAAATTGAAAATTCCCCTACAGATTTAGTCAGTCCAAAATTAATTAAAAAAAACCCTTTCCTTGATACTCTTTTTCATCCCCTTCCTCCTGTTTATTGTTTTCCTTCCAATAACATTGACTAAATTCACTATGGAACACGCAGCTGTAATACCACCAGTCTCCTTCTTATGAGTACTGTAACAATTGTCTTGTGAAATATCTGTTCAAATTATTGTTCTCCCTTACCCTAGTTTCTGGTAAATCTCTTTTATTCTTTATCCAGTTCACTTTTATTATCATTGCATTTTAAGTATGTGGTAATAATACAATTCTCTAGTGTATGGATGTGTTGACTTGTAGTGCTGGATGCTGTCTGACTATTACCAAAATCACTGTATTCACTTGATGTTAATCTTACCAACAGCAGTAGCAATGCTGCCATTGCTTTTAGTGAGGAAAGGATCAACCTATGGTTGGTCGATCAACCTATGATCAACCTATCAATCAGCTGTATCAGATTCTGACAGAAAAGTGTCACATTTAAATGTATGATCTTATTCATGCTGGCAGGTGTTTCATATTCTAAAATATGCACTTGCTGATATGAGCAACATGGATATAAATTTCCTTTAAACTGTAGAAACATTTTGTCAAGGAAGATTTCATCACTCTAAAGCTGCCAAACAGTTTTAATGGAATTACCATCTTTCTGCGATTGTTCAAAATGTTCATGACTTCCTTGATTGATAGTGTTTGCTTTCTTTGTGTTAGTAAATGCAGACATACAGGACTCCAGCTACTCTATTGTGCCAAGGACTATAGAGAAAGCTATAACTCCATTCACATTCTAAAATATATTCTGGATATTTTCTAACATGTAACAAGTCCTTTACAATGCTCATCAAAATTGTGATTGAGAAGGACAATTAAACCTCACTTCTACTTAGTATAGTAAATGTGTTGCTAATTAGGGCAATTACATATGATGGATAAGACCCAAGTTCACAGGGATTTCTATATGATTCAAATGCATGAGGCTATGACGTCATTCTCTCAGCTGAATCTGCTCATTCTGTATAAATAATTAAATGTTTGTTAGAGTGGAGCAAGACAGCAATTCTATTTCTTAGTCTTTTAGCCATGCACAATGAAAATTAGATATTCCAGGTCTAGTCTATGTTTCAACTGGGCCAAGACTTAAACTTAGATTTATCATTCCCTTGGAAGTTTTCAAACCAATGGGATGGCTGAAGGAGGGAGGAGGGAGGGTTTGGAGCTTTTATTTTCCTCTGATCATGTGTTATATCCTAAACTCAGAAAGCCTTTCTGAAAAAGATTTCACAGAAAAGTCTATGTTTACCAACAAAGAATTACTTTTGACAAATTAATATACTCTGATTTTAAAAAGGTTTTATTAGAAGATTCTGAACCAGATTACTGCCTACTTACTTACATCAGTTTTGCAATGAAGTGTAGCTACATTTAATTCACCAGAATTACTCTGCATTTCTAGCAGAGTGGGAAAGTCAAGACAGGATGATTTGAACTATTGGAAAGGTCTGGAAGATTAACGGGATAAAAATAGAAGTGGTGTTTTCAACTGACATTAATCTTTTTTTCAGCAGAGCAGGCTTCAGAAAGGGAGATGATATAGCCAGAAAAAAGACAGGTTTTCTACAGACTATCATAGCTTTGACTGAAGTATTTGTAAAGAAGAATTCATTCTCTGACAAGCCTGTTTAGCCTCTCCTTTAAGGATATCTTATTTCTGAGAGATCTTTTTATAGCCTTAGACACATAGAAGGACTATAGTGACTTAAAGAGTGACAGGTATGAGGTAGAACACATTTGAATAGCAAAAGATAATGTAAGCTAATGTGTTTTACCCTGCATTTGCTCAGATGGGTTCAGCTGATAAGTGCAACCTTACTAAGCCAGAATTCCCTCACATAAATGGACTCAAAGGTATAGTTTAAGTATTTCAAAAGCAGAAATAGAACTGTCATGAGAGCTTACAGTTCCTCAAATCAAGTCTTGATCAGATATTTCCATTTCTAACTGTTACTAAGAACAACTTTTTTTTGGTGACTCTTCATCATAGGTACAGTTATGTTTCATGTTAAAAACTAATTCTCTGCACTCCTTTTTCAGGAAAAATGCTCCAGAGATACCAGATTTACCATCTGAACTTCACAGAGGTTGAAAATATTGCATCGGAAGGCCTTTATTCCCAGTGAAGGCATATAGTAATACGTACATAAAATTTTGAAATAACACAGTTGCTGACTACCTAAGCAAATCAATAGAAAATAAGGTCATGATTTAATGGCAATTAATTGACAAGCTCCTAATCACTTTGGTTTTCTAGCATTTTACTGACAGATAGAAAAAAAAGCAGAAATAACAATTAATTAACCCAGTATGTTTTGATATCTGCAGTTTCTGCAATTTCAAATTCTATTGGAAATTCAGCTTTGTAGGAGATAAAGAAAATATGTATCTGCATATGTATTATGTTGTTTTAAGTGGATAGCAAAGTAACATTTTTAGCATTATTATGAAACAAGTATCTATTCCGGCATAAACTCAGATTTTCTGAATCAACTATCAGCTAGAGCTACTGAATTTTTAAGTAAGTGTAAAGTTAAGTGAATTTGTATACCTATTTCATCCACACATATCGCACTAACCTTTTGGACTTAACACAGGAAAATACTTAGAAATGAAGTGACATTTTTTCCTAGGGTTTTCTTAATGCTTTAGGTAATTAACGGGTAACTAGAAATAGAGGCTCTGAAAGAGAAAGTATACTGTACTCACATAGGCTTATTTATCCATGTATTTGCCTTTGTATTTTTCCTACATTTAGATAGTATTCAGTTTTGATTTCATTTTAATTGCTTTGTTTTTAAAGTTTCAGGCAGTTCCTGGATAATTTCATGTGCAAAGGGTTAAAGCTAAATAATGTATCCAAATAGCAAAGGCTTTCTCTGAGAATGCTGCTAGAGTTTGGCTTCCATATCACGTACGGGGCCATAACATGTAAAATAGATGTCTCCCTCTGAAAGCTTTGAAGCAAATGAATAGTCTTAAAAAAAGGGGGAGGAGGGAAACTATAGAAATTAAAAAAAAATCAGAACTGAGAAATTACTGAGAGATACTGCAATTGAAAGTTGCTAAATCAATAGGAGCTAACTCATTTTAAGTAATTTTTAAATGCTAGCAGATCAGTGAATATATTTTGAGAATGTATTCAGTGGATGAGAAATCCAATCTCCTGAATTCTAACCTGGCAACACTGCATTTTAGCAATAGTTGTGGTTTAAAAATAGGACTCAACAGAAATGCATCAGCTCAAACCAATAAGAAGCAATGGTGCTTTCTTTGTGATAAATTGACACTAAAGCAAAATCTTGGCAATCTCCTATATTATTTAGAGAAGCAGTGATCAAAGGAAAAAGGATACAAAGAACTAGCACTCTCGTATATTCTGTACTGATGCAGAGATATTGTCAGTAATGGTGAATACAATTACTACCGTGGAGTGCTGGAGAAATGCTTTTAAAACTCACATTTATAAATCTTTGCTGTAAGTTAGAAGCAGAGAAGTAAAAGAAAGCCAAACAACATTCAGGGACCTGCTACTGCTTATGGTGGTTTAATTATACTACTATTTTTTCTAGTGTAGTGATGTTTTCTCAATACACTGCTTTTTAAGCAGCCACTGAATGTGCAATCAATTTTTTTATAATTATCCTGCCATTTTATAAAAAGGTTAGATTCTAATTTTCAAAACAATGCACTTACATTGATATTAAGAATAAGAGAAACAGTCTCTTCATTTTCAAGCACACACTGAAAGGGACATGACATGAAGTTTCTAGTTTTGCAGGTTGCCTCCAGGGGTCTGTTTTCAGCCAAAATTTCACCCTGATTTTTAGCAACAGCCAACCTAACTAAAAGCTTCAGCACTGAGTGTTCAGTATGGTGGGTGAGCTTCACATTATTTCTTTCCTGGATGTTGACTAAGAAAAACTGGCACTGTTCTGGTGTCTCCTTGGGGTCTGAAGATCAAGCAAGACAATGGATGGAAAAGCTGCAACAGCAATGGCTGGTCAAACATTACAAATGGCATTCTGATTGTTTTTCCTCTGAGTAATGCAGCAAGCACTTCCAAAATCCACTCTTCACCTTATTTGCTGGTATACTGGGAGGAAGCTGATGTTTTCATTCTTTTATTTGTAACTCTCAATGAGGCTATTATTATTATTATTATTAATCAAAAGAGCAATTTATATTTTATAAGCTGTCTTCAAAGTGCTTAAGAAGAATTCAACAAGGAATCCAGAGACTCGCATCAGTCTGAATTTCCAGAAAAGGAATCCTTTGATTGACAGTGATCCAGGTTAACTTTCTGTGAAATAAAAAAAAGGTAGAATTACTTATTATTTATCTTTTTTTGTGACTTCATCACAAGTCCTAGCAATGTCTAGTGTCTTTCTTAGAACATTAAAACTCCTATATTCATCAAATTACATGCAAATATGTCTTTCAAAATGAGGACTATTTTTTTCTGGTCCTCTAAAATGAAGCTTGAAAATATGACCTCTAACATCCTGAAAAACAGAAATATACCGCTTATCAATTATCTAATATTTTTTCAATTGTGATTACGACAAGTGATTTTTGCTAAGCCTGGCACCTGTTTTTGAATATTTGGGGCTGACAGTGCAGCAGTCATAGGGTCCGGCATTCCTGTTTTTTTCAAATTGCAATGAACCATTTGGCAAAATTATTCATGAAATTCCTCTGTGCAAAGGAGCTCTGAGGAGTATGGCTGCCCCATTTTGTCTATTCAAACTTCATTTTGTTTCAACTGATCTCAGAGGCACTGGAGATAGAGAAGGAATAGGCATGGGGATATGTGTCGGATAGAGTTTCCACTACCCTCTGGCTCCTTTAATCTTTCCACCAGCAAAAAGCAAACATGCAGGCCAAGGATGGAAGTATTCTGGCATCCCCAAAACTATTCCAGCTTCAGAGAGCAGTTTTTCAGCACTCTTAATCTTCAATAGCAAAAATCTTTCCTCTTTTTTCATTCCAAAGAATCAAGCTTGATTCTTTTGTCAGGTACTAAAGTGAATATATGCTTTCAAAGGAAATGGAAGTACCTAAGACTTTTAATCAAGTGAAAGTAATATTTCATACCTTCAACACCAACTGCACTATAAATATAAAAGTGTGCCTTCTAGAAAACATCGTTTTTTATCACAGGTTTCAGGTCAGTTGTTTAATTGCTAAAATGTGTGAGAAAAATTAATGGGTTAAATTATTACCCAACATGTAGTTGCTTTTCTTTTTTACCAGCTGTAACAGCAGGTAGCAATCTCGCTTTACCTTGAAGGCATCATTCATTACAAGCTACTTGCTTTCAGTCATGAGGGGATTTATAATGATGGAAAATCACCAAGGAACCCCACTACTCATCTCTGAAAGAATGTACCATAAGAGTGTTGAAATTAATATCCATTTAAAAAGTATTCAGAATCATATATTTTGCTCATTTCCTTACTAGAGACTGAAAGTAGCCAAACATAAAGTTCTCCTGACCTTGGCAAGGGCATTTACACTAGGGGATCTTTAACCCATAGAGGTAGCGACTCAGGATATTATACTAGTGTTACGTTTTCATCTACCCTGCAGTACCTTCTGGGGCATCATTTAAACTATATCAATCTCTGACACCATCTCAGACAGCAGCTGTAATAACCCTGTGTATCGAACAATAACTTCCACTGAAGCAGTACTGCTACTCCATAGCCTGCTTTAGGGGTTGCACAAGAATGATGTATATACACATCACTTCTCTGTGAAGACAGAAAACATCTCATCCACAGTTTCATACTATTAGCACCTCAAACTATTAGAATGAAACCATATCGCTAGGTCTGTCATTCGTGCAATATTTTTAGTGCCCAGTCAAGCTATCCTTCTGGCGGAGGTGTTCAGATGTTATGGTCACATCATATGAACTCATGTATGTATGGTTTTCTTTAACTAGAATTGTATTTTTTTTTGATGGCTTCAGATTTAATATTGTAAAATACAGTAAAAGCTTTTTTTTGCCTTATTGCCTATAAACTCTCCATGGTTAGTCTGCTGCTAACAGTTTAGCATAATGAGAATGTGGGTAAGCTGAGGGCCCCAAAGTCTACTGGGAAAACTGACTGCAGGACTAATTTTGATCTAACTGAGCACTAATGCGCCTTCTCATAATAGGACCCATAGTAAGAAATGTGTCTGACTGATGTTCACTGCATGTGATGTGTGTCTATGTTTGATAAGCATAAATTGCATAGCTCTGCCATAAAATTATTTACTTTTATCAAATCTTACTAACCTCCCCAGGCAATATGAATTATGATGTGGTGGTGATTACTTAATCTGCAAAAACAGAAATCTTCAAGCAGTCTCACCATTTTGTGTATTTATGTCATATAATCCTGTCACAATTAAACCTTGCAATGTTAAGGTGAAAAATGGTTTCAAGGGTGTCAACGGTGTTACAAATAGCTGGTAATTCTGTGGCTGGAATGAAAAGCTAAAATAAGACCTTCTATGCTTTATGAAAATACCTTTTGTCTGCACAGAACTAGTTTGGTAGCCAGGACTCTAAAAGCAAGGGTTTTTTTTGCCCTTTTAAACATGAAGGTGTTAAATAGGATGGAACTGGGTTAGATGGATAATAATAAAGTCGCTGGATAGACAGACATGTGCAGCTGCTCTATGTTTATTTAGAACTTTCCCCATCAACAGCTCTTACCTCTGCTTATTTTTAGGAGAAAGGTGGAATTCTGTCCACATTAACTGACTACAGGGGAGAAGAATGAGTCTGAAGCGGTTGGCTGCCCATGGAGATTTTCTGAAAAATTCTAGTTTCAGTTTCTGGCTCATTCAGAGGAATTTTCCCCACATGGTTTGTACAAATGTTAATTCCTCAGGCCTCAAAACTGTAAGATAAACAAATAAACAGAGGATAACAGATTCCTCAGAGTCAAATGTTCAGATGCTTTTGCATGGTGCTTAATATACATGAGTTCTATGAACAGTGGGTTAGATCAAAAGTCTGATTCAAAAAGAGTATGTTGATAATTTCTGTGAATTTTGAATGGGGTTCTAAAGCATCAATTTACTTTCTCAGACCTGTAAATTATTTAGATGAGGATACTTGTGGCTCTGTACAATACATTTCATCAGAATCATGAAATATCATTACAGTGGCAAGTTAAGGGAAATACAAAACATGCCTGGGGAGAGGTAGCTCTTAATATTGATAAAAAGAAGATATTTCATCTGTTCACAGTAAGCAGAAGAGTTTGCTTGATTTTCTGAAACAGGTATTTCTGTTTCAGTTTTCTATTTAGAGTAGATTTTATTGCTGCCCCGAACTACTTTGTAGGCAATAGAGGGGGATGGACTCTGTGCTCTATGACTGCAAATGGGATTTATATAATAGTTCAAGAATTTAAAAGAAAGAGTAAAATATAAAGCTCTCCATAATTTATGAATGCTGTCACTTCGTCCGTATTTGTTTTTGACCATGCGGCACTGGTTAAGGTCAAGGTAAGCTGTCAACAGCAGTGGGATAGAAAATTAAGTAGTTCGTCATTTGTTAAAATCCTTCAAATGCTATGCTCTTTCATGATGAGGACACAGATTAGTCAGGCTCTAAAATGTGTACAGGTCATGGGATTTCAAAATTCATAGTTTTCTCCAAGTGCAGTCATGGCATTCAGAATCTTCTGTTCATTTATTCTATCGGGTTATGTCAGCTTTTTCATCGTCGTGCTATCCAAATGCCTCATAAGCACTACTGAATCAAGCTTTAACCTAGTAGTGCCGTAGCAAGCCTGTCACAATTTTTTGCTTTCCTCAGGACACCAAATAAACACCAATTTATTATAAAACAGCATTCAAGAATCTTTATTTGCCTTTCAAATGACAAAATATAATCTGCAGTGTTCCTGATTAGCTTCTGAGTTTCTGAGTGAACCTTAAGATATATATTATTTATGCATACATGTATATATAAAAATACATATGTGCACTATGTGTATATATATTTTAAATTTTAAGAAACTCATGATGAGTCACGACTCTCAGAAGGGCAGATAGTAGAATAAAGTATTACTTTAGGGAGCTGTATTCTGGTAAATTCAAACTTGATGAGACCTATTCAGGCAGCTGCTCTCATTGAAGTCAGTATCAATTGGGTCATCTGAGGAAATTCTCACAAAATTATCTAAGGGTCACAATTAGGCTCACAGTGTTAAAATCTTATGTTATTCAATTAATATCTGTTACACTTATCAAAATCATGAGTTTTCTAGTTTGCAAATTATTTTAATATAAGCTCAATAAAATGTGTAAAATACTTAAGAAAGTTATGATTAATTATTAATCAGTAGCTGTGTTTTGCAACTTGCTATTCTCAGAAAATGATGTTTTACGTAAAAAGATTTCTTTTTTTCTTTCTGCTCCTTCCTTTCTTCCTTTCTTCCTTCTCAGAATCTTAGACATTAGCTCTAGGTTCAGTATCATATCTATTTCTAATCCTTATTATGTTCAACTCATATCTAAGTATACTTTAGCTACAGTTAAAGCACTGGCCATGGGTTAGAGATACAGCTAGTGGTTTCCCAAATGAAAAGATGATCCACTGCGACCAAAATTTTTTTTCTCTAATTTTCACTGAAACAGAACCCCTAGTACTGACAGGTTAGGGCATATGTTACCAGAGCTAGCATGAGGTTTCTCAGCAATGTAACATTCAGCAGCAGAGAAGGGTTCTTAGGGATGAAGGTGGAGCAAAGGAATTGGGAGGGAACACAGCTGTTCTGTGAAGATGGACTGGAAAAAAATCAGTAGAGTTCTGGGTGGATGGGTGGACTTGGATTTAAGAGTCAGTAGGATTTTAGGCAACTGGTTAACTCTGAGTACTACACTGGTTTCCTCTAACAGGTCTGATGCTGAGATATGACAGTCAATTTTCTCTTGTTCTCTACCCCACAGTGTTAGCTCTCACTGCTCCATTGATTTCAATGTAAATGTCAACCTCAGAAGGAAGTAGATCTTCAGCTGTATAATGACTCTGCTGAGGTCTTCTGCTGCACAGAAGACAGCCATTACAGAGCACTTAAAAAACAAACAAACAAAAACTATGCAGAGGTTCAATTGTATCTGATGCAATACAAACCAAATATAGGTATTTCAAATGGACTTTCCTCAGGAGTAAGCTCAGATTTAGAAAATTATCTCCAGGTCTTGTTGTTTTACACACCCCTTTATGTGTCAGGTGCTCTTTCATTTCTGTCTTGTAAGAGGTGTTTGAATTTGTCAGCAGTACAGTAGAGACTCTTCTCTTTACTTAGGCAAAAAGACTGCTGAACAAACACACAGACAGTCACAAACGATAATGCTCCAGCTGGCTTTCTCGATAGTTCATACAGCCATTCCAATCACATGTTGATGTACGTGCTCTTAAATCTTTGAAATGGCGATCCTGTATTCATAAGCAATGAAGTGTCTAAGTCTATCCAGATGGCAATAATTCAAGTATTTTGGAGAATATTTCACATTAAAGACTACCTTATAAATCATGTGATTTATGTTGAGTTCAGACTCTTGTATTTTTTCCCCAAATTTATGATACTTCTGAACTGGAGGTTTACAACTGCAGTTCCTTTGAAAGTCTTATTAAACACCAGTTTATTTCTAACTATGCAAGACATTTACACAGGCACACACATATGAACATAAATACTAAGTATAGGATTTCTTTACCATACTAAATATCCAAACACAAAATTCATCATTAAGATGCCCAATGTCAATAAAATACTGACTTTTCCTTATAAAGAACTGAAAACTTGCTAGTAATTCCTTTCACAAAACAAAAACCAAATTGCATTTCCTTTGAATATTAAACATTGTTTCATGAAGTTTATGAAAACAGGTAATTGAAAAATAATTCTACATTAATTTATAATTGTATGTGTATCTAAATTATTGACAACATCAGCTTAAGTGAAATATATACCTCAGTATAAGTGCTGGGATAAAGTGCAAGGTTATTAAGCAAACCTATCACTGTATTCACTGGGTATGTATCTCAGAATGGTGATACCAATCTGCATTTTCTCTCTTTCCTCTCTGTTTTCATCACTGCCCTTTCTCCTGTTCTCCTCTGATGTCCTTATTCATTTGTCATTGCCTGGCCTTATTTTTCATATTTTTATCTTATTTATTTTGTTCTTATCATTATCTTATTTATCTTATCTTATTTTTAATACTTTTTTCACTCTCCATGACATTACTATTACCATTACAAAAATCTGAAACACTTGCTCCCAATTTTCATAATTTTCCCCTTTAACTACTATTTACTGATAGGTGCCTCCACCAACCACCTGTAAAAAGCTTTGGGGAAGGTGCCTATTTCTCTCTCTCTTTTTTTAAGTCCAGCCTGGAAAACATGGGGAAATGTTTATAGCTCTTCCATACCAGACACATGGCTACACGCCATTCCGATTACACAGGACAATCTTCAAGGCAACTTGCAAATTTGACCAGTTCTGCACAACCAAACATCCCACTTAAGATTTTCCCCTGAATGTGAGGTATCTGCCTACCTGGATCTTACTTGATTGGCAGCAACAGCAAAGATTGCAAAAGTACCTCTTAAAGTTTATTTTCGTCTTCTGAATCATACCCTTTTTCAGACCAGTTCTTGGTGCCATAAATGCGAACTTAGCTTTACTCATGACAATAATGTCACTGATACTTCTGGTGGGGCAGGTTCAGGTCTTTAATGCATAAAAGATTTCTGCAGAAGAAAACTGTCTACTGTGCAAAAGCTTCCAGACTTGTTTCCTGATATTTCCAAGCAGCCATTTCAACTGGTTTTGAATAATTTGATAGTGTAATAAATTTTCATTGTCATTTTTTTTTAGATGATTTCCTTACAAAGCACCTTATAAAATGAAATTTTCATCAGGCCTTGGAAAGGTAAAGGTTAAAATTATCTCTCATTCTTTCTCTTGCTCCCCATCCCTCCCCTCCAATTCCAGCTTTGCATTTCCTCACCATGTACATGAAAGACTTTAGAGACACATGGTCTTAATGATAAGAGCTGAATCCACCAGTAGAGAATGACTTGCTGGACTGCTTGGTTCACCTGTCCTTCTGTAAACCCTGCATCACCAGAATGGCACCCAAGTTTATTTATTTATTTATTTGATGCATTCATAATATATGATCTTCCTTGAAGATGACAAATACAAAGCTCTCCTCTCTGGTTAAGTCATTTTTCAGAAATGGTTGTAAAGAGATCTAGCCTTTCTTATTTTGAAACTCTAACAGTGTAAAACATTTGTTTATTTTCATCATTTGTTACATCCTTTGCTACCTTTTTGTACTGGTCCTATATCTGACTATTTTTGACTAAAATAATTGCACAGACTAGACACATATTATTAGACATTTTAGACTTTAAGAGACTAGAGCAGGCATTAATATGTCTGACACATAACATGAATAAGACCATCACAAATCCTATGAGCACCATTTTTCAGAGGCTTCTTTGGGCCTTCAGGAAGAGTCTAGTTTTATGGGGAATTATGAAGAGAAAACTATGATGTTTATTTTGAACAAAGAAAACTTGGGGTTATTTTGAAAGTCAAGTGGACCAGTAGTCCCAATAGACAATCAAGGAACTTTCTAATTTCCTACAGGCTTTTATAGTACAGATAAGTTTTGTGAGGAAATGTCCTCCATCATTTGAAGGTTTTCAAGAGTAGGTTAGACAAACCTCTGCCAGGACAATTGATCCCCCTTAGGTAGGTGTGACTGCAAGGTGGGAAAAAGGAGGGTCAGACACCGACTGGCATAGAGAAACACTCAAGGCACGTGAGGGGTTAAACAAATTAGATTTAATGCAGGCTTTACACTCCAAACTGTGCCAGGAGCCCTAGGAACTGGGTGGAGGGGCAGCTGATGGGAGGTTGCTGGACTGCTGGACAGATGGGTCAGATGCCCAGGTAGGCCTGATGCCACATTTCAGTCAGGGCTGGAGTTTAGCCAGGATACCTGCAGAAGATCTGGCGAGGACTTAGGCGCCGACATGCATATTCTGTTTTGTCAGTGATGTCTAGCTGCTTTGCAGTCAGTAACTACTCAAGTTTTGCATAATCAAGAAAAGGAAATAGCTCTAGGAGATAACAGGGGCCCCTAAAGTGATTCCCACTTGGGTGTCCGACCCAACCCCTCTGTCCACCAGCAGCCTCCCATCAGCAGCCCCTCTGCCCAGTTCCCAGGGTTCCAGCAACAGTTTGGAGTGCAAGTCCTTCATTAAATCTAATTTGATTAAGCCCTCATGTGCCTTGAGTGTCTCTCTATGCTGGTATATAACCCTCCTTTTTCCTGCCTTGCGGTCACAGTAGGAGATGGACTAGATGGCTTCTCAAATTTCTCTGTAGTACTGTTTTCTTTATTTGATTTAGTTGTCCTTTGTTTAATTTATATACAGTCATTAGAATGGCAACAAATATGTACCCTTAACTAAATTAGTAGCAGATCAATTTTCAGTTCTGCCAATGACTTCCCCAGTATCCAGTGTTAGTAACTTAAAGGATATTAACAGATAATCACTGCTGAGCCAAACCTAAACTTTCACAATTATGAATCTTAAATTTCTAACTAATGTACTTGTGCATACTTGTGACTTTAATGCCAGCCAATGTAATTTAACACTGAATCATCAATGCCAACAGAAAATATAAGCTACTCTTGAGCAGTGTGACACAGAAATTGTAAAGAATAAATACTGTTTGGGTGACAACTTATGTGTTTACTTACAGCAAAGTACAGACCAGTTCTACAAACCCAGACACAGACAATTTCCTTGATTTTTAAGAAGCAACTGAATGTAACTGTTGTTCAGCCACATATGTTGAACTACATAAACCCAAAAAACAGTGTGAAAGGGAGGGAAACTTGGTTACAGTAGCTATAATATTTTGGTACTTTGTCATGTTTCATTTGCTCATGAGGGTGTATCTTTAGGCAATAGCTGCAACTACATAAATTATTTTCAATTATAGAAATTATAGCAAAACAGTGTTTGCTTATGACCAGCTTAAAATGTAAATATGCTGTGGGACCCAAAGATTGTACCACTTCCATTTTCACAAATGCATTATTAAACCTTTATTGTCAGTGTGCACTAAACATTCTAGAGAATATATGTTTCAGGACCAGTGTTTCAGGACCCTCTTGACTGTTACAGAGTAATTTCTGCATTTGGATTTGAGACATTTTCAGAGAAATAATTTGTAATGTACTTGTACTCTGATGTTCTCACTCTCATGACCCTTTTTCCCACTGGAAATTTGTCTCTGCTACAAAGCACTGTACACATATAGTATGACTGCAATATGACTCACACTGGCAGCTTCTGCTCAAAAAACACACCTGGAAAGGAAATAAAGCAGGGTGGTAAAAACAGGTTTTAGCAGAAGAAATATGAAAGAAAAAGTAGAGAATAGGACAGACTTGGTGGTGGTATAAATTTATATAGTACTGATGAAGTTAACTTGGTATATTCAGTTTCAGAGAGAAGGAGTTTGAGAATATGTTGAGACATCTCAGAGAAAATATGAGATATCTGGGAAGTAAGTCTGGGAATTGACTGCAAACAGGTAGCCATTGACATCTCTGCTTTTATGAGATTAAGTTAATGTATTGAAGAAGGAGAAGATGTAGCTTAGAACAGACTCCAGATGAGCTTGAACATTTCCAGACATTTTCCTGAAACAGTGGTTTTTGAAGGAGACAGTACAGCTGAAGACTCCAGTGGGGGCAATAAAATAAGGAAAATATAATGAAATGCTTCAAAGCCTCATGTAAATTAATTCACTGTACATATTAGCCCAGATAAAAGACTAATAAAGGTGTTTTTTGTCAGAGAGCAATTCCATTAGCTCCAGTATGAATTCCCTGGCACTCTGGTGAAGTCCTTCTATATTAAAAGTATCCCCACATTGATCTTGTCCGTAGATTCACTTGCCAAGTAAATGCTTCTAAATTAAATTATCTGTAGGTTTCTTTACCCTTTTCACACTTTTACTTCTATTGAGTAGCTTGTAAGGAGTAAAATATACTGGAAGTCCTCTCTCCAGGTCTTCCTGAGGCAGGCAACATCAAGTCCTGTCTTCAATATCGGATTGTGGGTGATGATGCTTTATTTGATGGCTGACTTTGTATTGAGCAAAAGGCCTTTTCTTCCTTGATTCTCCAAATCGGGGAGAAAATCTCAGTAACTGAAAAAGCACAAGTCATCCACAAGCCATCAATGCTATAAGAAGGTATGCTCAGCCTAAAAATTAGTCATATTAAAAAAAGAAAAAATACATTGGAACTGCATGGTTTGGGTAAGAAAGCACAGCATTTTGGAGATAGGAAAGTGGAACATTCTCATCTTTAGTATATCACGAAGGCTGATACACGGAGAGCATTTAAAGGTCCTGATAATTCAAAAATAAATACTCTCAGTGAAGGCTTCTATTATGTTGGCATATAAGCGCATTTATACCATTCAGTGCAACTCAAAGAACTTTGGCAAGTACTGTATAAATTACATATCTGTGGATGGAGTGACTTTTGCAGTCACACAAAGTCACTAGTATTACATATATGCTTTGAATTATTTCTCATTCAAGCATGAACGCTGGCCCTTTGCCACTTAATGTGTGACATTAGCTTTATATCTCCTCTCGATAATAGGAGCTCCAATAAGGCTGCATCTTCTTGTAATGAAGTTTACCATCTTCTTTAGTATGAATCTAAGTGACACTTTTGAACATTTAACCTGCAGGAATTTGATCTGGGGCTGTTGAGCTGCATTGCACCTATAAACAGCTCAAATATATCTATAATCAATGGAACAACAGTCTAGATATGTTTGAATATTGATTCTAATAGTATAGCTCTCTCTGAGCTTTTGGGACTCAGTCCAAATCCTGTGGAGGTTAATGGAAAGACTGCCAATGACTCAACGGTCTAATCCACAATCTATTTAATTCTTACAGGGTTTTATGTCCTGGTTTCTACCCCAAATGTATAAATTGTTCATGATTCACTCAGAACTCATTCCAGCTTCACTTGAAATCTGGCCTGAACTTGCTTGGACACTTTTCAGCAAACCTGGCCTGAGTTTTCAGTTAGTTAAACAACGAGAAAATCTGACTGCATGTTGCTGTATATGCGTGTTCCGTTTTTAAACAAGCATTCTGCACAGCTTTCTCTGACTATTATCCTACAGATCCTGTTCAGTAGGAGACATAGTGATTCTGTGTTCTAGTTTGTCTCCATGTGGCTGATCAACCCGTCAGTGGGAGACATTTCCAAACTGATTCCTGGGTATTCATCTTTGATTTACAATGTTGAATTCTTACTAGACGCTTACAAAGTTCAGCAGGATGAGTTTCAAGCTCTCAGCTCTGCATTTCCTAGATGTGCATGTCTCCTACAAGAACCATGATACAAAAGGCCCCTAATTGCTCCTGCTTGCAGATGACCTGGTAATGATTTTCTGTCCTGATTTTCAGGATCGAGCTTGAGTGGTGGGATGAGATTATCAACAACCATAATGATGAAATGTAATTCCAAACAGCAATGTAGCATGAGAGGATTGTGCTTTTATGTTTTTCTGTGTTTTAACTGCCATTTAACACTTCCAAGTCAGGAAGCTTAAGCCAAGGATATGAAATCACTGTCTATATTATGATGATATTAATGGATGAGATACTACTTGTTAAATGCAATAAATTCATTACTTGTACCTGGCACTGGCAGGAGTACAAAGGGGAGCAAAGAATTTTCAGTTAGTGATTTACAGTAAAGTCTTCCAGCAGAGTGCATGTAATTACTCAAAGGAACTGTGGGGTTCAGGACATTTTCAAATAACTTTTTAATATATTTAATAATACAACTTTTTCTCTGTCTTTGTAACTCTTAGAACAACCAAAAATAATTCTGCTTAGATAAAGTTTACTGATGTCTAATGATTGCAGACCTACAGAAAACACAGGTATGACTATAATTACTATGAAAAGCAAAACTTAATGGCACAGTCCATGTAGATGGACTATAGCAAAAGATTAGGAGGAAGGAAAGAGTCTGTTTTTCACTGTACATACATTAGACTTTGTGTTACTCCAGTTTAACAGTTTAATGTGCATAGGTGCATAATCTTTTACTAGTTGGATACACACAAGTGTCTCACAGGAATTCTTGGTGAGGAGTTATCTGTTCTATCTACTTAATGAACTTTTTTTTTTTTTTTTTTTTTTTTTTTTTTGCCATTCTATCTGAAGCTTACTGTCTTCATTTTCTGTCTTTTACCTTCATTTTCTCTTTACACAAGGAGGATGCCTTTATAGGTAAGTGAGCTTTCATTTTCCAAGAAGACTACTTGGCAGTGGTGCTGCTGGATCACATGAACCAGTAACAATTTTTCTGTCAGATGACATGCCCTAATATGCAGGTATTAGGAATCCACATTAACAGCTAACTCTACTTGAATGACGACTTGTGCCATAGGAAAGGGTAAAAGCAATCCCCACTGTCACAAAAATCTCATTCCTACAATTTCAGAAGTGAACATATAGAGAACACAATGAAAAATATTGATGGCCTTCATTCTCCCATCAGAGTTGGAAGTAGGCATAGAAATACCAGGAAGAGCTTCAAGACTTTCATATGAATGGAGGGAAGGAAGGAACAGTTGGATGAGGAAGAAGACAGTCTGCATAGACCTAGCTGAAATTCCTTATCCTATCCCAAATGTTACTGAAATGAAGACTCTAGGGAGAATAAAATTAAGGGAGGATAAACCTGTCCAGTGAGTTCCAGCACAATTGTACTGCCTGTGAAAATTGGTATATAAAATAGCAGAAGGAGCTTATAAGATGCATGACTGCCACAAATCTGCAATAAGTATGAATAACCGCACAGTACATTCCATCAAAATACAGGCACAGCTGTTTAAAAATTGGCATTTCCCATCTTCATCATATCAACAGATGTCAGATTTCATGAGGCAGCAGGTTGAAAGCCCTAAATAATCAAACAGGGGCTGAAATATCAAGAGTCTATATTATTGCCTGTTTTGCACTGTTTGATTGCCAAGCATTTCCAGTGCAGGCTATATACATGCAGCTGAATAAGCCAGCCTTCACTGTATTGAATATCTGGGTTTCTTTTTTTTTTTTTTTTTTGGGGGGGGGGGGAAATTAAAAAAAATCACATTAAAGAAAGGCTTCTAAGAAGAATTTCAACTTTTGAAATGATTTAGTATCTTACCGAGTCTTCCTCTGAATGGGTCTCTTTCTGTTGGAAAGAAATGTTATTGAAGGTAAAGCTCCATACTTCACGTGGGTCAGGGTAATAAGTTTGTCTACCATCCTGCAGTTTATGTCACTCACTTTCAAACAGTAAATCTGTTGGGTTTTTATACCATGTCATATTTTTTTTTATTAGTCATGTAGCTTGCATGCAATGAAACTGAACCTATTTAATGTGTCTGGAGAAGTTTAAGATTTTAGGGGAAAAAATCCAAACCAAATATAAACTACTTTTGCCAAAGTATAAACTACTTTTTGCTGTTATTCCCCTATCTAATAACAGCAAACATTTAATTTAAAAATGTTTCCCCTTTCATCAATGATACATACTTATAGTGTACATAAAATACCATTTGCATTTCTACTCATTTTCAGCATTCTCTTTACTTTCTATAATCCTTGAAATAATTTGGCTTTCTCCCACATTGTTTTACTATGTATACCATTTTATTAGATTTATCCAAAATCAATGATGGTGTCAGTTTCAAGAATTACTTTAGTAATCATGGCTGTTCCTAATATCTTGATAATTCTGCTTTTTCCCCAGTGGGCAGAAGCAGTTCCCATTTAAAATAAATCACAAATTCAGTGTGAAGTTTTCTTTTTCTTCCACATCACCCTCCCTCTTTTTACTTGAGGAGAGGTAATCAACCTGAAGGTCCTAACCTGCAAGGAGGAGCACAGGAATGAATCCTCTTCACAGTGGTCCTTCACTTGGAGTTTTTGAAGTGACATAAAGGTTTATATTGAAGGTCGAGCTGGAAAAAAACATGATCCAATGACCATTCAATTTGCATCTATTCTCAGGACTTTCATAAGAAATATCCTACTGCCATATAAACAAAAGTTAATTAAGCAACTCAAAGTCATTGCATGATGCAGTGGCATACACATTTCACAGAGGGATAAAATCAGAAACATAAAACTTAAATGCTAGTTTAAATATTAAATATGGCAAAGGAATAACCAAAAATATGTTAAAATTGCTGAAAATGCAGTATCTCTCATGAGCAGGCTTTACAAATTTTGTCCTGAAGACAGATTTTTCAATTTTTAAAAAGCACTAGTATTACATATCTGTTTCAGAAAAACATAATCTTTTTTGTTTTTTCTTATTTCTCTTAGTCATGTCAAATGTGTTTGGCCCCTGGGACAAGAATTCTGGTCAGTTATGCAATTATTCAAAATCAGGCATTTATAAGATTATTAGATTTTCTTTTACCATTGCATAGCTTATTACCGAAAATGCAATTCAGGGTTCCTACGAAAGTGCTTGGAAAATGCTCAACAGTTTGAAATACAAGTTGAGAGTTTTTTGCTTGCTTGTTTTTGTTTCGCATTCTGTTTTTGAGTAAGAGCTTGTTAAGTAAAGGGATTTGTATGTATGTCTTCTTCCACGTACGTCCACAGAAACTACCACTGGATGTTAATACTTGCGACTTCTCAGGACTTCATATTTACGACATTTGAAAGACAGACCTTCTCCCAGCATATGGTCCTTCACACCAAGCTAGTTCTATCTCAGAGCTGAAAAGTGTTGCTACTTTATAACCAATAACAGTTGAGCAATGAGAAACTGAATTTCCTTTGGAAGACTTCCATCCAAACACCATAGTGAGCAGTAGCCAGCCTCAGAACGTAAGGTGAACATCTACCCTGAAAAAGGAGTAGTACTCTGTTACATTAATTGTAAAACCGCTAAAAAGAATGATTGTGACTCAGCTTCCTAGTTATTCTATGAAGGGAATGAAATGAACATATTCCCTGTATACATCTTTAGACCTCTGTCTGGCAAAGGGAAGAGGTAGGAGAGGGATGACAAGGGAAAGAGAGAAAGAGATAGACAGGATGGGGCACACAGAGAACTGTTCCTCCAGCCCCTGGAAAGGGGAACTGCAGTTTTACATAACCTGTCTGCCCAGAAATCTAAATTCCTACCTAAAATGTGTGCAGCTGGTACCTCCTTCACCAATATTACCATAACGGTTAGTTGTATATGTAATTTTCAAGGTGGAGTGGTGTAAAATTTGCTAGATAAACCATTACAGAACACTAAGCTGGACAGTGAAAGAAAGAATGAGTGTGGTAATCTCATTCCACAAGCAAGGGAGAGAAAAGAGGAATAAAAAACCCCTAACTACTCAGAATGGAAATTCAAATGAAGGACAGAAAAAAGAAGAATATAAAGAAAAGGGATACATCTTATACCTTTTAATTGCTTTGTTTATGTTTTCCTGTGACCAGTACTTTGTAATTTACTTTCTAGGTGTTTTAACCTGGACTGAACCAGGAATAGCAGGTGAGCTATATGAGTTTTGTTCTTACGAACAATATGATGATAACAGAGGATTGAAAGAATAGAATCAAAGACAAGACTGATAAAATAAAAGCTGGTGAGTTTGGGAATAGTGGTGGTCTACAAGATTAGATAATACCTTCTCTCTTTACAAATGGGGTTCTGCCTACAGTAATACCTGAGGAACTAGTATGTTGTAGTATTTATGCAAAACAGAATGATCAATGTCCCACCTGTTGTTAATATGTATTTAGAATTGTACTACATAGAATATATATGAATACGGCATGTAAAAAGTATGGCACTGCAGGTATTAGTGGTTATGATAGTTTGAGAAGTGCTGGATAATAGAAAATATGGTAAAAACAGAAGGCAAATGTAACTACCATCAGGAAATCTTGCAGTGGCTATGCTGCATTTTGCAGGAGTTTACCAAGCTACAAGTTATTATTTTCAAATTCACAATTCATGTACCTTAGAATTTAATTGGCATATTAAAGTAATGCGAAAACAAAAAATGTTCATTTGTTTGCTTGTTTTCCTAAACACATGTTTTTTCTCCTCCTGAGCTCCAGCTAAAAAGTGCAAGAGGAAGAGAGACAGCTAAAGAAGACATTTGCAGACTCACTAAAATGAAGTTTTATGTACTGCAGTCCCTTGGTTGTTCAAGAAAAATCTACTGTTTTACATTGTGCATCATTTAAAATAGGTAATCTGAATATGTTTCATGTTGAATGAGCTACATTGCTTGGGTTGATTAAATAAAAAGTGATGTATGATAAAAAAGCAAAGGTAACTTTTTAACAGGCATACACATACGAGGAACCACTGAGACTACCTAACTTAGGCAGTCGTCTTTGAGCTGCTTTGCTAATGACAATTCAAATTATTTTTTCACATCCAAACAGGGAATATCCATTCCAGGCAAACCCCAGAGTATTGTCTGTTTAACACAGACTTATTTCATTCCAAAGTATCCTTTATATGGGAATTGTACATTTAATCAAACACAGTAGTCTGCACTTCTGCAATACCCTGTATTAGAATAGGTATGAGGGCAAAAAGAAAAGCAAACTTCCTGACCTTTTGTCATTTGTTGTTGAGTATCTGGCCAATAGGACACACCAAAACTGAGTAAGTTATATAACAAAATAAAGACAAGGTCAGAGAAAATGTATGTTTTTTATAATAAGGAACATTCAGAGACAAGATGCTATATGAGACATATTCCTGAATGCTAAGGAATGTTTCTTTTTCTTACTTTTCATTGCAAATAAATGAACTCAAAGGTATGAGAAAAGAGATTAGATTCTAGAAAAAAAATTTTTTTGAGTGAATGCTGGATAGGAGTTAGCTACTTTCTTTGCTCCTTGGGATTTTCTATGGACTTCCAGGAAGGAAAGTTCCAGGAGGTTGCCGTAGCAACATTACACTTTAATAATTGCATTAGTCAGAAAATGAATAGCCCTCAAAGTGGTATAGAAAATCTCAGAGTACCCACAAAAAGAAAAGTATCACCTGTAAAGAGGTCTCTTTTTCCCATTTTTGGGGTCTTTCTCAAGCAGTCACTGGTAGCTGCCTATTTTATATATTTATATCACATTTACAATCTTCTTTATACTCTGATATTTAAAATGTTACTATGACATAGCTCAGAAATAATGTCACAGTGACCAGCAGCTGATGACAGAGGTGTATGATTCCACAGTGCCATCACTTCAGGGCCAGTCATCCTGAGTTTGTAGGTCAGTCATTTTTCACATAAGTCAGTGCAAAGTATTAATTTTGAATGATTTATTCTATGTAAATCATATGTGCATATGTAGATATTTTTCATGTTCAGTTAAGAATGTGGACTATATGTGTGTCTGTAATTTTAAGGCCTGCAAGATTGTAAGATGCAACAAGAACAAATTCTATTTTCGCTTATAAAATTACATCCACACTGAATTTTTGTTATTCAAACTGCATTGCAAACACTGAAACCTTTTTCTCATTTCTGCTTTTATTCTCTATTTATTATTATAGTGAAAAAGGAATATAGCATTCCCCACCAGTTTTGTCCTTTTCCATTTTGCAAAAATTGTTTTTTCCACCCCCTCCTCTCTTTGTCATGGAGCATGGACTACACTGACAATGGAATGTTTACTGGAATGCTTTGTAAAAGCATAATCAGTTATGTTAGCAATGATGCCAGTGAAACTTCAGGAGCAGCGTTTGTTAGATAACTAGAGTTCCCTTCACCATCAGCTAAAAACCTAGCTTTTTCTCAGTAAAATAAAATAGATGCCATGCTATATGTTAATAAAAGAGTGGTTTAAAGCCTAGCTATTGTGGATTAAGGCTGTGGGTATATAAAGCAGGTTTTCATGAAATATAGATACAGATTATGCCAAGATTGAAACTTTTTTTCAGGTGCTAGGTTCTGAGGCTAAAATATTTGATACCCATTTTTTGTTAGCCTTTTGGATTTGTTAAGGAGATAAATGTTATGACAACTTATAAAGATGTGTGAATACTAACACTCACAAGGTAAAAGAAAAGCTTGGATAAATGCTGTACATTAGTTTCAGTAAACATTCATTTGAATTTTTCCATCCTAACAAATTATTACTCTTTTTTTTTCTACTGATCAGTCACATAATTATATTTGATCACTTATGTATGTATGTCTTCCAAGTTACTCCCAGAGAGAAGTTTCACGGCTATGTAAACTCTGCACAGCACATTTTCTGTTTAAGCATGTGTATGTATCCCAGAGATGCATTTTGTCATAGATCTATAAAGACTTGCCTGCCTTCAGTTCATTCACAATGGTGGTACATAGGAAAAAAATTAAGATGCGGAATTAGAGGTAGATTATGGACAGAGCTGCTTAGTCCAACCTTTCCTTTCAGTCAGTAGAAGTCAGAAGTAAATTTATATGTAAGAAATAATCTACTTAAAATGTAAAATATTATTTTGAGAGATGCCTAAATTGAAACATTTTGAAGTTATATCTCCATACACTTAACCAGTTTGAATTTTGCTTTCCCATTTTAAACAGTGTAATTAAGCTTGTTGTCTTGCTTGTTCCCTAGGAAACAAAGAGAACTAGGAATGTCGAGCCTTCAGAATAATTCAGTTAATTAAGTTTAGTATGGTAATAAACACAGGCAGATATTATCTTACCCAGAAGTAAAGAGGTGGAAGTGATTCTGCTGACAAGTAATTGCTAAAAGTGGATCTGGCAAAACTCTTTATTAAAATTTAAATCCGAGAATAGAGTTGGAAAAGGAGAAGATTAGTATATGTATGACAAGCATGTCATAACCTTAATGTTTGTGCTTTTTATGGCAGTGGGTATGGAATTATCTAAACTGAAAGCTTATGCTACTCCATTGTTTTTGTAATAGCAAGTTTTAAGACAGAATGCAGACTTCATGGCCCTAATGAGAACTATAGGAATATTCTGTGTATTAATACCTACACGTCTCAAGCTGAACTGGTCTATTGAGAGGTCATTGGTATATAAAGGATGGGCAATATTCTTTTGTCATGAAAAAACTGTGATGACCATCTTTCTCTGCTTTTGTGATGAAGCATGTACTTTTCACTGTTGCATGAAACCAGATGCACCCATCAGTCATGATAATAGGATGGAAAAAGATTTAAAAATGAGTTCTGCCCCAAAAATATCCCTCTTAACTGATAGTCCCGTTGTGTGAATCAAGTAGATTTTGAAGTCTTCTTACTGCTTGTGTAAGAAAAAAAGTATTCCACATTTGTATACGCAAAGTTGCAGTCAACTGACTATGCATTGTGGAGGGAATTTTTCTTATATGGTTCCAATAATGAATTTTAGCAAATCTTGAACCAAAATATTGACAGACATTTTTCCCTTGCTGCTTTACCAAGGCATTTGCCTGGTGAAGACAAATACAACTGATCTGCTGGTGCTTTTACCACCTTTTTTTTTTCCTTCTTGGTTTGTGATCCACAACCTGCAAATATGCCTCAAGTTTTTCACGGTTTCAGAAAGAGACAAGTGGCCATTTTCTGAAGTCACTGCCAGTGCCTCCTGTCAGCAGGTTAAGGTCTTAGTACCTGTCTAGGGAGACTATTTGTTTCACCATACATCAGATAAAAAGAATAAAACCAATCTCGTATTTTGCAGAATTGAAGAGATTCTGATAAATACTGAGTAAATAAAGTAGAACTTCTAATTTTAGATTATGTTGGCAGAGACCTGAACTGTCAGTGTGTCAAGGGAGTTTTAGTTACAGTGTCTTATATCTTCATTTTCCTTTATAAACCTGCAGACTCTGTCTCTTCTGCTACACAACTGTCTGCAGATGTAGAAAAAGGCAGGGGAAGACATAATATTAATATCATAAGCTCCAACCAGAGGTCCCAAAATGCGTAAGTCATTGCCAAAGAATGAACACTTTTGGTATCAAACTGGCTTGAATACTTCAAGTTTAAGATACAGTAACACTGCAATTCAAGAAAATCCAACTGTAGAAAAAGAAAATTCTGAAGTAAATTTATCTCATGAGTAATTTAAGCTTTGTTTGAACTGTACATTTCTTTAAATACAAGAAAAAAACAAAAAGGCAGGAAATTTCCAATCAGATAAATTTTTGTTATTTCAACTTTCTAGTACACTTGCAAGGTACTGAAGAAGAAAGCAAACTGACATGCTTTGGGATATCTTCAATTTGTAGCTGGTGTTCAGTGTTCATCTCAGCTTCTCTGAGACTTGTACCTTGTTTATGCTTGACTGTTTTACTGAGATTGGAGGAATAAGATGACTGAAATGTAACCTTAAGAAGAACTGGGAACAAATACAGAGCGTAAAACAGCAGTGTAATTCACTCATCTATTGGGAACTTTGCAGCCACTGTGCAGCCACTCAGATATCCATTTGGTCTTGGATGTTAGGCAGACAGCAATGGTTATGTCTGATTTGTTTTACTTAAGGCTTGTAACCTGTTCCCAACTCTGTGGACCTTTGCCATGGTGATATCTATGTTGCAATAAAATGCCTTATTCTCCATTCAGCTAGTGCAAACTACTAGAACCCAAATACTTGCAAACGTTTCCTACATGAAATACATTATACCAGCTTGCAGGTAATTCCCAAGTGCAACTTAAGGTGTTGATATTGATCTACCCATTCATAAATGTGTTAGATCTGGTTACCTTAGAGACTGCTGATTTTCTCCAGGCAGCTGAGATCATTTAAAATGCTGAAGCTAAACATTCTGGGAAAACTCTGAAGAATTTAGTAACAATAAAACCAATAGGTTCTTAATGAAGTTTAAAGCATTCTGTAAAATTGTAACAGAACAATGCAAAATAGAAAATTATAGATACCTTTTACTGGTTTTTACAATCTTTAAAGAATTGTTTGTATTAGGAAGATATATTTCTGTTTAATTATATAGGATTCTTTCTAATCTGGCCTAACTATTAAGCAGGCATGAGAACCTTCTTTCCTATCTCAGTAAACTGCTCAAATCATATCCTATTACAATACCTAGTTGCTCAGCCTTGCTTTATTTGAAATGAAGTGGAAGGGCACAGGGTGGAGTAGGGTAATTCGGAATTTAAAGAATCTGGGGAGACCTTTTAAAAAGAGTATTCTTCAACATTTGTCTTATTAGTTGTTTAAAGTTTGTGTGGAGAATACATTCCCCAGTTTCAAAGTGGTAATTGAATAAAAGAAGATCTTCTAAGCTATCTTTCTGAGTAGGAGTTTTTGAGCCAATTATTATGTATATATTAGAATTACTGATTTGTGTTAATAAAAAACAAATTTTGGTTTGACATAAACCAAAATTCATTATATAGTTTTCAAGTTCTGAAATGTCATCTCCTGTATCAGGTTAAACAAGAAAAAACTTATTATGCTTTAATTCTTTCTCTGACTGACTATGCTTTTTCTGTCTTTGTTTTCTCTGACATTCTGAAACTATGAAATCATCTCTGGAATGATAGACAGCAGGACTATAGACCAACAGAAAAGGTGGAAGAAGACTTTGCTATTTGGTCACAAAAGAAAAAAAAAGCCCTGCAGGACAATTCTGAGAACACCTTAGTTTTAAACAAGAAAGGCAATGATTAGAAGGAAAGCAAATACTAAAAGAGAATTCTAGAGATATCGGGACAAAGTCAAAAGAGCTACCAGTCAGACAGAGGAAACAAAGGAAACTACAGCTGAGAACCTGTGGGACTAGAGATAATAGGAACAGCAGGAGAAGAGAGAAGGAAAACATATAAGGAGAAAAGAAAATATTAAAAAGAAGAAACATAAAAGGGAATAAGAAACCAATAGTTGATGCCAGAATATTTGACAGTGAGGGGCAGGATCTGAAGGCACTTCTGAAAGGTTAGGCTGAACTCTCTTCCAAAGTTAGGTTTGCTGTGGTAAGATATTAACCAAGAGGGATGTCTATGCAACCCTAAATCCAACAGGAAAAAAACCCCCACAACCCAACAGCCAAAAATAGACCAGACCTGAAAGGCAGTGGTCTCAGAAGGGAGAGCAGAGGTGCTTGCATTTCAAAAGAGTTTCATGTAATTTTAGTATAATTCTATTATGGAAATAGTGTTTTTATGAAAAAAGTCTAGTCAGTTGTGATTCATTTTCTCTACTTTTGTCTTTTCCTTTTGAGTCTAAAATTAAACTGAAGTTCCAGGACTGAAGTCCAGTGTTAAAAGATATAGATACTCACAAATATCACAATTTTCTTCTGAAGCACTTTAGAGATTACAATGATACAGAATAGCATGACCCCTTACTCATGTGTTAATCTGACAGACCGCTTGAGAGACCTCGCCTGGTAGGATTGAGCTATGATTCTGTAGAGAAAGTGAAAAAATTTTAATTAGACTGTATACTAAGAATTGTTCTCAGACAGGAACTCTCCAGGTTGGAATTTCACCAGTAAATCTATACACTATTGTGAAACAACTGAAGGGCTTTTGGTATTCCACTGATGTAGATATCAGTCCTACTTCTTATTCAGAAGGCTTCAACTCCAACCCTGGAACTAACACCATCTGCTAGTCATCTTACTAAAAGTAGGCATCTGAAGTTAGGGTAGGTGCTTTTCTCACTATAGGCAATTGCCTTTAATCTCGTTTCATCTGCCCAAATACCAATGTCTAATTCACCTGTTAAAGAGGGGGAGACACTTGAATTGTCTAGGCGTTATCTAAAATGATTCAGTTCTCAGATGCCTTACGTGAACAATTATTCATTTTCACAACAAAAGTCCTTGCAAGACTGGCACAGATCAGCAAGTCCCTTTTTCCTCCATCCTCTTCTCCAGAGTTCTGCATTCATTTTTTCTTCTTCACAGAAGTGACAAAAAGACTGTGAAGGTTCTTATTGTCTCCTCACTTTACAAACTCAATCACAACAAAAGCCTCAGCAAAAGCCTCAGGAAGCAACGGGCAACTCTCTGTGAACTAAAACAAATATCACTTCTCAACAATGTTGAAAGCAAAGGCACTGAAATCTTGTCAAGAAACTCATGTTCATCTCATTATCTCTCCCCAAAGGAACAGCTTCATTCCATAGCTCGCACTGGAGAAGAAAGACTGCAGTAGAAGAGTCTAGTGCATAGCCTGTATGGTGACCTGTATGTTCACGGGATCTTTCTGGAAAGAGACACTGGCATCTTCCCTAACCAAGTCCACCTCGCTCTTCTCTGGCCCACTCCAGTTTCTTGTTACTTCCTAGACCTGCCTGTGCATTAACTGATACCATGTTCTGATAGTTATGATCTGCCTGCCTGCCTACATTATTTCTAGCTGCATCCCTATTCTGAATCTAAAATTTCCCTCTTCTTTCCCATTATATCTCAACAATCTCTGACTAATCCATTCAGTGGCTACTCAACATGAATCTAAATTTCTTACAAAAAACATTTTTCTTTCCCGTTCTCTCTACTTAAGCTGTTACCAGCCTAAGAGTCAAGACAAACTGGTACCATCACCATTCTCAGTCTTCATTTTGGAGGTTTCTCTAATACACTCACAGTCTTGAAACAATTAAAAGTAATGGGTATTGCAAAATGGCGAAAGTTCTTTTTCTATAATTACATTTGTAGTGTAATAATTTGTTTATCTGAGACCTAAAATTATGCATAACTTTCCTGCTTGTTGATCAGGTTGTTGTTGATCAGGCTATACTGATTAAAATCTAAAGATGTTTTAAAGATTATAGATCTTTCAAGTGAACCTCCTTTCTGAACTGAGCCCAAATACTGGCTGGAATATTTCTCATTATTTAATATGATTTTATGCAAAGAACAGGTAAGTGTTTTAAATGAAGTACATTGTTTTGTTCTTTTTTAGGTATTAACTATACTTGAAATTCTTAAAAAAAGCTATACTGGCTGTAAAGGCAGCAGTACTGAAACAGAAGAAAATATAAGCTTAACCTCTGTAAGCTAAAACTGCTGATTTAGCAAGCATCTCATCTACTTTACTGCTTATTCATTCATTTCCATTAATCCTCTTAATCATTAGGTAAAAACAAAAAATATTTACATGGAGTGATCAAAACCCAATTTCTTATATAATTTTCAGTCCTTTCAATCCATCAGGCTTGGAGGTCTGTCACAGACTAATAGACAGACAGAAGAAAATCACTTTTCCCTTCTCAGCTGGAGGAGAGAGAAAAGAACTCTTTGCATTATTTGTCATATTTCCAAGTTTACAAAGCTCTCTGTTCTTTTTGGGGTAATCTAACTACACATCTAAGGTATTCATCTTTGATGGGATAGTTTGATTAAGTTAGAAGATGCCTTCTTACAGCTGCTACTCCACTAGAGTGTCTGTCATTTCTTTCCTTACACCAAGTCTGGTAGTAAAGATGCACTGATAGGAAAAATAAGTCTGTGAGAGCCCAAGAAGTATTCATTAAAACAGAGAAAGATTCATAGAATGACAAGAGTGTTCGAAGTATGAAATATCCTACATACAAGAAATAATTGAGTAAACTGGTACTCTTCAGCTTGGAAAGCAGAACACACAAAGGGAATGCCACAAGTCTACAAAATGATGAATATCATGAAAAAAGGTGAATAAGGTCCTCTGTTCACTGTCTACCATAATAGAAGACCAAGGGATTATTAAATAAAGGTAGTAAGAGGCAAGTTCAAACCAATCAAAAGGAGCTGGTTCTTGTAATAAGTAATAAATCTTTTAAATTTCTGGTCAGAGGATACTGTGCACATAAGAATACCTATGGGCTCAAGGGGAGTCTGGAAAGAAATCCGAAGAGGTTAAATAAAGCACATTAGGTTCAGGAACCTGCAAAGCAGAATGTAAGTGGATGCCAGCCAGAGGAGTATCAAGGGGAATTATAATTTATATTTGCCCAGTTCTTACTCTTTCCATCATGTCTGCTTGTGGCCACTGCTGAAGAAAGCATACTAGCTTAGACAGACTCTTGGCCTGAGCCTTTATGACTGTTTCTTTATGTAGAATCACACTCACCTACCAAATTTTGGCACTAGCTCTTAGTCTATTCCAGTCACACTGATTCTCCAGTTGTCCTCAATAGATGCAATTCCTCCCATTGCATATTTCACATACATCTATTGTCTTGATGTAGGAAGCAGAAGACGTGTACAGCAGTGAATAGTCAGGACTTCAGTGAATACTCAAATTAAAAATCTAAATAAAGATTACATTGTAATAGTTTCTTAATGTAAAATCCTGCTCTTCAGTTGTATCAAGACCTAATGAGTACGACAATCATTGAATAAAATGCAATCTTAATGAGATGGAAAATGTTGAAGAACTAGATCCCAATCTTGTGCTGGACCTCTGTGAATTTGAGGGGACTCAGACCCTCCAGCAAATTACAGGCATTCTATCTATCTTTTACTGACTGTTACTCTATCCAGCTCTTTCACAGTTGCTGCTCCTGTGGATCACATCGCTGAGATGTTTGCCTCTGCAGTCCCCATTGCTGTTCAACTAATTTCTTCTGGCTTGAGTTTTCTTAAGCTGATTAAACTATACAATTATCCTTCTTTCAGGGGTTTTTACATCTGCAGCATCATCAGCCAATGTCAATTTCAGCCAATTTCTTTTTGTTTATCCTCATGCCTCATTACACTGTCTCTCTTCTTCCGAAAGCAACCTCATTAATTTTGCTAAGACTTGCAAGTGAGTGACTGCTATGTACCCTGAGAACCCTCATTCACTCTTCTGCCTGGCAGTCAGAGCACGTGCCACCGAAAATGTCCCAGCTGTATGTTCTCTGATACAATTAATGTATGCTGTTCTATCGTAATAAATATTATTGATGTAAGCAGATAGAGTAGTATTTGTTTATTTAAAAATGAATAAATAAATGTATTTTGACAAATCTACCTATTTATACCACTGGGATGTGTGGCTTCATGGGTATTGTTGCAGTACAAACTACTCTGTCAACTTGTGAGCATTAGCCCAGAAGGTATCGCAGACTGACATCTCCATCATTGATAATGATTAATATTGCTAATAGAAAGAGTGGATGTTTTCCATATGGATTGTTTCTTTCTCTGAAATGAAAGATTTTTGGGAGCTTTGGCTTTCTTCTAAGGGAAACTCATCAAAGAAGAAGTCTAGAATACTGCAGGTCCAGGTGGAATTCTATAAACAATTTCCTCGAAAAGGTACAGTGACTGAAACTGAAGGGAAAATACTGCCAGACCCACCTGAGAAACATCCATAGCAAGTTTTAAACTTGAATGTATTTATGCACTTAAACTAAGTCATTTCAACAGCACTGTTCATGTGTTTGCACACAAGAAATTATTAACTCTCAAGTGAATCAATAAGTGTTTTTTTATTTAGATCAGCTGTGTTGCTAAACTGAATAGTCTCTTTGACACTGTTCTGCAGGACAACTTCTTTAAAATACACCATGTGTGCATGCTTATTCTTTCCCCAGTACTAAGAAACATGGAAAGAATTCTGGAATGGCTCCACAGGAGACATGGTCTCCAAAAAAAAGACATTTTCAACATTCTTTTGCTGTATATGATAATTTAAAATTATGCTTCTTTATTAAAAAACATACAACCTTGTACTATTTCTTTTTTAATAGACAAGACAAACCCAAAAGTTGACACTGTAATTGAAGTTTACTGTGAAGGAAAGGCAAATCTACTTCCAAGCAGAGCAGACAAATCGCTAACTTGTATTCTACTGTTTCTTTTTTTTCCCCCAGGCGTATGCAACATAAGATCTTGTGAGATTTGTCACCAAACTTGAAAATTAAATTGATAATCATTATCAAATCAGTATGAAAATGTTTTATTAAAAAGCAGTTCCTTCTGTTCCTGATTGAAATAAGTAAGCTTCCTCAAATAAACACTTCATTTAATTTAACCTGAGTGAGCCCCAGTTTGAAAAAAATGTTTTGTCACTTTTTTTTTTTTTTTTTTTTTTTTTTTTTTTTTGCCAGTAATGACATTCTTCTATCTATAGACACCTCAGGTTGTCCTCATGATGGATCATTCCTAAGAAAATGCTTTTTGGTATCCCAACGATGAGACGTCTTAAAAGAGGATTCACTATGGACAAAGTCCTTCAGAATGGAATATCTCTGGCAGATGGTATCTACAAGGCAGTGGTAATTTTAAGATGGAACCTATTTTGGCATGCAGCAGAGTTTACAGTGACCTAGGAACACCTAACTGGTAAACTTCCAAATAGACAATTATCAGCCAAGAAATAAAGAACAGCAGGAATCTGGCTATCTCTGCTTGATCAGGTTAGCCTGCAGGGGAGGCTTGAAAAGAAGTAGAAACAGCAAGAAGTACTAGATAAAATAGGGACTCTATGTAGAGAAAGAAATCTGTTTTCTTGTCTTGTGGTTTCAAAAATGTCAACAGCCCTGGTCATAACAGACTTCCTATTTTTTGAGCTCTATTAACATTATGATTGCAAATTTCAGATGTGCTTCAGGTGTTTAATTATGATAACGTACACAAAAGACATAGCATACTTGAAAAAGTTAGTGCTGTGAGGACAAATGAGTTAAATTCTTAAGAGGGCATCTGAGATTTCTTCCATTTGGCATGGACACTCCTATAGAGGAGAAATAAGAACTCCAGTGTTAAATACAGCCTGTCCTAATGATGCAAAAAATTTCTTCTAGGAGACCGCTGTGACCTAATATAAAATAAATACTGTAGGAGAAAATTATTTGCTGAGAGCATGTGTAGTTGCTATAAAACAGATTATTCAAAAACAGGAATACAGAAGAAAGGCACAATGTTATCAGCTGGTCATACACTAACCAAGTGGCCCAGCCAATGCTGAAAAAAATCACTTTCTAATTAAATGAAGTGAGAATTTTTTTGGTGATTATGTGCTAATTTAAAGACAGAACTAATATATTCCCCCTTATATTTCTGAGGACAAATAACAACTTCTCCATGTATGTAATACTGACATCAATTAGAATGGAGGGAGAATTCATGAATCACCTAAAAATAATGCAGTAACAGTCTTCTCAGAATCCAGATTGTCTTTTTTATTCTGTGTTCACGGTCTTGGTTACTTCTTCTTTTCCTTCTATTTGTGGACAAATAACTACTAATTTAAAGCAATCTCTAAACACAACAACATGAAGTCCTTTCCACAACTTCATTTTTATACTCTTTTATTTTTTTACAAAAACAATTTAAAAATAATAATTAAGATGATTCCCTACAGTTAAACACATCAACAAACTTGTGCACCTCTTTAATTTTAACCTAAATGTCACAACAGATGCTGCTCTTCCAGTCTCAATAGGGAGCAGATTCCACAATCAGGGAGCATAATTACAGAAAGCTCTAGCTCCTGCTGTCTCAAAGTTATACTTAGGGCACGCTAAATAGTCTGCCAGTCTCAGTCTTCAATGGCTGACTGGGGCCTTTGGTAATAAAAGATCAGTCAAGAGTACATTATGATACTTCACAAAATGCTAACAGCTTTGTAGAATTTATAATCTGGTGAGACATATGCCAGCTTTGTACACTGATGAACAATTAAAACAAATATAGTAAGATCAGGGAGCAAATACAGTATGAGTTTGTAGTAGAGAAAGTGTTTATTTGCCATCACGCAAGCAAGGGAATATGTCCAATGTAAAGCATAAATTGACAAGCAATGACAAATATAAAGTTTCTTTTCTTCTAACACAGTCTTGGTTGGACCCTGATCATAGTTGGGAATGGTCTTCAACTGAACTGGGATGCCAAGTAATATTTTCCTTTCATGAGAAGTACGATATTTAAAATAAGAAAAGATGAAGGTCTGTGATGAGTTTGTTGTTTTGTATTAGGCTTCTTCAGAATAATCCAAATTTTAGAGTTGTATAAAAATTAAAAGAGGCTGGGAAGAATGAGTCATAAAATGAATTAGAGAAATGAATAGCCCTTTCTGATAGAAAAACATCTGATATTCTTATCTATTGTTGTACAGAAGTCACTGGTACTCAGTAATTAGTTTGTAAATACATCTCAACTGCCAAAAATTCTGAAGAGGAGCTCATATAGGAAAATAACCTAAAATAAAAGACACAGGACACTGTAAATATTTCTGTAGGAGTATTTAAAATGTTGAGGAAATCTTTGTTTTAATGTAAGCAGCTTCTCTCCGTAATCTGAAACTCCTGAAACTTTTTCATAAGAGACAATAATTTTCAAGTGTAAAACTGAAAGAACACTTAATTTTTCTGGAATGTGTGGTATCTCCTGGAATTAAAATAAGAGATGTTTACCCAATGGCATGCATATAGCCGTGGGAGTGAACTCATGCTACAAAATATATTTTCAAATGTCAATACATTTCAGCCAGAACTGTGACCATTTCTTTCAACTTCTGTATTAGTCATCTTAGCTAAGTTGCAGCATTTTATTTCATTTGCTCTGGATACAGAACAGATCACTGAGCAACAGTACTGCTCTTGATTTAGATGTCTAAGCCTGAGTACTGTACAGAGGGGATCAAAATCAGGTCCTGCACACTTTAACACAACTGATTTTAGCAGTCTCAACCTTAACCCATTTTAGGACACCAGCTGAATCTCTTAAGAAATGCATTTCTTTCTTCCTGCAGAGCATCGTGAATCTTCTGTGAACTAACTCGTACCAGTCTCTGGTTGAAAACGGGATACGTTAAACAGGATGGATAACTGCTGTGAGTCACTACATCGACTGCTATGTTTCCAACTGGGTTAAACAGGCAGCAGTGGGATCCTGTGCTTCCAAACCACAGTTCTCTGTGCTTACATGATCTGATTCTTCTATGTTCTCATAATTAAACTGGTCAAATCTTCTCTCTGGAGATTTCATTATCTTTTTCTAATAAAAACCTGCTGAAGTTAAGACTTTGTGATTTGTTTGTTGGTTTGGATTATTTTTAATATGTAAAAAGACTTCTGCAGACATTATTTTAAGTAAGAATTCTTAATGCATAGACATTAAAAGATTCCCAAACTAAATATTCATATGGGCTAATTTTATTCTGTTTCAGGTGAACTTCATGCATTCTTCAGCTAATTCATTTTTACTTGTTGTCAATTCTTTCTCTGTGAGGCAGATTTTCTCATTTACACCACATCAGACTATGTCCAGGCCCCGAGGGCAACAAGACCCCCCGCCGTGGCTGCCCCGGGCTCCCCCATCCCCGTCCGCGGCCCCATCGCAGCCCAGCCCGGGGCTGCCGGTCGCTGCCCCGCAGCGCCGCAGCGGTGCCGGCTCCAGCCCCGCCACGGCCCGGCCCTTGCCCGGCCACGGCCCCCCGGCCCCAGGGAGGTGTCCGGCGCTGGGGCTGCCCCGGCTGCCCCCGGCCTGCCCGGCTGCCTCGGGGCGGGGGGACGGGCCCTGGCGGCCTGGCCCGGCCCAGCCCCACCGCAGCCCCCGCCCCCGGGCGCGGGGAGCCGCCCTGTGGTGCCCCGTGCCCTTGTGGTGCCCCGGCAGACAAATCCCGCCATAGCTGGTGTACAAGACTGTAGCACCTCATTTTTGTTCCTTTTTAGTCTCCTTTTTTTCCACTCTGAAAAATTCTGAATGCTTGCGCTGGCATACTGTCATGATTATCTTGGTAACTTTTTGTATGGGACATATGGAGCTTTTTTTTCCAAAATTAACTGGGAAGATCCTCAATAACATAAAACAAATCCCAAAGGAAAATAAAGAGTAGAGAAGTCTCTCATTCATTTAATGAATGTAATCTGCTAATATAATGATACAATAGTCTGTTAAGGAAAACTCCATGGGTTATTGTGAAGGAAGGCAGCAGCAAGGGTGGGTGGGAGGAGAGTTTGTTACAGAACAGATAAATAGGAAAAGATGAAACAAGCAATGAGATCATAAGGTACAAAAATTAGCATTTCAGGATACACTTGGCTTTATTTACAGCCAGTTAACATTATATGTCCAGCAAGTATAGCTTATTCACGAATACCACCAGATTTAGTACATACTATACGTACATATGTTGCTAAGAGAAAAATATTCAGAGAACTGCAATTAGCTTATAGCACAGACACAGGGTATGTCGGCCCCCAGGACGGCATAAGCTGAACTTGGGGTTTAGAGCACAGAGAAGCTACACACTGGATCTCAGTAAAAACTGTGCATTCGTTCCGCAGAAGCAAATTGGTCAGTAGTGTTAAGCACAGTGGATGAAAAGATGGAGATGTATTTGCTGAGCACATAATCTCCTTCTGTCTTGAACTTTTCCTTAGGATTTAACAGTCCTCTTCAGCCTGTAGGATTCTTCACTTACACTGAACTTTCTTCCCACTCATTTTCCCTGTAAGAAGAGGTGAACACTTACTACATGCCAAGATGCAGTGGTCTAATGCTATGTGTGTAATTCTTTTTTACATCTGAAATTGTAGTATGGAAACTGTATTTTCTAATTGGATTACTTCAGATCCCCTTTTTCAATAAACCTTCATGTAAAAAGAGCCTGAAAACAGGAAACTACAGCTGGATTCCTCTGTGAAGATCTGCCTTCTACTTGCAAATCCCTGTGAATTCTTAGGAGCATATTCATAGCTCATTAAAAAAAAAAAAAAACCTTTAGATTCTTCTGGAGATTCTTCTTGATGCAGGGCTTAGTGGAAATGAAACTTTAAAGTGAAAATTATTTGAATCAGTACAAAAAGGGGGCTGTGTCTTCAGCTGAAGACAAGAAGTGTCATGGCACTTCATTAACTGGGGCCATTCTCCAGATGCACAGCTGATGGCCACCCTGTCCCAGAAACTGCTGTTCCAAACAAGTTTCTGTAACAAATAAACATCATTGGAGGACAAATAAATGCAATAGCTTTCCTACTTTCACTATGTGTGTACCACTACTTTAAACAAAAGTGAAAGTATGGAAGTCTTCTAGGGTAATGTGTCTCATGTGCAGCCAGCCACAAGACACAAAATTATTCTTCCAAATAGTCAACAATGTGATAGTTTAACTGTTTAAGACCCATGTTTGTGAATTCAGTAAAAATAAATTTGAAAGGCACTGCTCTTGAGAAACTGATATTGCAGGGCAAAAAATATCCAGAGCGCTGTAATTATCTGGCATTTATCAGAGCGCTGAATGTTTGGGGATGAGCCTTTTTTGGAATGATACTTTTTTCTTTAATTTTTTTTCTCTTAATCAGAGTGGGAAACAGTAATCTGCCTGGTAAGTAATACCTTCTAACTAATATCATGTTGCCCACATTAAGTTCTTTTTAACAGTACTGTCCAGAAGTGCACAAACAGGCAGATTAATTTTCCATATTTTCCTGTAGTCATTAATGACAAAATTCCCTTTTACTTCTATTTATGCTTGAAATCATTCACATTTCCATAAATATAAAGGTTTTTAGTACATGTGTTTGAATGTGTGTGCATGTTTGCATTTATAATTTTATATAGAATCTCATGCTGTGCAAAATAGTAAATAATTTTCTCAGTCTATCCTTTCATAGAAACAATTGGAACTGATTCAGATTTCCCAGATGTAAAAAGTATGTCAGATAACTTGATCCTTTTAAACGCAATGATACAGTAAACATAAACATGTTGGATGTATTACAGGGAAATTCTGTAAAATGGCTCTTCTTTATGAAGACTATCGATTACGAACTGTAGCATCTAGTATGAACTGTTAATCGATTTTATACAGAAAACTTATTTCTAAGAAAGCCTCTCAAACCCAGACTCTCAACATCTGAAGTTAGACAAACACTGTAAATTTGAAACTGTTTAGTTTGCCACCAGCCAAGCAAGATTTGGCATACTACAAAATGCTCCTAGTAAGATGGCATATACACTTTACACGGCCCCAAATTTAATTAGGCTACAAAACTGTGCTGTAGATTTCATCTCTGATTCCATAGTCTTCCTGGCTGTTGTGCTACTGGGGTAGTTTTTTGTTCGTTATCATTTCCCCTGTTGCAGCTTACATTGTTGAAAGAAGAATATCACTTACTCCAACAATAAATATGATTATCTTTTTCTCGCTAAGGCTCCATCTTCTAGTAAGAATCACAAATTTCATGTTTCTTCACTTTAAAACATAACTAAACTGTACAATTCAAAATGAAATATTGTGGTCAAACAGTTGTGGCCAAATTTCGTGTTTCATACAGAATTTTCATAAACAGAATTAACATGATCTCTTAAAGGCAGTTCCACATCCAATATTAGGTTCAGATTTGACAGTAAATTAAAGGATGCATTGCAACTATAGCAGGGTTTCATTTCTGATGAGCTATTTTTAACTAGCTGTATGCATAATTGAGCCTATACAGTTATAGTAACTTCACTATACATTTTGTCTTTCCAAGAAGCTGGTCTTAATGATGGCTTTTTGACAAATTTTCAATGGAACGGGACCATAGTGCTGAGGAAAGTATCCATCCTTACAGATGTCTATCATATCAGCAGTTTTAAGAAAATTCCCAACCACCATATGAATATTTTATAATGATGTTTAGCACTGAGCACCCAACCCAACCTTATAAATGACTGTTCTGTATAATTAGCACATTAGTCACTCGGTAAGATTGAGTCTGATGAATTATTCAGAGAGAATTCTGCAGAGCTGCTGGTTAAGGACTGTCTGCGAGGGTGCTTTAAAACTCTCCTGTTAAACTTTGAAGTAATAAAGAGGAAAAGACATACAGTTGACAGAAAAGAGAAACACTGACATTTTATTGCCATATAAATAGCATTTGGAAAGGAAAAGGAAGATACAAACAGGAAAGGGAAGCTAAGGCAAAAAAATTCTTGAAGCCCTTAATTAAAAAAAAAAAACAAAAAAGATTTATGAGGACACCTACCTATCTTATTTGTAGCCTCAGAAGTCCAGTGAAGTACAATAAGGGCAGTTTGAGGAGATTCACTGAATGAACATATACTTTGTACCTGAATGGGTGAACTGTTCTCTGTTAATAGTTTACTTAGCACATTTATCTCTCTTCACAATCTGTTTGTGAGCTGACTTTGATTTTTTCTGAAAATTAGAATTTCTGGAAAAAAAGTTTAGCTTGTGGCTTGCTTGTGCTCCTGTTAGGTCTGCCTGCCTTTAGCTGTCATCATTTGAGTAACTGATCAGAGCAGTCAGATGCTATTTTTTATTTGTTGTTTGATAGATGGTAACTAACAAAGTGAGGTCAAGTGACTGTGCTTTTCATTAATTTAGAAAGAGTGACATGTCTGCGGAGTAAGGAATTGTAAGGCCATTTTAAGCCCTTTCTTATCTGAACCACCTGGCATATTTATTTTCTTTTCTAAAATACTTGATTGGCATACAACTGTTAGAAAACCTGGGCTTTTGGAACAGGCTCAGGAGAAGTTCACTTTGAGCAAATCCCAATCTACAGGTCAGATTTATTAATTGCATCTATACCATGGCTCTGACCAGGGATTTCTATTGAGATCTTTTTCCTCCTAGGATACTGTTAGGGCCATTTCAAAGGCAGGGCATCACCTTGGCTTCATTAGGCATCATTGTATTCACCTTTATAGGAGCAGGAGCTGAAACCGGGTGAGCACAGAAGAAAAAAGCCAGAAACCATTTGAGGCCAAAGACAAGAGGATGCCTTGCTGCTATCAGCCCTATCCAGTAGGAAAAGTAATGAGGCCAGAGCATGGGGGCAAGCCTGGCCCTGGCGAGAGGACCTTTTAGTAAGGTTCTCACAGTGGATGTATTTCCACCAACTAATGTTCTAGCTGGGTCACAGAAAGCTTTGCTATAGTTTGAGTTGTAGTTTTTTTCTAGAATATAGGAGAACAATGACACCTATTCTTTCAGCCTGCAAAAGACATTTGGGTTTTGGTGACTATGTTGTCCCATTTCATCATGGTCTCTAAATCTGTTGCTTTATATCAGGTCTCTGGTATTGGATTCATTAGGAATACACATCTTTACTATACGGTCTCTGACACCTTATATGGCTCAAGCTCCTAGAAGAATAGTAGAAAGCATCTGGCCTCTTGATTTTTCATCCAGAGCACTAGAAAAAGATGAGAATGCTAGAAATACATTGAATATATTTAATGTACTGAACTGGATTAACTTTTATTAAAGACATGTGAAAGACGTCAGATAACAAAAAATGTGTGAAAGGGATTCTTCTGTGAGCTTACCAATGATTAGCTTTTCTCTGTAAGAAACTATAATAATCTTGAAATACCCCATCTAGAGTTTTCCCAGCAAACTCTTTGGGCTACTGATGAAATTGGTGAATTCTGGTAATGAAATTCCTTTTTTATTTGTTTCAAAAAATAATGCTTGTGGCAGATGCCTTTCCGCCTCTGCTTTTCTCCAGCAAGAAACCCTGAAAGTTTCTGCAGGTGACTATTGTATAATATGGCACAAATTTCAAAGTCAGAAGCCAGATTTCAGCTCAGTCAAGTGTTTATGAAACACACCAATTTAGTTTGTGTGGTCGTGACTCCCTCTAGTGATGTCTACACAGTCTACCATATTCTCATACCAAATGGGTTCTTGAAATGAGAGCCCCATGCCTTTTGTACTCACTGAGCTCCATATTAACTGAAGGTCATGCTTTATTCACATATAGGTTTTTGCTTCAGAGAGCTTTAATTCACAGTGGGTCGGATCTGAGGGCATTGATGCATGCTAGAAAATTTGACAATTAACTGTGGAAAACATGATCCAGAAACAGCAAACTAAACCCCAAATTCCTGTAAGACATATTTCTTTTAATGTATAAGTAAATAGCAAATAATCATTATGTCAGAAGTAGAATTAAAATGCTACAATATACAGCATATAAATGGAGAGCTCAATGTAATTGAGCTCTAATGTTAGGTAATAGGTAATACTCAGTTACTGAAAAATTCTGTAATTCCTTGTTCTGGTTATGGATGGGTGTTTTTCTGTGAATCTGATTTTTTGCTGTCTAGTGAAGTGCAGCTATAGCTTCTTTGTTTGTTGTCAGCACTCTGGGATGTTCCAATGAATAGTAACCTACAAGACAATTTGTAGCACCAGGGAAGGAAAAAATAAGAAATTAATTCCTTTATCCCTGACTCCTCATACCAGATGTGTGACCCTTAATTGCATTCAGAAGATATTATTCAGAATGAGTAGATAAAACCTAAAAGGCTGATGTGCCATCAGGAATAATGTAACATTGCAAGAGTTTTGTTGGTGAAATGAAATACAATTGCATTTATCTTTACACAAAAATACTGTGTATCAGAATAAGGTCACTTTGTCAGTTTAACTTCAGCTTCAGAATTGTATGAAAACAATGGCAATGTTTTCTATAATCTCAGTTGTAAGACTTTATTTTTTATCAATCAGTACCTAATTAAAGTAGAAGGCTAGAGCAACCAAATACTCTCCAGTGAATTACAATACAACACCCTGAGTGATACTTCAGGACAAAAGAACTTGTCCACAGAGAGCAATGTTATAAATATGGACACCAGATAAGTGATTAAGATTAGAATATTAAATAGTCTTATTGTTCCTGCACTACATTTCTCCTTATCTCCACCTTGAGGATGGCTTTACAGTAAATCTGCTTAACGGATGATCAATATTCTTTCAGCTCTAAAACAGAATGAGTCACCAGGACCTTTTTCAGGTGAGAGGCATTGTATATTCTTTATGCAAGCTTGTGAAATGAGAACACTGGGAAATAGTGTATGCAGCACCCAAAAAAGTAGTACAAAATGCCTCATAGAACTGAATTCTTTGAGCTCTAGTACAAAACGGAAACCCTTGCTTTAGAAAATCATTTGCGGCTCTCGTTGGAAAGATGTAAACAAACCTGAAAAAACAGAGCCCAGTAAGTTAAAGTTCATCTGAGGCAGCTCATTTTATATGCTAAGCCTGAATTTCCAATTCACATATTGATCCAAGGATCTAGTAATAAAACTGTAATAGATACATATAATTTTATTTTGTTACAGAGGATACTAGGAGTTTTATCCTCTGCCTGTCAATGTTTCTTTCTTCCTTCAATTTACACAAGTAAGAAAGGATTCTATCCATTTGCTTTTGGTTCCCTTATCATAATTTAAAGTACAAAGTAGATTTTTTTCCCCTTATAATTAACTAGAGTTTTAGATCCATCTGAAATTGAATACATGAAATGCAGGCACAATCTTCTCCATTTTATTTGAAACCACCTTCAAAATTCTCCACTCTTTTCAGATAGTGGATACATATGTGAGTTCTGTAGCATGATGAAAACTTCATCATGTTTGGGAAGAGAGAGCAGAAATTCCCAAGCTACCAGAGCTGCTTACAGAACAGTCTTCCAGGAGTTCTCTCTTGTTTTGGGGAGAAACTTTAAGTTGTCACTGTTGTCACCATGACAAATAGGCAAGCTGTATTTTCATTTCATTTTCACTTTATTCAGAGATTTTTACATCCTTACAATCTTAGAAGATCAAGAGAGCTGTGTTTTTGACAACATGAGAAGCAAAGCAGCCTTTGCTGGGGCACATCTGTAAATTTACCATAGGAACAAGAGAATTTTCAGATTGTTTCGGGGACATGATAATGGAGGTGGAGGGGAAGAGATGCAAAAATGATGATGTAGAGATGGACAGAGCTGCAAACCTGCAAAGTTCTGGTTGATGCAGAGGGAGGGAAAAAAACTTCAAAAGTCTTCAAGCATTCTGAAGGTCTTAACACTTCCAAACCAAACAGCTAAATCCTGTGTCTACAAACTAGTGCCATGAGCGGTCACCAAAGAAAGGTGGATAGAAAAGGGTAATTGTGTTTGCAATTTATTCCAATTTTGATGGCTCACATTATTATCTTACCTTGCTGTTTACTTGAAATAATTGTTGGGATAAAATGGGTAAAGTTCAAACAAGTGGTACGTTCAATGCAAACAGTGAGGCCTTTAATTCTTCAGCCATACTGTTTCAAAAATGAACAGAGTGAAGCTGCTTTAAAATATGAATATATAAGTTCATCCTGTAAACATGAAAAGAAGTGTTTCTATCATAGCTCTGTGTGAGAGAGCGTAGTTCAGAGTTAACTGGACTACAAGACTCTGCATATACCCAACAAAAGATTCCAAAGGTATGAGCAAAAGGCCAAAGACCCTGGAAATCTGAGATGCATCCTAACCCTATAGCATTTCCACTAGGTTACATTTTTCTGGATGGATTCTAATTGTTTCGTTACTAGAATAAATCTGGATTAACAGGAGTAGAACTAGGAGCAGAACAATTACTCTATTATTTTTCGTCATTCCTTCTAACTTTTAAAACGAGCACAAGTTCCCGTCCCATCTTCTTTTCATTAAAGTCATGCCCTAAATGCCCTCTATCCTGCATTGTTTTTTTGGTTTTAATTCAAATGTAGGTATAGAGTAGCAAAGAAAAAGATGTTCTTGTTGTTAATGGTTTTACATTTATTTGTACCTAGTTTTTAGATTAGCTATCACATGTTTTTGGATAGTTGAATTACCTGTAACATTAGCAATAAATAACCAGGCCACTTTTATTTTATTTTATTTTATTTTATTTTATTTCATTTCATTTTGTTTTGTTTTGTTTTATTTTATTTTTGCATGCATTAAATAACTCTATCTATTGCAAGGTTCAATACAGAAGAAGTTTCTCTGGAGCACACAGTCTTATCTTTCCCTGTCTACAGATATCTTTGATCTTTTTCTTGTGTAGACTCATGCAACCATTAGTCTAGTGGGCCAGCATAACCTTTGCATTGAAGAATATGTGGATATATGGCAAGTTTACTGAAATGGGGGGAAAAAATCTGATCCTAGTATCAATGTCAGATCTTCCAAACCAAGTCATATATTTCTTGCTATTTTCTTTTGTCTTACATTTATTTTGTAGATATGGCACAAGAATCTATAACTGACCTATCCTTATTTTACCTTAGGGGAAATAGGAAAAGAAAGAAAGAGTTTAACCTCTGCTTTGGTCACACAGCCAGTGATGGGGAAAGACTCAAATAAAATTAAAGTGCCCTGACTTTAACCTTTGTTTTGTTTATGAGATTATTTGACAAGGACCAGAAATTATTATGACAACAGCAGAAAAGAGATGAGAGAGCCTTTTGCTTTTCTCAAATTAGTCTGTTCAGAGAAAGGTGAAATGTGCTTCATAAAAATAAGGGCATGAAAGTGGCTGGCACATACATTAAGGAATGTGATTCAGTGGAAAAAAAAAGCTACCTACATCACATGAAATCCAAGCAAATTTTGAAGAAAATTAAGGAATAAAACTGTAAATGAAGTCTTGTGCAGGTACATAGAGATTATCCAGAAGTGGGAGTGTTTTTGCCACTAAACAGTGGCAAAGCAGTTTGTGCATCTTCCAATGGTACTGTAGTCATAAAGCAAAACCGTTCTCAGGAATTCTGTCAATGTTAGTTGATCCAGATTCAAATAGGTAACTAACTATTTTTAATGGATAGTGCAATGTAGCCAAGTGATGCAGTATTCTTTGCAAGCAACTGGCTGCAGAAACAGTGTGCCTTAACCTCAGTAGTTGAAAAGAAACATTAGGTTTGGTGTATGTTTTGATACTTGACACTTGTGTATATATCGGTGTGGGGAAAAGTGGTGATATGGTATATATTCACAGAAGTGGCCTAAAAATCTTTTAATTTCCAGTGGAGATGAAGAATCTTTGCTTGCTAGATTTAGAAGATATCTTTCTTGAACCTTATATGCAATCACTATTTTCTCTTATCCCCCGAGTTGTTCTGTCCTTTGCATAACATCAAAATATGTGAATATCAGAAGAGGTACCTATTATCACTATTTCTTGCATACATCCATCACAAGTATATTTTTTTTCCAAAACAGGGTTAATGTTATAGGTTGATCTACAGCCCTAACTAGATCCTTGACATTATCACGCTTTTGCAGCTGTACATCCAACTGGTACCTTCCATGGCTCCCCATAAATCTACCATTATAGTAGCTCATTTCCATATATTATATTGTACCCTGACACATTTTATTGATAGATAATTAAACACTTCTGTTGTCATTCTATTGCCACGACTACAGAAATTTTTCAGCAATATCAGAAATGCTCATTCCTTCATATCAACATCTAAGCAACATGTTTAATGTTTGAAATTTTATTGTTGCTATTTTCTAAATGACTCCATTGTAACAGGAGAGATTTTTTTTCATTATCTGAGTCAGCCAAATGCTGTCAGGTGTCCATATAAGGGATGAATCATCTTCAGTTTGCCATGTACATTCTACCTTACCACCAACTGCATTCATGATGCCTCATAGGATTCTCCCTACAAGAACATACTGATTGTTCACATTACTTGGTCTAGGGTATCCAGTAATACACCACTAACTTTCATTCAGCATGGTGTGCAGCTTCTCTGCATATACATATATAATATATATATATTTCCCAAACATGTGTATTCATGCCAAAAACAGTGGTACATGAGTGTTGTTGTTTAAAATGCCCCAATTTAGAACTAATCACATTCTGCAATGTATTCTTTTGAATGCTAACTTTATACTTTGTCATTTCCATAACTTCTTTAAAGAAAGTTATCTGAAGCAATGTTTTAACATTGAGTTTTGGAAACAGAGGAGTTCAAGGTGTTGCAAGTTTCTGAGTAGTTCTAAGAGATATACTCATAACTTTCTTGATGAAAGAAGATCTCCTACATTAGTGGGACTGAAGAGAAACTGTTTTGTCTGTTTGTTTGTTTGTTAACGTAGAAACCTCAGAGCACAGGGAAAGCAGTGGTTACATGGCTTCAGCTTAAGTATAGGCTTTGATTTGGGCAGTGATACACAAGTCATTGTATAAAGTAATATTTCCTGTCCTGCGATGGACAGGAATGTGCAATGTTGCACAATATATACGCAGGTCACTCTTTGGCAGCCTATTTCACTGTCTTTGCCACCAGTTTTGATTCTTGCACCGTTCGACATAAAATTATTGTTTCTTCTCACAGAGCCTGTGTCAGTCACACCATAGAATGGTATTTCATCTTGCTATAAGTTATGGCTAGGTGTCAGTAGTGGTTTATTATGTCACATACTGCTGAGGTTCTACAAGTGTGATATCCTTTTTAGCATCAAGGAGCTGCATGATGTTTAGCATCAGACCAATACAAGACTCTACCAGAATCCACCTTGTTTTACAATAATGGGCTGTATAGCAAATGCTGATAGGTGGTTTCAGTTGTCAGGATAATTTATATAAAAGACAGAATAAAGAAATGGGCCTGAATATCTACATGAATATGAAGTGACTATTTTCAGTTTTAAGAAAACCCTGAGAAATGTGATTCATCAAATTTTAGGTGTTCTATGTCTTTATCCTAGATTAAACAGGTTTGTGATTATTATACAATTGCTACATAATTTTGTCCTTAAGTTGGCAAATTTATCAATTTATACTGCACCCTTATTACTCAGTGCATCTCTGTCCTTTGAGGAGTAACCCAAATTACAAATTAAACATTCTTTCACTTTTGAGAGGTGGATTGCTTGGTCTGCGTGGGCCTTGCAGTATGTTTCTTCTGTAGGGTACCATCCTGAATTCCACCATTTTCTTCTGGGGAAAAGGGTGTGTGAAGGGCACTGTACATATGATTATATTTTGCACATTTATCTGCAGTTAGGTCCTAGGGCAAACTTGGTCTTACAGTTTTTGAAATGTACAACTTCTGAGAACACAGGTAACTCATTTCTGCCTTGCAAACTTGTAGACATCAGTGAATGCTAGGAGTCTACATTAAAGAAAATATTCCTGATGCAGTTCTAAGTCTGATGAACAAGAGACAGTGTTTAAATCAAGAGTTACTTCATCAACAACTGATAGGAGACAGTGGACAATCAGTTCTTGTGACTTTTTCTTGAGCTACACATATATATGGTCTGCTCTGTTACCAGAAAAAAATCAAACCCATATGCTTTTTTGTACGGATTTTAAGGCTGGCATGTAGAGCAGCTGACGGACATCTGTGAACAGCTGAGGCCAGCGGATGAGGAGAATGGTTTTTGTGAGGGCAGTGGAACAATATTCCACTCTCTCACTAATCTACTGATTTCATAGTACTCCTATAACAAAACTTCATTTTTATCTTTTTTTTTTTTTTTTTTTTTTTTTAGAATTTCTATTACCGTGGACTTCTGTGACCATTTTTTTTGATCTCAGTGCCCTCTTTGGTTACACACTATGTATGCTTTAAATATATAATTTTTGTTGTGTCTGTATAACTTCAGCTCATTCATTCATTTTCTGTAAATCCACTGATCCTATCAGGATAATTATGTTCACTGATCAAATGATTTTAGTTTGAAGGTCATTATTTCTGCTGTACTTGAACACTACAAGTGCACATTCTTTTTCGTTCTGTTTTGTTATCACACCATGAGAATATTGATTTCCTTCTATCTTTCCTTATATACAGTTCCTGCTAGCTTACTGAATTACAAACAGTGGACAAATTTTTTGCAGATTGCATGTGTTTCTTTGCATGAATGGTTACTGTGAACTTGCAGATTCCTTTGGTAGTCTTACTAAATATTTATTAATTACTGGTCAGTGGAAGTTGTGCGTTGTACAAAACACACGTCTACACTGGAACAACGGAAGGCACCTCAGATTTTTCTACTGAATGGTGTCAGCCCCTGGGTCACACATTAAGATTTACCAGAGGAATCTCCTAGCTTCCAGTAGTGTTATAAATGGTATCTCTTCACTATAGGACTGCTACAGCATTAAAGTGTCCAGGCCACATATATTCCTCCCCAGGTTCTTGTCCTAGAATATGACCATAACAATCCCTTTGTTAAAGCAGACCAAATATAGCTGAACTCCTTAAATTTGATGCTGAGAGATTTACTGAAGAGCTACTTATACATCTAAGGTTTGCCTGTAGAAGTCACTTTTTGTTCACAAAGCTACCAACTGTAAGCACTTAAAAGTAATGTTAAACTCTCCAAAGGCATATGATTTTCCTAAAATTCCTCAAATAATTATAAAATAATATAATTGGCTACTTTCATATCTCTTAAACCTTTACCTCATTCAGAACATGCATAAGAATGTAAGGACAGAAAAAGTGTTACATAGAGTTGACAGACGAGGAAGAAATGATCAGGCAGAACTTGACAATGTACATTTTTACACCATATTTCATTATGTTGTACATAAAGATGTAAAACTGTATAGTTCGGTTAGTATTTTCACAGCTTTCTCCTCACTGTGAGGACTCTCTAGAAGATGGTCCTGATGTAATCAGACATTTTGGAAGCCTGGAAAATGAGGTTCTAGGAGAAAGAATGCAGAAAGGGAACTTTGTAGTCATTTAAGGTTTGCCATGACTTACCAAACATAAGATCGCTAGGGAACAATTCAGGTTCCTAAACACAAGCATCTAATGCAATGGCATCATTTTAGATGACCTAACGCCTACTATTCAGTTGACTCTCAGAAGAGTGCATGACTGACTTGTGTCCTGTGCTGTGCCTACCCGATCCAATGTGAGTTTTGGAAATATTAGGGCTTCTAAAATGGCAATAGATGCCTACTTTCAGGTACCAAGTAGCTCTGTGCCCTTCTCAAGAGGAAATTTTGTTTCATCTCATTCCCAATCTCTTTTAATAGAAAGGGGTATCATTGCTTTACACACTATTGAAAATGCAACTTATAAAAAAAAAGAAATGCTATTCTGAGACTGTTTAATCCTTCTTTTATATCCTCCACTTTCATTTGGACTACAAGAAGAATATTGCTGGGAAGATTTTGCTTCAGATTTTTGATCTGACCAAAGTGAAGGCAATCGAAGCAAGGAATCAAGGGACTTCTATTCCCATTATTTTTAAGACATGCTTTCTCAGTTGAGGAGATCTATTGGAATTTGAACAAGCACAGGCATTTTTCAGTGTTCCTGCTAATTAATTCCTATCAAGCTTCTAGATCTTTTTCTTTATATTAACTGTGATGTTTTCTTTTTATGTTGTCTTTTCAATCAGTTGTCTTTTCTGTTATACATATACAAAGGCAGAAAAACCCAGGTACATGGGAAAAAGTGGAAACCTGAAGATCTTTAACATTTGGATCAACATGTCTGTTAACATGTGCTGATAATCACCCTTTTGGAAGAAAAATATATATTGTATATTAACAGGTGAATTTCTAGTTCCAGCAAAATGTAATATGGATTGTGCCATATTCTTAAAAGCTTCCCAGATACTTTTATCTATTTTCTGTTTGTCATACAGAAAAGGGACCATGAAAGTTGTTTCAGTATCTTTTTTTTGTTTTTTTGGGTGGTTCCTGAGAATAATGAATATATTTATGGTTCATCTCCCCTTTAAGGGTGGGTTCTCTGGCACAGATCTTTCTTTGTCTGTAGGATGACTTGAATGTACACATTGTTTATTAGTGTGATCTATCAGTAATAGTTATAAGACATTCAAATGGTTACAGAACTTTCCTTTTAAAAGTATTGTTTGGTTATTTTTGAATGTAATTGATAAACCAACCCATTCTGCTCTAGATGACTGTATTAAAATGCATCCCTCCAGAGCAATATACTTTGCTGGCACAGCTGGATATTTGGTAACCCAGGGAGCTGAAAAATTATGTTTGTTTGAAATTAATTTTTGCCTGGTTTTATTGTAAAAAATACTTTATAAAATGTGTAACTCAGCATAGAGAATTGTTTGGGTAACACGTATGTTTGCATTAAAAAAATGAACAAACATTTTCAGAACAAAGTTCTGTCTTGGAGACACATTCTACTACTTCTGCTTGCTTTGTTTGTTCTTCCATTCCACAGAACTAAAAGTGGGTTTAGTCCTTCCACTATACAGCAGAGGTGTTTGAGGAAAGAAAAACAAACGAAAAATCTCACACAACCTGTCATGCTCCTCTGAAACAGGGAAAAAGGGGAAAGTTATCATCGCTCACTTTAAAATCTTCTGAAGTTCTCAGATCCTGGTGCTGGGGACTGCTGAGGTCTACAATATGCACAGCCTCACCTTAAGTGGAAGGTAATTCTCTATTGATGCTTTTCTCTCCACAGTCCATGAACCTATCAAGGAAAATGTCTGTCCAGAAACAGCTTTTTGAGATCACGTTCCTTTTGATATGCAGTTATGAATCAAAAGCTGATCCTCCCAAGGCCATACAAGTTCATTTATGCAACTGACACTAGTAGTGTTGAAAAGACAAGTGTTATGAGGAAATTTGTAGTGTATAAAGTGTTGGACTCCAGCAAATCTCTCTTCTCCTGTGGACTTTGCTCTACCAGCAGCTATGTGTATCTGTGGAATTCGAAATAGCTTTAAAATTCTGCAGGATTTCCTGAGAGGAGCATGGTGCTTCTTTTTCTCCCATTTCTGTGACCCTTTACATAAGCATAATTGAATTAGTCTACATCAAGCAGCTATCAATGGTAAAAACAATACATTAAAAAAATCACCTAAAAATAATGTTTTTCAACCAGCTGTTAAGTCAAGTAATGTATTTGTTTTATTGCACATTTGCATAATAGGGCAAACTAGAAACTGTCTGTAACAGATGTGCTGGTGGCAGGGAGATTTGATTACTGGCTCCTGTTATTAATCACTACAAAAATCCTAAATGATTTGTTTCTACAGTTTGATCAATTTACATCAGAGTACTTGCATTTATGCACACAATGTGGAGATAAAACATCTGTTCACACCTTTATGGCAGCACTGACTTTTTTATAGGGTTGAAGTTTTGTGTTGAGCAAGACACAAGAGACTGACAACTTTTGAAAGAAAAGATTCTACTATTTCTAATGAGAATAATTCAGAGTTGAAAGACATTTCACACTGGCTGTAATACCTACACTGTGCTTATTCTAACTTGACAAAGCAGGCAAAAAAATCCTTGATTTTTCAGAATTTTCTCAAAACTTGAGCTAATTAAACTAGAGATGCTTTTATGACAATACTTTTTTTATACAAGCAATTTTAGAGAGTGTTTGGGAAATGATAATGTATATTTTTATCATTAAAGATCTAGAATTTCATACTGAGTTTCTTCTAATTTAAAAATTGACTTCTTGTAAATTCCTAGCTATAATTTACATTAGCATTTTATTTGATCACACACATTTTAAATGTCATGCCTATATAAAAAAATGCAAAAGTCATATTTTATAGTCGTTCCCAATTAAATATGATAAATGTATGTCATATGAGTGTTTCAGCTATAAGTTAGAATAAAAAATACTGGCTTTTATGAAGTAAATGAATGTTTTAATAGCTCCTAAGGAAGCAAAAGAATGCATATGCAAAGTAGTGGATGCTCAACCTAAGAAATGTAGAATCTGTGTACTTTAATACATTTCAGGAAAGCACTGTAATCTTTCTTTCTGTCCATAGGTTATATCTTTAAGACATTTCTAGTTGTCTTTTTCAGGCATCTGAATTACTAGCCTCACTTGCATTGCTAGCTATTTCCTTGGCATAGGTGAAATCCTAGATGGCGTAAGTCCTAGCTGACAACAAAGGCTGCATTAGCAATTGTATACTGTGTCCTTTCAGCCATCATGGAAGAGACTTGTCATGTTCATGTTCAGAAAAGAACATGGCTGAAGTACACTGCTGTCATGTAATTTCTAGAAGACAGAATCCTGCCTGGGATGTGGATAGGTTTCTAACCTCATAGGGCTTCCAAGATCAGAGGAAAAAGGCACTGCCGCCTCCTCATGGGTTCTTGAGTCCTGGAGGAAGTCCTAGGTTGCACACTGTATCTATTGCTGTCTCACTGTGTAGGTGCTCTGCTGCATATGTTTCTGCAGACTTCAGCGGGGCTCTGAAGGTTGGTTACCTCATAAGCAGCTCAGATGATGCTACTGCAGCCTGAGGACTCAAGTAATTTGTACCAGCTGACTCCATTTGAAACGCAGGCTATACACCAGCAGGGAAAAGCTAAACTGCCCAGGATTCAATGGTTGCAAATACAGAACTAGGAGTATCTTCTGCCATACTGATGATTCTCATATATGGTGGAGACCTGAACAAAGGATTTACAGTTCTTCTGCAGGAAATCAGTACCTAAAGGTCCAACCAGTATTTTGGGGTTTTATACATCATGCAGGCCAGCCAGGTGTAATGACAGGACGGTTAATAATGATACTCATATTTCAGAATAAAGGATTTCAGATATTTGGTAACATTAGCATTTTAATAGGTTGCACAAATTTTATAATATCATGCCTCAATAAAAAAGTGTGAAATGTATATTTTCCATTTATTCCCAATTAAATACGGCAAATAGTTTGGCCCTGTAAGATACAGAAACATTTCAATTATAAGTTAGAAATACTGTGTATGTTACACCCCTGCTCATATATATGCTTTCATGCATACTTACCTTTTGAGAAATGATAGAATAGCTTTTTATTCCTTTTTAATATTTATTATTGAAATTGTTGCTTTTTACAATGAAATTTTAGCTGTTGTTCTTAATTTTAAGTGTAAGTATTCAGTAGGTGCACATTTCCTTTACAGAGTCTTAAGCATTAACTATTGTCAAAAATCCTGAGTTTTATCAAGCATTAAAACTGTACTTCCAAGTGACAAAAACTTCCCTTTGAAGTTGCATCACAGTTTATAACTTTTGCAAAGTACTCTCACAGCTTTCTGAAAAAAATCCCATACAGTAGCAGATGGAAATACAAAAAAAGGCTTATAAGTCAGGGTTATGAGCGGTTCAGTGATTCCAATGTTAGCTAAAGGACAAAAAGAAAAAAATGTCTAAGAGAGTAAGAGGATAATACAATCCAGACAACAAATTTAACTCTATTACAGATACAGACCCATCTCCAAAGTCATTAACACAGTTGCCTGAGGTGTCTGCCAAGGAGCCAGATGTCACTCTTCCATAACTTAGTGTTTGATGATTGCCATTTAATCTGAAGGAGAAGAAAGCATTGTGCTTAGATGCAACAAATATAAAGCCTAACCTCAGTGGGATTTTCAGTTTGCTTTATAAAATCATAAAATGTGAATTTACAAGGCCACCTATAATGCTCAGGGCATCTACTTGCATTCTGTCCAATTGACATTATTTTTTGGAGAACACTTTGCAACCATTCAGAGATTTTAAGCTTGGAAGAAATGAGTATGATCATTTGATTTGATCACCTTCATAACACAGGCCACTGAATGTAAATGATTAATTCCTTTGCTGAAGGGAAAGGTTATTATTAGCTATACAAACTGAGAAGAACAAAAGAGTTATATGAAACATTTTTGTATAAATACCATGTACAAGTAAGAATATTTTTTGCAATATTTTCATGCTTAAATGAACAGAATTAAAACAGATTGGTTCTAAAAGTACCAGGAAGAAAAAAAAATCAAAAAAAATATTTGTGATATGATCCTATCTGATAGGATTTCTCAGAGAAAATGCTCTATGGGAAAAACCCTTAGTAGACTTTAAAGAGACTAAGGAAAACTTTGCTAAGCATAAACCTAGGATTTAAAAGAGATGTTAAACTATTATGACCTCAGCCCTAAAACAGAGAAAAGATCTCCGTGAGTGAAGGGGGATTGCTCGGGAAATATCAGAAAGATCTCACATACATGAAACAATAGCTGACTCTACATGACCAAATACAAAAAAGAAAAAAAATTATTCTTTGGTCCTGATGCCTTGATATTATATAGTGCATTTAAGATATTTTACCCTTAACCTCTGTTGAGCAAACCAGCTTCTTTTTTCTGACACAAAATACAAGTGCGACTCTGGGGCTTTGCTCTAGGTACTGCTCCCTTTAGGGTATGAGACAAAATTTGTACCAGCTTTGGTTCTCTTGTGTCCATAGACTTTTATCTATAGACACTCCCTCATGTCTTCCAACTACATCTCAAAAGCATGCAGCACACACTCTTGGGGGCATGCTGTAACACCACCAAACTGACATACTGTGACAAAAGCCTTCTATTATTCATTCAATAAGAAAGAACTTAGGGCATTGCTGCCTTAAGTTACCAGACCCTTTTATGACTGTGCAGGTCTTGAGGAGGAAATAGGATCTTGATGCTTTAGATTCCAAAACCAAAAGCTAGTCTCCAAATTGACAATAACATTAATCAAAAATATGTAACCAACTCCAATACAAAAAGAGAGAAGAAGATACCGACTCGAGCTTTTTTCTCAACTCTGCAGGCTCGGCAGCATTCAGCAATGTTAGTCTTACAACACTTTAAATTTCAAAAGACATTTTCTTTTCTCCCTAACTTTGAGGGCACAGCAGTATCCAGGATAAACGGAGCTCCTGAAGCCCTACATTCCCAAACCCTAACTGTAACACCAAAACTAATCCTAACCCATAGATAAAATAAAAAGCCCCAACTATACAAAATGAATAGCAAAGGATATTGGCTCATATCGGGAAGAAGGCTGTTGTCAGCTGAAGCCAAGGATTTATATTCTTTATTCTTCTACTGATGAGTCTTCTAACTATAAAATAAGGTTAGGGTTTGGGATTAGTGTGTGGGGTGAATACCAATCTGCTTAGTTTATTGCTTGGTTGCTGTACAACCCTCCAGTATAGGAAGATATCTGGTATTGATTGGTACCAAGAACTTCAGTTACTCTTTTTAATGGTGACATATATCCTCTGTCTATAGTTAAAGTTAAGACAAGGGCAAGCAGGCAAGAATAGGGCATGTGCTGGTTCAAGCCAAGGACTTCTTTTCTCTTCTTCTTTGGAATTGTCTTCTTGCTATAGTTCAAACTGGTAAAAATATGAAGGCTTGGGAATACAAATTTCTAAAATCCCAATTTTTCTGGATGTTCAAAGACTCATAAAATCAGAGGGAGAATTAGAGTGGTTGTCACCAGGGTTTTATTTACAATGTTTAATGCACCTTTTTTTGTTTACAGAAATTTTGTTTTATTTAAAAATTTAAAAAATTATGTAGAATATTATGTTTTAATGATAAATAGTCTTCAGTTGGATGTTGCGAAATCATTGACTCTATGCCATTGTTCAGGCTTAGAAATGGTATACTTTGCTAATCCTATGTTCTTATTTGTAATTATTCTTAGGTGTCACAATGCATGTTTAAAACAAGCATAGCCACCACAATTTTAAAATTACTTCTATTTTCTTGGCATTTTAATTTACACTCTTTTAGCTCAAATGCAATTAATCAGATTTAATTTATGGACAGGAAGGAAGTGTTCTGGTTCTGCTGACTTATAATGGTTCTTAGATGGTAATGCCATTTGGTGTCTTTTAATATCCCACCCTCTATCATAACTGTAGCAATAGTTGATAGTAACAATTAAATTTTCAAGTGTGCAATTGTTCTTTTTCTCTGTTTGCATATCTGAAGCTGTTTGACTAAAATGCAGCAATAGATTTGCCTTTTCTTCCTCTGCAAATTGATGAATAATTTATTTGTACTATTCAATTATCTTTGTTCAATTTTTTCTGAAGCAGCTATGTCTCAGGCTGAGAGCTTCCATGGTTGGTAATTGCCCAGAGGTAATTGTTTTGTTGTGGAAAACTCTGAAACATTTGCTTAGTTGTTTTGGAATTCAGTGGGAATGGAGAAGAGGTAGAGGAAGAGGAAGGGGAAGAGGAAAGGGAAGAGGAAAAGGAAGGAATCATTTCCAGTTGCCCATTTTAAAATAAGAAAATAATAAGTACTGTTTTTGTAAATAACCCCACGTGTAAAGGGACAGACATATAGTTCAAACTTTGTAGGTCCACAGCCTGTGGATGGAACAATATCCTATGCAATTATTAAGCACATTTTAGTATTTTCTTCTCTTATGCATAATAAAATGGAGAACAGATTCTTGGTGTATATGGTAGGCCTCCTTCTGACCTAAAAGAAATTTTCCTGACTGAAGAGACTTCTATAGTGCTTGCCATCTATTAGCTAGTAATTGCAAATCCTACTTCTTCATTTTGCACTAGTCAGATCTTGGAGATTGGGACCAAGAATGCCCCCCATCCTGTGAGTGCTGAACTGCTCAGAATCAGGATGTCATATTGGCTGGGGGCTTCTTGGGGCTGGGGATTGGGATCCAACGGGATCCCCAGGCCTTCAGGGCATGGGTGCCACCAGCCAGGGCCAAGGGAGCAAGGCAGAGGTCAGGAGGGCCATCAGGTTCAGCCAGATCATCAGGCAAGTCCATGATGAGATCCGTTGGAGGTCGAGCTGGGAAGTCAGGTCAGTGGGTCCAGGCTGGAATCAGGTCCAGAGATAGTACCCAGGGTCAGACACAGCCCAGTGATCTCTGGGCAAGTCTGTAGGCAGGTCCGAGGTCAAGCTGGGGAGTTCAGTCCCTGAGTCCAGCGGGTCCGGAACAACAGGGTACATAGCGGCGACATAGTGGAAATTGCAGTTCAGGCAAGAGCCAGCAGGAAGGCCTAAGGTTAAAAGCAGCTCCCATGGGAAGGTGGGTCAGCCCTCTCAGCAAGCTCCCAGCAGAGCTGTCTGGCAGCCCTCCTTCAAGGCCAGCAGAAGGAAGATGGCCAAACCCCCAGGCTGGGGGGAGAATACGCTTAAGGTCCCGACACTAGGAAAGGATCCTTCATTATGCCATCTGACAAGAAGCAAGAGGAGAATTTGAGCCTACAAGTTTGATGGTAAGGGGAATCTTTGGAGAAGTCAAAGATAAAAGTTTTAACTGACAGGGATGCAGGAAGGAAATGAACTGAAGTCTCCTTCATCTTGATTTAGATGTCATCTTCATCCAGAATGTGCAAACCTATGTCGGATAAAACTGATATGAAATCACTGCCACTAGTCTTCCTTCCTTTAGCCTCCTGTCAGGAAGAGAATATGTCCTCAAAGTATACAGTGTTTGCATGGAAGTGCGCATTTTCTGTATTAAGTGCATGAGATCTAGAGACTTATAAGATTTAAAACATCCATATTCAATGTTTTCTAGTGGCTATGTGAGGCAGCTCTTTCCTGAAGTACAGTTCACAGTGATCATCTTCTGATAGGTACTCATCTATTACGTGGATTATTTCAGCATCAAAGGACTGTGAATTCTACGGTACAAGGAAAGATACCTGTGATTTTTTTGGCGCAATGGATCTGATCAGATGTATGACTCTTCATTGACATTTTTCATTTTGCAATAAGGAAAAGGCAACTCTTGAAGTTTTAAAGAACCCGCAGTGACTACATATAGGCTGTCTCCCTGCTTCTTAGCAATGTCATAGGGTCATTCTGACATGTTTTAAACGTTTTTTACTTGTTACCCTATCACACCCTGTGGTTAAATACTTTATGGTTCATATCTTTTCCTTGAAAATACTGAAAACCATGTATGTGAAGAAGAGGGAAATACAGGTTCTGGGAAAGCAAGAGACGCTACTGCAAAAAAAAAAAAAAAGGAATAATGTGAAGCCTTGGGTTTGTTGAAGCCTTCTTTCTTAGCAGACTAGTGACTATTGATACGATATAGCTACCTTCTGTGAACGCGTCATAAACCTATATTCTATTCTGAATGAACACAGCAGGATTTAAGCATGCACAGAAATCATAATGACTAAATATCGGTGGCTAAACTGAGCCTGTGAAATATATGCACATATGTAAAAAGGTAATTATGGTAAAGCCATGCATATGCATGAACCAGATGAATAATTGCGTGTGCAGGCTACCGCCAGTGCGTGAAATTACCTGTTTTGCAAGTGTAAATTAGTGTTTTGCATGCCCATTTACCTGTTTGCTCTCCTTACATTTTGTGTGTTCAAGTTAGCTGCCTGTGTTTGATAATTTGGGCCCTTAGGATACAAACAAAAGAATAAAAGGAAAAACTAAATATTAATTTTCAGAACAAGTAAAAATGAAAAATATATTCATTCTTATACTACAGATGTCATATTATATCAGTGAATATTTACAAGACATATTTAGATCGTATCTTTGTGCTATCCTTCAGATTAGCCAATGCTGCAGAACATGTATTCATGCACAGTGAGTTAACTGCATAGTTGCGACTAACTAAAAGTTGCAATAAGAACAGCAGTTTTATGTTTAGTGTTAAAATGTTAAAAATATATTTAATTTGGAATAAAGTGAATTCAAAAGAACTCTTGCATTAAGATGGCTGAGGTTAAAAAAAGATCTATGAAGACTGAAAAATAAGGCAAGATATAAGACACATTGTCTTCAAAGTGCTGTGCAATTCCAATATAATTTATAATCCCCAAGTCTGCTTTGTGTTGACCCCACAATTTATCTATGACATGTAAGGCGCTGATAGCACTCATGCAGTTAAATTCCATTCTCCACAGCGTTACAGGAGCTGGCATTTCCAGAGCAGAAAAAAATATTAATTTCTAGTTTCATTCACTTTGCTTGGCCAGATATTAATGCATTACTGCTACCCTCTGATCTGCAAGTAACTATTTGTTATTCTTTCCAGGATCACAGTACAACCTTTTCCAGTGCTCTTAGTCTTTGAAACCATTATAAACCATGTAACTAATTTTCTTTGGATGTAAATGTTAGACTGTTCCATAGAAGACTGCAAATTAAAGCAGCAAGCTGCAAATTTAAACAATATGCTGCAATGAGCAACACTCACCTCATGTTCCTCCTATTGAAGCACTTGGGAAAATTGTCCCCTGCAGATCCTAGTTCTGTATATTCAGAATAACAAATTAATTGATCCTGAGACAGAATCTCTTGTTTACTTATCTTACAGTCTCTTGAACTACTTACCCGCTGAACATATCAACAATGACTTACATCAGTGAGTCTTTGATGTCCTTTCTACAGACTCAGCCCACATATAGCTGACAAAACCCCCCACAAAACTGGATTGTGCTGCATTTTGAGCATGCTTAACAGTTGGGAAACAAAAGGAGCTTCCCAAACTGTTCAAATTTGTACAAGGTTCACAGACAGACCCTTGAGTAAGATGGATCATGCACCCAACCCCTAGAGAAGATAATCCATGGGGAAAAAAAGTATCCTAAATTCTCCCCAGGGCTGAAAGACTTGTTAGTGCCCCAAAACTCTGCCCAAGAATTATTTCCACTTCCTGTCTCTTACTCCTGCCTAGACAGGAGCTGTTTTTTGGAAAGATTTTAAGGCAGGTTATCAGAACATCAGTGCTGAATACAATCATCCAGCACATTGGCAAGGCCCTGAGCCCTTTGCATACAGCTGACTCCAGACAGAAGGATGCATCCCCCAAATCCTTGGTAGGCTAAGGGCTCCCCATTGCCTGGAGACATATGTTTGAAAGTCAGTCAATGGGGCATAGGCAAGAGTCTCTCTCTAGCTTAGTTTGGATTCCAAAGTGCTTTTGTGTCTGGAGTGACACAGGAGGTGGAGTTTATGATAGGAAGTCATTAGCGGTAACCATGGGAGATAGATTTCTAGAAGCATTTCTAGGAAAAGAGAGAGAGCAGTGTCCAGAGATAGCAAGAGCTGGGGCAAGGCTAACTCTCTACAGATTTAATAGTGGAGTTGTCTTTGTTCATAGCTTCTCTAGTAGCTGAGTGTATATCCAACATATATCTCTGAGAGAGGCTCAGATGGACTGAAACCTGGCTAAGTATATGAAATGCTCTGGAAGGCATGTTCATAATGATTCTTGTTGGTGAGATGACCCTCTCACCTGTGTATGGTACTGGTTGAGCCATCCATATGTGTTTAATGGAATAATCCAAATATTTCTGCTTGCTTCTTAATGTCAGGAGTGACTAGTCTAGAGGGGTTTTATGACCACTTAGAAAAAACACTTCATAAGGTTCGAGAAGAGTAGAGCATAAGATACATGCCCTTTTAAAGCTAAGTTAGATATTGTCAAAGCTGTCCTGGGAAATCCAGAGAGTGATGCTCCTGCTGGCACAAATCAGGCATGCAGTGATGGTATGGAATAGGAAGAAAAATATTGCCATTTGAGGTCACTGCCAAGCCTGTATTCAAATTGCCAGTTTCAAATTCTCTGGACTCATAGAGTACTCTGTTACAGCTACTTATTGTTTTATTGTCTATTTAATAATAAGCTACCTATTGTTTTATTGTCTATTTAATAGTAAAGTAGAATTGACCACAGTCAAGCTGTAAAATCAGAAAATTCAGTAAGTCTGTGCTTGTATAGTGCAAGACCAAAGCATTAATTTGTTTCAATGATTTATTTTTAAAGGTTTTTTGATTTTTTGATTTTAAGACTATAAAATAACATAGTATCTTGAATACTGAAATGTAGAGAATAGACAAGCCCTCACAAAAGTTGATAGCGTCTTATTACCATTTTATTTATTTTAATGAATCAAAGGCCTGCCTCAAATGCCTACCCCCAGAGGTTTTTCCAGAACAGGATTTGTGCTTTTCTACTTTAGTGTTCTTTTACTTTCTGCAGCACTGCAGAAGAGGGTTTGAATGCTTTGGTCTCTGCTGTTGTTTCACTTGTATGATATATATTATACCTTTGAATGACCTCTGTATTGTCAAGGTTTCACTGAGCTACCTGATCCACAAAAGTATCTGAAACAATAACTTTTTTTAGTTGCAACAAACATTACATTTAATGAGTACAGTGCACATGTAATGATACACTGAATCAGTATGAAGCCTCAAATAATGATTTCTGTTGGCACTATAAAAGGGATGTAATTTTTCTTGTTGAAATACCATTTTTCAGTTACTGCATGACTGATGTGGTAATTATCCCCTACACCTGGGATTTAAATGCAATCCTACAAGCCCATTTTCTGTTTGCAAGCTGTCAGACTGATGCATAGGCTTTGTTCTTATCTGGCAGTAGGCGAGGAATCGGTAATTCTGAAACAACAAAGCCACTGATGGGTCATCATGTAATCTGCACTGAAAATTGCAATCTGTAATGAGATTGGAAACACAGATGAGGTGACTAAAATTGATTACCCACCATATCTGAAATTTTCAATTTTATTGCACAAATATGATCAAACTAGTCCACAAGTTTAGCGATTAGCTGAGAAAGAATAAAGCTCGCTTTTAAATTAGGTGAAAAGGAGATAAGTTATTTAAATGTAAATGATTTGTTTTACAGCAATATGATTCATCTCCAAGGTGATTCATATGTTCGCATTATTTTTTTCCATTTCAGCATATGGTACATCTTCTTGCTTAGTTAGGAATAGCATAAGATCCTTCATTGTCTTAAGACAAAAATAAGTTGAAAAATGAAAAGAAGAGAAATACTGAAGTTGGTTAGTCAAATTTTATAATATGGTTTGTGGTCATAGGTTGGGGAGATATGAGCTTCTCACCAAAGCAACTAAAAATAAACATCACCTACGTTGGAAATACAACTGTTACCAATACTTCTGGCTACTTTAGCTCCCTGATAGCAACTCACAGGGAAGTGTCAAACTTTTGTTTTCAGCTCAACACCGTAGATCTGCTTTTTGTGCACTGATGGGATTATGACTGGTACAATAAACAGACATAAATAAGCATTGACATATACAATAGGATTCTGGCCAAGGACTCTCTTCAAAAAAGGGAAGAGACCCCTGATTTCTCTGGGTGTTCATATCCAGAACATTTATGTTCATAATGTGGATTAGTAGCAAAACCGAACACTTCAAATTCTAGTCTGAAAATGGATTAAAATAAGGTCAGCAGTTTTCCTTGTGTTGGAGCCCAAACCTGGCAACTGAGAAAGGAGGCAAAAAAGAAGTTATGAATTTTGATTCTCATTATAGCCTTGCAACCTTTGACAAAATGCTACCAGGAAAATTGATTTAGTTGAAGCTGAATTTGACAATAATATAGAGAAAATGGGAAACAGAATCAACATGCAGGTATTTCGTTGTGCTTCTGTTAGAGCTCTTTTATTAATACAGGACTTCATTACTCTCTTTCCTTGTGTACACAAGAGTGTCTAGCAGTTGCACATCACAATCTTGGCTATAACTGGTGAATATTCATTTAGATCACAAAGTCATGTGGAAAACTCACAGGTGAGATAGTCTGATTACCACGTTAACAAGAGACTTGAAGCAGATGTTGGAAACCAGAAGGTTTTCGAGGATGCTTTATAATGAAAGCATGTCAGTAGATGTCACTTTGAAAACCCAAGAGAGGGAATTAAGAGTAATATCATTAGGTAACAATGGTCAGTATTTCCTACAAAGTGACCATAGCCTACTGTACTGTGTGAGGACATCACTTAAGTGAATCGTTGATATTCTAGCATTGCCAGACAATAAGTGCAGCTCCCATGCAAAAGTGAAACTTCAGGCTCTAAACATAGACTATTTTAATAAGCATAATGAAAGAACACAAACTAAAAAAAATAATAATTATTCTACTGTGTTATAATCAGTGCTTGAAATGCCTTGTCAGCTGTTAGCAAATGTATAGGTTGTGCTGAGACACCTGAGAACAAGAGCAGTTTTAGAATTAGAGATGCTGGCTGTAGTTTTCTAAGGAGATACTTCTGGTGTCACAAGGGGAATTTCTGAGTGGTTAGTAGGACAAAAATGTCACAAAGTCTTTTACATCATGATATTTGGCTAGTACATTCTACCTAATAAATGGCCAGTGTTGAATAAATGAAACATTCCAGCGAAGGGCTGGGCATTAAAAAGATTAAAAACAAAATATGCATCTAAGGCAGCTACTCTAGAAATGGAATTCTAATTATTAACTGAAAACTTGTCATATTTTGATTTCTGAAATATAAGACATGTAAAGGCAAATATGTGACAGTTTATTTTAGCACCTCTGCTAAAAATATGATATAATGGAAATCTGTGCTAGTATGTGTGTGTCTCTCACACTTTTGGATTATGAGCCAGTGATTAAATCAGAAGATAAAAGCATGCACTGTTACAATTTGATCTCAATGATCACTAAAACAACTCCATATTCTTGATGAATTTGTGATCCCTTGGCACTGAAATATTTTTCAGTGTTCTATGTGTTAGAAGCATAAGTCCTTCATTCCTGGGGATACCATAGGAGCTGAAGAATTTTACAAGTACATCTACTGTGAGAATGCCCCTTCCCAAAGAAAGATGCAAAGTGTGAAAAAATGACATACTTCAGAGAATCTCCATCCATGGTAAAACATTCAATTTACATTATCATCTTCTTGAAAACTTCAGCTGGCTAAGTATCTGCTACTGTACCCAAAATCATTTGGCCCTATTTTTTCGCATAGCTAAATCCAAATTAATCAGTAGGATGAGAAATTAAAACTAATCACATGATCCCACAACAATGATATCTTCTAATCTACATTTTAATTTGTGAAGTCACTAACTTTTATTAGAGACAAAGAACTTTCAACAGCACCTTTTAATGAAAGTTCTCAAAGGAGCACTTTCAAAATATGAAAAAAATTAAAACAGACTTCGCCAACTCAAAATTGAAACACAAAAAAAGACTTTGGATAAAGAGTAGCTGAAAGTAATAAATGTAAACACAGATACAGAAAAAAGTGCATAAACTGAGAGTAAAAGGAAAATCACCAGTTCAGCAAAGACAGCGTGATACGCACCATAACCTCTTTTATCCCTTAGTAACAGAATCCTACATGCATCTTTCTGACAGCATGTTTGAATAGCACCAAAAAGGTTAAAACAACTCACAAGAAACTTATTAATTCTTTTGTTCCATGCTTTCTTCAGGGAATTTTCATTTTTTCTAATTAAATATATTTTTCTTTTTTCTAAACATAATCTCAGCTCCAGAAGATACTGTAAATGCTCCACTAGTGTTCACATAATGACAGGCACAAGTCCATGCAATGCAGGAAAGGTAGAGCTCTCAAAGGAAAGAGAAACTGATCATTTCTTTTGTGGCACATTTTGATAATCAGTCAAGGAAAGGGAATGGAGAAACAAGAGCTATTTAGTGTTCATATTTACTACAGTAATATCTACTACATTTACTACAGTAATATGACATTCATTGGTTTGCACAAACTGTTATCTTGTTCATGTAGATATCTACAATCATGGTCTGAAACTAATTTCAGTTTCAGTTTATTTCATTACTTTGTATGACTCTTAACTCTTGTCTTTTTTCTTTGAGTTTTTACACAGCAATTGTCTTTGGAAAATATTTACCATCGGTCAGTGTTCTCTAATGGAGGTCTCCCATGTTTTTTCATGAAAATGGATTTGGATGTTGCTCCCTGGCAATACTATCAGTACATGGTGAGCATGCCCCAGACACATCTAGTGGTAAAATCCCTGAAAAGGCTTGGGTACAAAGATGTATAGTTCATAAGTTCAAACTTTGGTGGGAAAATGCCAAGTTGACCAGTTCCACTGTGCTGACCTGTATTCTACAGAGTGATAAGTAGACCACAGACCAGGTTACAATTCGTCTCAGGTTTCCTTTCTGTTAAGGCTTTGGCCTTCCTGTGTTCTCCACCTGTAAAATGATATAACAGTACTTCTACATCAAAATAATATGGTATACAGAAATACATTATGTGAGGTCATGAAGTATCATAATAAATGGCCATAAATGACTAAGTGTTTGGAAAAATACTTCAGTGTTAACTCAGATGCTTCTTGTCAAACAGGACCCTTTAAAGACATTTGCTATGTCTGCCCTTTATTTCAAAGACTAAAAAGGCATGTTGCCCAAATTCATTCTAGTTCTTTCATTCATCCAGAAATTCTTACTCTAATGGGACATATAATAGGAGGTTGTAGGTCCAAATTTAATCGTAACTAGCTATATTTTCACTTTTCAGAATTGCGCATCTGATACATAACAGTGGTCATTCTTGAGGAGCAGACTTCTTAAACTTTAATTATAAAGTCATTAATCCTGTAATCTCCATATGATCCAGAGATTGAACTGAGGGGTATAGCCCTTGGTTAACATGTGTATAGTGCTGCCTGTAAGAATTTTACATATATATTTCAACAGTAGACATTGAGAAGGCATACAAAAAATAATACATTAAATTTAATTAATCTGAACAGGTACTGTGTATGTGACAGATTGCAGAGTCAAGAGTAGGCTGTCAGATAGTGGACAGTTTTTGCAGTGAAAAATATTGGCCTTATACTAATGCATACAAAATGTCAGATGAGGCAGGCAGAGATTGGAATATATTCCACAGCTCCTTACCCTTAGACTGTTGAAGTACCATTAGGTAGAACTACTATAATTCCAAAATATCTCTAATTATTTAGGTTTTATTTACAAACTAAATCAATCAACCAAATCAGAGAGCCACAGAAAACACAAACACACTTTAAAAAATGTGCAATTCATGCATGTGTAACAAAGAATTGCAGGGGTCCATTAACATATCAGCTGTCATGTTATTTTAGAATTTTAATGTTTGTGATTAATTCATTACTATTCATGCTGGAAGAGTGATAAAAGGATCATCTAAATGACTGTGTCCTAATTAACTTTTGTTTATCCTTGTGTTACAGTACTGCATATTAGTAACCATTCTTTGCAATAGCCATATATAGCCTCAGCTGAACAGTATATAAATGAAGGGAAAAAATCAATGTCAAAAGAAGAAGGAAAAATGATGGCACAAACTAATACTAATGTAACAAATTAAATAGTTGCTATGAAAAGACAAAACATTTTATATACACTGGAGATCAACTGACAGCAGGAGGAAAAATCATTGTCAGAAAAAAGGAATAAAATAGGCTATGCCAGCAATATTTGGATCTACTAAGTGCTAGAAATGAATACATGAAATATAGAAATGAGTACAGCAGGAACCTACACATTCCAGATTATTTCAGAAAGTCAAGGTGATTTGAAGTCCATCATTTACAGCACAGAGACATGCATTTTCTCTCAAAGGTGGTTTCTGATTTTGGACTATCAAGCTTTGAGACATTGAATGTATTTTTTACTCAAAATTCCAGAAACTTCAATTACATGTCTGTGTGTAACATTGCATATCGAAAGTAAAATGGACACAATACATTTCTCTTGTTTTCTATTTAGGTATCAGTAAATTTTACACTCACCTTTGTGTCTGGAAATTCCATCCATGAACAATGTTTTAAAACATTAACTGAATCCTTTTAGGGCCCTATACTCTATGTAATTACTCTCAGTACCACGTTTTTCCTTCACCTCAGAAACACAGACGGCTGATTAGTTTTTTTTTTTCTCACAGCATTTCGTTGCATTTTTCCCATGCCCAATGTTTTCATTACCCATTCAAAAAATTTTGTATGCTTGCCAAAATTCTCAGCACATCTCTGATATGGTAAAACAATTCAATTTCTTCTACCCATCTGCTGTTTGCAGATCTTATAATTGCCACTTAATCCGAAAGAGTGAATGCAGTCAGTCTGCAATCAGATTCAAATGCATCGATTAAGAAAGTAACTCCACATTGCAATAAGAAGTTACATTCTGGCAGGAAATAAGCAATATACTTGCCTGTTCTGCATAATAAAGTCAAAGTACTTCTATAAATTATACCAACTATTAGTCACTAACTGGCTCATAATGCTTAAGATTAATAGTAATGAATGTAAAGAATGCAAAATTACAGAGGCAAGAAATTTAAAGGGGGGTTGTGCTTAACTGCACTTATGAGTCAGAAAGATGAGAAATGAGATGAATTTCAAATCTCTCCACCCAGAAGAAATGAATTGTAGGTACAGATATGAAATACATGAATCAGCATTAAGTTTCATCCAGATCCTAACTGTATTTCGCTATAAATATGCAGCAATTTGAAACAGTTACTCTTTCTGCCAGAAACCCTCAAATTTTAAAAATAGTTGTTGACATCATATCGTTGGGCAGATCATGAAGACAGCAAATTAGGCATTGTAAATATTGAATTCATCCACTCAGATTGCACTTGTCTTTAATGAGAGTTCTCAATGAAAAAAATAGTATTACTTCAAAAATTCTGAGTAGGTTCAGAAACAACTTAAGGAGAAGGAAGATAAAGGTATTGTCCTCAGGAAAGCAAAGATGATCATCTGACAAGTAACAGTTGGGCTTATGCAAAATTAGAGATGGAAGCTGGCAAGGAGAGAAACATTTTCAGAAGGGTTAGAACGATACAATCTGCAGAGCAAAGATGTACTATCAACATATATGTTTGCTGTATTACAAACTGTGAACAAGCGCATGCAAGCCTTTTTCTTTAAAGTCCTGTGAATTTGTTTTGTCTTGTGGCCAACTTTCAGTCCTGACCTTCTAAATCTGAACTTTAACAGATGTGTCATTGGCCTGTTGATTGAAAATCTACTCCTATGGTTTCAGTGTTGGCAAAGTAATTATTTCTCCTTCTCCTTTTTCAGTCCCTAAACATTGTTTCATATATGCTAAGCAGATAGCACGCAGTTTTCTATCATTACTCTTAGCTGCAGCTAAATTCAGGATAAAGTCATATCTGTAATAGAAATGGAGAACTAGAAAAAATCTCAGGGAACACCTTTTTAGATCATTTCAAAAAGTTTTGGAAGTCTCCTATGAAGTCTTACAAATACATTCATTAAAAAATGCGTGTGTTTTGATGTGCCCTGGAACATTTATGTGCTGAACATCTCATGGCTTGAGTAGAACAAACACTGACATAAAAAACCCACAGATTTTAGGCTTTCAGCTCTCATGTCTCCAGTGCTTGGACTTTTTTTTCACATTTTCTCTCTGTGATCATGCTGTATGCATGTTCTTTTTCATCACTAGCTAAGAGTTGGTAAGGATGAATGTCTATGAAACTTACGGTATATCAATAAATTAAGCAGTTTCTCTCTTCTTTTTGGGGACCTTTTTCCTACAGCAGTTTCTTCTGTTTCCCTGTGTCTAAATAACTTACCAGAAATATTGGGGGGGGGGGGGGGGGGGGGGACACACACACAATGATTGGAGCAAAGACCTTCTCTGGAGTTATAGTTCCCCAGAGCTTCAATATATGGTATATTATTTATTGTACGTAATTAATTTTGATTTTTCTCTAAGTTCTCACTGTACTCTCTGTTGAAAGTCTTCAGTTCTTTTCATTGTAGATGTTTTTAATTTACTGTTTGGTTATGTTTCCAGATAGAAAAAAATGTATAAAGTACATTATATTCTAGTTCTCTGTACCATCGAAGGAATGCTAAGGATGTCTTCTCCCCTTTTATTTTAGAAAAATGCTGCTAATGATATATGACTCAAAATAATTAATAATTTTGGTTATACCTTTTCCACCAAATGGCCATGAAACTCTCACTATTGGCAGACTTGCTATTCAGTAAAATAGCTAGTTCCAGTGAAATTTCTGAGGATTAATTGGTGGTTTTGTGTATAAGCAGATGCCAAGATCTTTTGAATACTGGGAAGAAAAAAAGTTTCGAATAAGCTTCAGTAACCACTGATTACAATTTGCCATTCAAACAGTAATGCTACATACTTTCCTGTTCAATCAGATTGTGTAGTTAGTATAAGATTCATCCATAATATTTCAAATCCACTATGTACCTGAATTAATCTGATACCTGTCACTTTGAAAGAGGATGTCTTGTGATGGTTCAAGTGTCAAGGACAATAAGCCATTGACATCTATCATTGATTTTCTCCTGAAGAAATGTGAATAATCTCAATCAGAGTTTTATAGAAAACATGGAGTCTCACTGCAAAACAAGCAAGCAGAGGGCTGGATACTGTCCCTGCCACTAAGACTGTGTAAGCATTTCTTTATTCCAGAATACCTGTTGATATAAACTTAGATATCGGATATAAATGTCAAATGTATTTTTGTCTTTTCTAGAATATTTGACAAATCGTCATGTAAGTTTATGATTTTTAAAGTTTTTATTCTTGTTACAAAGCAACAAGTCTTAATTCTAAAAAGGCAGCTCTATCCTGCAGTTTTTTTGGATATAATTTGTCAGAGAATGACTATGGCTTGAAGGACAGGAGACAGCATCTTATCAATATTGTATTTTGAAACATTGCAGAGGAAAGGGAAAAATTGGCATTCAGGAAGTACCTTTTAGTTATTTATTTTGCAGACATTAAGCAGCACTTTGCAATCTAAAAACACATTATGGATGTAGGTAAGGGAATTGATTCTTTTGTCACTCAGTAATGTCATGGTATAATTTTACCTTTCATTATTACAACAGAAAGCAGTGTTTTTGTAGTTCATTAGTGATTAATCAAGCCCTCCATTTTACAGAAGAAAGATTTTGGTATATAACAAAAGAGTTGAGAGCAGATTGGCAGTTTCCTTACCCTGATAAAGCCTTTAAAAAACTTGTGGGGGATTTTATTAAAAAATATGTACTTTTTGTAATTTGTCACAGAAGTGTTACCTGCGATGACAATGCTACATGCCCCTCTCCCTGGCAAGCTTCATTTCACTATCAAAGAATAACAATGCCTGCAAGGTATGAACGGAACATTCCTACCATTTTTCAACTCTGTCACACTCTTTTATGCTTTGTTCATAATGGCAACTGTCTTGCTTGATGTATTGTCCTGATGTTCTCACCTGCTTGTTGTCATTCAGGTGCTAAATGAGGAGAATGAATATGTATAATTCCTTCAAAAGTACATTTTGAAAGTATAAAATATGCCAGTTTGGCATATTTTATTATATATCCCACCAGACCCTGATTATTTTGTGAAGCTGGCATTCAAGTTACACTACTTGGTTTTTGATAGCTCTTGCCAACTTCCTCAATGCATATCATTAAGGCTGATAATAGTGAAATTTTCTTACTATAGACTTACAGAGAGAGACAGAGGGATAAGGAATGGAAAAATTTCCTTCCTTTATCAGTCATTAAAAGACAATGTTATTAGTTTGCTTTACATACAAGTATTTTTCTAAACTTTTTTTATTGCCTAATTAAATGACAAAATTATTGCGTCTTACTCATGTGGGAAACCAAACATTTCAGCTTTTATTTCTACATAGGGATTTTGTCTGTTTTGTGGTAATTAATTGTTTAGCTTCGTGCCATGAAAATGTACTGTATTAGCAATTCTGGTGTTTGATGTTTAGCTGTTTAATGGTCCCCACTGAAGCCATTATCTTCTTCATTTGGTTTTTTTAACTCCAGTTTTAGTCATTATAACAGGAGGGGTGGAGTACTTCCTGAGGTGTTTAGAGCAGCAATTCAAAAACAACCCATGTAAAAAATAATCACTATTTTTTAATTATTATTATTAGTGGCTGCTTTGAATTTTTTTTTAATCTTACAAAGTTTTTCAAGAGGTTAACCTAAGCATCCAAATATCAGATACCATTTTTTCTGATGGATGTTCTGATGCAAAATCCTGTCTCAAGCCTTTATAAAGACAGAAGGTTTTTTTAAAATACTGTCTAATCACTATAGTTTAGTACACTTTAAATCTAGGGCACTGTTTTGAAAAAAGTAGCTAACATAAATAATTTATTATGATCCACACACAACCGGTGAGGCAGGCTTTTTCCAGTGCAGAGTTTTACATTTTGCAACATTCACTCTATGTCCTAATCTATGTATCTCACTCTCAGATGATTATTACACAAGTGATGCATTCATTCCCCAGCCACAGTGCATGTGCTTTGTCAGCAATTGGTGGTTGGTTTCTGGTTAAAGTCTGCACATTTTGTGCATTAAGTGCAAACTGACATGTTTTCAACTCAGGGTTATAAAGGTTTGCTGCAATACATTGCACCTAAGTGAAGAAAACCTGTTGAGTGGTAGCTTTACAGCCACCTACTAATTTTTGCCATTCTGCAGGAAGAACTGTTTCTTCAAGTATAGTATTTCAGTATCCATTGATGTAGTTAAATGCTTTTACAGTTTGGAAAAAGCAAACAACACACTGAAATTACTGCATTACACAGTATACAAGGTATCAGTCCTTTCAGAGCTTGTCCTTGGTATCAGGTTCCACACATAGTCTGTGAAATGCATCCAGATCTAATAGTAGAAGGGAGAAGAAAAAATGGCAGGGAGAACTTAATTCTTGTCAACTCTGCTCTGAACACTTCAGGAGTTACCACCAGTATGTATAAATGTGGACTGAATAATTAGAAGTAAGCTGAGTGAAAGGAAAAGATATTCTATTCTATAAGAACTACACCCATAGAATAAAGATTTTGCTACAGAGTTTATCAGGATCCTGGTTTTCTTCCCTGGGGCAGTGTGCAGATACTTTGTACTTCTTTGGGAAAAAGAGTAAGTAGATATAGCTCCTCATTCAGACTGCTTTTTTTTTTTTTTAATGATATTGCAAAGAACAAAGACAGAGTGAAGTGACCCTAGTGGGGTAACCCCTGTCCTGTACTTAATAAAGCTGAAAGCTCTTTGCTGGCTACCAGTACAGAGTTATTTCAGGACTAAGCTCAGTCCAAAGGTCTGCCTGAGCGCATTTCAGGACAAAGGAAACAGCCTGTCTATTAGCACTAATGTGATAGATGAAGAACGGGATTGCAGCAAGAGAAAGGATATTTCCCTGTTTGGCTTTGTTATTGGCAACTGAGAGAGTGACTTAATGGATTGCTACCAAAGTTACCAAGGTAATGTGTTCTCAGACTAAAAGAAGGTAGTAAAAAATCTCATCTTGTTTAGTCTGTCGAAACGAAGCTTGAGAGAGAATATGACATATTCATAAATGTATTAGAAGATGATCCTTGGAAGGAAAAAGAGCTATTTAAGCTAATAGACAACACTTGCACAACATACAGGCATAAGCACAACATAAAGTAATTTAGGCTCTGATTTGGAAGAACACTTCTTTTTATCTGAAGAATGAGATTCTGGAATAGCCTTCCAGAAGTGATGCCAGGGAGAGAACTACTTTTAACTTGATACATTTCTGAGAAAGAAAAATTGGTATTGGAACTGCAATAGTAATGCCCAGGCCGTATGACTGAAAGCATCCCTTTGGTGTTACAGCCTTGTGTTCCAAACAATCATTCATTAAGCACCTACTATTATCTTTTCTTAGTTTTAGCTGATTCAGTGTCCTTTTTTATTTTTATTTTATTTTATCTTTCCTTGGTAGGTTGCTTTGTTTTTAGTTACGGTCTCATTGCTTGTCAGTAAGAACATGCAGAAAATCTTTTTAATAATCCCAGACTTTATGGACTGGTGTTTAGCTGAAATTGTTTGTTGACTTTAAAGGGGAGCTGAACCTGATCTATAGAGCTCCTGGGAGAAGACCTGTCAGAAGGTGCATAATGCTGTAAATGCGCTAAGGCTGGCAGAACTCCATCAAGGCACAGACAATGTGTGGGGGATAACTTGTTGTACACTGTAGATGCAGTTCCAGGAAAGAGAAATTATCAGACAATGAAGAGACCCTGAGCTGCCTGTACTGGGAAAGTAGCTATATTTTAAAAATATGGCATTTCAACCAGACTTGATAGAACGTGCTGGGCTGTTCTGTGGGGAAAACCTTGCCTATAATGACTATGCAGAGCTGTAAGCAGTCTTCAGTTCATTTTAGAAGCCTGCACATTAACATTGAACAAACATATTTGGGAGAGAGATAAAATGTGTTCCTGTATTCAAAACAATTTAAAGAACCTCACAGATTTCTAGTGTACATTGAAAGAATTAAATAGGAAGTGGAGCAAAGAACGTAAGACGCATTCTGATTAAATTGGCATTTAGGTATCATCTCACTTTTTCTGCCAAGATTTATACATTCCATAATTTTCCCTCTTAATCCTCAAAGAAGCAACTATCTTATTATTTTGTCCTTTATCTGATTTTGTAAGCAAACTGTTTAAAATCTATTTGGTACAAAACTGATCATCAACTGCCTCTAATTCTTTCAAAAGTAATGACATCTTTGCCATCTACCAGCTGAAAATTGAGCAAAGTCAATCACATCTGTGACAATTTTAAAACTTTTTAGAAATTAAAGCCTTCAGGAAGTCTGTCTCCTGATTGCAAAACAATGCCTGGATGATCTGATTTCTTTCCATAACTTCCAATTTTCTACCCATTTCCATTCCACTCCCCTTTTCTACATAGTTTGCACAGAATACCAACTGTTGTTATTACAGAATAAAGAAATCTTCAGTTTGACCACAACCATCAACAGGAAGTTTTCACACCATGCTGTAAAAGTGAATTAGAACCTCCTTCTGACCATTTTGAAATTAGTATTATCTTTATTTTACACAGAAGTTAATTGGGACACCAGGTGGGTAAGGATCTTGTGCAACCCACTCAGGTCAGGAATGAACAGTAAGGACCTTGACCAAGATCACACTGAGAATCAGTGATAGCGATGGAAAGAGAACTCAGCTTCATGTAAACACCAGTACAAAGTAAACCAAACAATCATTGATTTATAGTGTATTGCTGAATGTCCCTGACTCTTACCTTGCAAAAACGTTAGAAGAGGCCAAATTCCTTTATCTTTGGTTTTAAGAAAGAAAAAGAGTGCCATAAAACTATAAAAAGGAGTTCAAATAAATTGGTAATTCTTATGTCTATAACAGCTAAATGTACAGCTACGGCACAATCCTCCAGCATCTAGAAGCAGCTTTTGAAAATTATGACTAAAATACAGATTCTTCTGCTGCCACATTGATATGGGAGAAGGGTAAGAGAATCATTTATTTGTGAGTTTCCCTTCACTAGAGTACAAATTTTATTTCTACAAATGTAGATGCAGGCAGAGTGTGTTGTAGAGAAAATCAAACTTTATTTCATTCTTTTTATACCAGAGGATCTCCTATCCAGGTCACGAATACAGCTTTCTTATAAATATGGATTTATGTGGCTCAGCTTTCAAAAATAAAGTCAAAAGGACTTATGTCACTGAATTTTATGGGACAGGATCAGATCCAAGGATCTGATTCTACTTAAGTCCTATGACTGAATCTGTCTCTGTGTAGTATTTTACTATAAAGTCTCTTCTGTTGTAGTCTCCTATGCTTGTAGATCTTCAGCTTTGTTTTGTCTGTCCTTCCCACTGAGCATGTATGTGTTGAATTCAGCTCTGCACAGAATCATTTGAATTTTACTCAACTAGTTTATAAGCCTCATTTTGTTATTTTCTGCAACTTTTTCTGTTCTTTCTCTATTCTATTTTCTCAGTTTAACTAATTAACAAGTTATAATGCAATTAATTGATGTATTTCCTCTTCCAGATCATGAATACATTAAAAAATGGCCTATTCTTACTACCTACAGTGTCTTAATAAATTTTTCCTTGCAATTTAACATGGTGGTCTCTTCTACTTTTTTCATTTTTTAGTCCTTATTATAATGTTCTCTATGACATTTTAAGTAAACATTTCAGAGAAGATCTGTGTCTGAAAACCAAATGAATAACTAGATCTTCACTTAATTATCTGAAACTGCTTTCTTTCATACAATAGTTTTTTTTGTTTAATTTAAAATACCAGGTATCTGACAAGATCTTTCCATAAGAGCATTTTACCTGCTTTTTCAGGCTACCTATAAGCTCAAGAAAATCACTGAAAATTTTTTCCAGTTTGTGGATTAGCTCTTCATGGTTTAGTATTTGTTCTATTATTTTAATGGATACTAAAAAGTGCATCATACAGTTTTTTAGTTTTTCTTGTGAATATTAGTGGAGTTTTTGCTCCCCCCCCCCCCCCCGCTCTTTTAATAACTTCTCAGTTATTCTGAATTCTTAAGGAACAAGTATCAAGGATATATTTCAACAAATTCATCAACTAATACTTGTAATTCTTTGAAACATGTCATGCTGAATGGGTGATCTCATGCTTAAACAAATTTTCAAATGGAAAATGAATTAAACTTTACTAGTAGAGAAAATATTACAGAAAACACCTTAGATTTTAAAGCTAGGAGAGCAGCTTAGTGAAAACTGGAATAGCATGCAATAAAAGAATTCAAGCAGGATATTAATCTTGTGTGAAATATGAAAAAAGAAAAAAACATGTTAAGGCTTGATTGTAAAATATTAATGTGCTAAACCATCATAAAACTTAACATATGCCTTAGATAATATACTTCATTGTTAATGGCAATAAAAAACTTATTTGTAAATAAGTTGGAAAAACATAAATACAAAAAGCAGAAAGCCAAGTAAACATGTTCTACTGGTATTTTGTAGAAGTTCAAGAATTAAAGAGTATATGAGGCACTTTTTTAGATTTATTTATTTACTGAGTGCATATATATATTAAAAAAACTTTGTATCTGTTTCACTTCATCCCCCTCCTTTCTAGAGCCTTGTTGACGTAATCACCTACAAATGCAGACATGGCTCCTCTCTTTCAACCGATTGTCAGATCAGAGGCGTGCATGACATGCTGAAGTGCCACAGGAATGCTTGAACTCAGCCCTTTCCTCCCTAGGCCATTCCCCTCCTTTCTTTTGAGGAATGCCAACTTCAGCTCCATCACATCACAGCCCTGTGTCATCTATTCTCTGATGATGAGCAACAAACCTATGTTTAAAATATAAACCAAGAATGGAGTAACTCACCATGTCTATCAGTTAAATTCATGTAGGCATAACCATCTAAGCCTATCCTATCAATGGAAATTTCAGCTATACCATTCATTTGTCGGTTTTTCAAACACTAAGACTAAACAAGATTTGCAGATCAAGAAAAGAAATGACTTGTAACAAGCTAGACAAGTCTGGTAAACTTTCGAGTTTGGAATCTAATGCTGCTGTCTAAGGTAGCTTCTCCTCCTTTCTTCATCTATCTGTGAAAGACTCCTAATATTATTTTCTGCCTCCCAAGGGTATTTAAGCCTCATTTGCAAAGAAGGCGGCCGGGTGCCGTAGCCTCACTTCTTGGAACACCGGGAGTTGCGTCTTCCATGTAGGCACAGGTGTTCCTCACAGAAATCTAGAAAGCCTTTCCCCATCCCTGAAAAGGGACTGGGCAGTAGCCCTGTTCACAGAAGGATGCCTTTTAGCAGATTGATCTCAGAGATTTAAACAGGGATCCGCAGTTCTTCACAGTGTGAGAAAATGTAATAAAAGTTGTTATTGCATAGGTGCATAAGGCTTCTCATTGTGTGTCCATATGTAAGAGTGTCTGGCAAACCAACTCTTATCATTTACAAAAGTCATTGAGATTTACTGTTTGAATTCACCAAATCTGTCTAACACACTTTATACAGCTTTTAAAAAATGCTTTTGCTTTGCCTTACTGTCAGAATATAAGAGAGGTTCTGGCAAATACAGGCTTAGCGTCTGGCCCTTACCTGAAATTTAACTGCTCAAAGCAAGCTACAATAAATGCATGTCTTCCAACTGCCACAGTATAAAAGTACATATGACGTTATATGCCACTCATCTCAAAAAATAAACATTGTCTCTAACAAGCAGAAAATTGTTCTGTTATTGAAATGGCATCATTTTTTCCCCAGCCTTATATCTATCTGCAAGATTACAGTGATGTGATCATAGTATGTTGATATTTTCTGAACTCCATTTCCATCATAAATCCTGTCAAACAAGGAGCAATTCAGAGTAACTGTTATAAAACTATTGAGTTTCCAAGACTGAACACATTTCTGTTTCTTTGAAACCCAGAAGAGGCTATTGGTTCACCAGTAATTGAAATACCAGCGATCCTCATCTGTTTGCCAGTCTGCAGACTGAACAGAAGCTTAACCTAATTGCTGTTTTGCCAGTTCGTTGACATTTTTGCAGCAAAGCAAACCGTGATGTGAACTTGCCATGATTTCACCCGTTGGAAAGAGGTTGAGCCTAACACCACTTTCTGCTTCTGGCAGCACAGCAGCCTTTTAATGTGTTTAGCTTCAGGACAAACAAGAAAAAACACAAAATGGGCACTCTCTAAGCTCACAGCAGCACGTTACTAAAATAAAGCTTATGTGTAATAATAATAAAAGTGTGTTTGGTAGTCAAGGCAAATGAGTCGGCAAATTCCTCTCCCAGGTGCATGTCCCTGCAGCACTCCTGAGAATTCTGGACGCATATGCACGCTCTGTCGTCCATCCAGGATGTATTATCACCCCGGAAAGGGAACAGTTTTTACTCCTAATGGTGCCAGACAATTATCATGTGCAGAAAACAAAACAAAAGAATTCCTCAGACAACAGTTCTGGAGACGCTTTCCCAGCACCAAAAGAAAATGCAGCTGTTATGAAAGTTGATGGCATGCAACCATTACCTACTCCTGCTTCTGAATAACTTTGTTTCTGCATGCAGCTTTTTACCCAAGCCAGTTGGTCTGTTTTAGATGGACAATCATATTGTTCTGTTATCTTTATCTCTACCAATATGTGTGTTTTACGCATTGTTAATATCCCAACATATCTGTTCAATTTCTTTTGTGTACCTATGACCAACTGCTTATCTTCTTAACCCATAAAGAACTAGGCTTGAAAGAGTGTTTGCTTTTATTATTATTATTATTATACACTGGAAAAAAAAAGTCCAGTTTTGCTTGCAACTGTTACATCTGAGTGCAGAGCATTGTTCTGCTACAGGCTTCCTCTACGTGATTTTAGGCAAACCAGTGGCTATTTCTCTGCTTCAGATGCCTACTTGTAAATTGGGAATTTCATTACACTTCAGCTGCATAAGAAGAATAGCTGCATTACCAAATTTTAGGATTATTGTCTGTGGAAAAAATACCAGTTTGCAAGCATAATATATGAAAGGAAGGCCAAACTACATCTGAATCACATGCTTCCTTGTTGATACAGGTGAGTGTTAATGCTGGATTGAAAGTGCTATGAATAACAGTGCTCTGCCACAAACTATCTTTAGAAAGCAAAGTAAGATTCTCCACTCCCTGACCATCATTCCACAATCCTTTTTAAGGAACATATCTCCACAGCTCAAGCCTTGCTAAATCGGTCCTGCCACAGCAAATATCATTGCAGCTAGCTAATTAGGTTTCATTTGCTGTGTCATTATTAAATACATTTTAAGCTCTAGCGTAGACAGCTCCCTCGGTCCAGTAACTGATCATGCTGATCACCATGTTGCAATAGCTCTAAGCAGACTGAATCTGCACAGCGCTGAAAAAAAAGGCTAAAACTGGACCTCTGACTGTTGCTGAGTATACAGCTATGCGAAAATTAGTACAGTTAAGCTGGTCTTAACGGCAAAGGAATATTTGCTTGCATAGCCAACACCTGAAACGATACTTGTCCAAATCGATTCAGTTACTGCCCTTCTGTATTAATTTGATGCCTCTACTCAGAAAAGACCACCTCAGTCCACAGGCATCATATTTATGGGGGAAATGGGATAGGTGCTCAGATAAATATACAGTGACATAGGCATGTAGCACTTGAAGATATATTTCAAGAATTTTTTTCTGAGCTCAAATCTGCCATCTTATGTCTTAAATGTTTACAAGAACCACAGCATGACAAAAACCTTTTCAGGGAAAATACAGAGAAATAAAAATATCCTGTAGACTACTAGACAGTTAACCAGGTCTTCTAACACACTATGAAACATAAAGGTGACACATTTTAAATCATTTTTCAATATGTCCAAAAGTCTGATGAATCCAACTGTTCAATCCTGCAGCAAAGTGAGATGTTTTATTATTATTTCATATTTTATATTTTCATAATTGTAATCATATACATTATAGAATTTTATAATTAGTATACATTGAAACCTGTATTTTCTAAATATATGTATTTTATATATTTGTGTTTTTATTATTTTCTTATCCAATGTAATATGAACGTATATTGGAAAATATTGCCAAATATGTAGAGGAATTAGGCTTTTTATTTATTGTCTATGAATATTGTGAAGCTGGAATGAATATTCTGAACTGTACTTGTACTAGTATAAATTATGTTTTCACATAGTCCTAGTCAAAATTTCTTTTATAGGGAAGCAAATTAGACAGGTACAGCACACCAAATGAGCTGAACTTTGTCCTCAAAGAAAATTGGTTTTTCCTTTTCAATTTCATTTCAAAGAGATCTGACAACTGTCGCTTTGAACAAACTTTAACAGCACAATATCCTTTGTGCAAGTTTTCCCCTGTCAGCTTTTCCATTCCAGCAGGAACTTAGAACAAAGTGTACGCTGCCCTTTGAGTTGAGAGCTTCATCAGTTGAATGAACACTAGTACAGTGCAGTGAAATTGAGGGCATACTCTCTCTGTGAATCTGAACAGTGCACTCTCTCAACAAATATAATTTCTCTATCTGGTACAAGGATAAACTATCCATACATACTCCTCACATTATCCCCTTTCCTCCGTGTTCACTGAAAATGAAAAGGCATTTGAAAATCCACCTGTTCAAACCTAGCAAGTGTAGCAGGTAGTCCTGGTCCCACACACAGCTCTTCCTTTTTCATTTTTCATATATAGAATGCATGGAATAAATCTGCATTTGTGCAGTATCAGCCCTTTTGAAATCCACTGCCTGTGAAGTGCTTTTGCTTTTCATTCTTTGCTTTAGAAACTCCATATAGTTGCTTAAAAATAAAATGCAAAATAGAATGAGATTTTGGAAAATTTAGAAATTTCTTGGGAGTGATTCCAAATCTAGGGCAAGATTAATTACATCCATGTCAGTGAAACTATATAATTGTTACCAGGCTAAGAGCAATACTGTTGTAAATTCTTGGACAGCAGCAGTCCTTTTCTCAGGAATGCGTACTTATGAATGTCTTTGAGACCCTGTTGTGTTTTAGCATGCATGCATAGTCAACTGACAGTGGTCTCTTTAAGTGAAACACAGGACGAAATTTCAGAATCCCTCTTCTCGCTTTTTCTAGATATACTGATCCTACATAATACGAGCAGGATGTTGTTTGGAAAGCTTCATTAGTAAAAACAAAATGTCCAGCACTCTCTTTTTGTCAAAATTTACAAGGCTCATTAGATCACTAATTTTAAAGAATCAGCTAAACTTTAATCTGTTCTCCTTTGTCATTTGCTATACATTTCTAAAACAGTGACATTTGTTATTTATTGCCTTCTAGTTCTAGCTGATTTTTCACTTTTTTCTTCTCTATTAATATTTAAATATTAGTGTCAAACATGCATGTAGAAACAGCTTGAATGCAGAATGGGTAAGGTTACCAAAGAAGTCTAAGCCCAATTTAATTACAGATTTTTGATTATCATCTATGTTAAGTATCTGAGAAGTCAGCTCAAATATTGCACAGGCTAACCAGGACATGGAATGTAGATTTTGCTAAAAATTCTAAGAACTCTCTAATTAACCAATTTATACATTCTACCTGATTAAGCATCTAAATATCCTAGGATCATGGAAATTCATGTTTATTGATAAGATAAAATATTTATAACACAGAAAGCCAAATTAGCAAAAAGAAGAGCCTAGTGAGATTCTAATTAGGACAAAAATGAATAATGGTAAAAATAATCTGAAGATCTAATCATTGCAAGTGGATGAATTTTTGACATTGCAGAGAGTATAATAACTGCATGCCCAGTTGTTCTTAGTCTCATCAAAGCTCTTAAGCCGAAACATGGGGTTCAGTGCATTGTGATGACAAACGCCCTAGAACCTCTGTGTATGCCTGTGTGTTAGCTATGTATACCTATAGCTTTGTGTGTGTTTAAATAATAATAATAATAATGGAAATCACTGTCATTGGGAAGAAAGTATATCTCAAAATCTACATTTTGGATTTTTTACTTGGAGTTGTTCCATTTCAGATTCTGGCTGGGATGAAGTAAACAATAGTCTTTTCTGTAAGGATACAGTTTCAGTTCATATTTGCCCCCAGAGATTTAGTAGCACTTAAGCCTTGGAGTTTACATTTTGGTTTATGCTATTATGAAATAAAATTTCTGGTAGTCTTGTTTACAGTAAATGATGCACCTTCACACTCTAGCAGTAAACCTGTGAGTGGTAATTAGTGTGCTTGTGCTTGCAGTACTGTCAATCACAACGGTTCCAACAGCATAAGTGAAACCTCCCTAATACTGGTGCTTGAAATAAGTGAACATCACCTTTCTGTGTTCTCTAATGCATGATCATTTAAGATCTCTAATCTCTGTTTGCTTTTATAGATACACATTTGCATGCTTCAGAATGAACATCAGATACAGAAAAACAGATTAAAAAAAAGATAACACATACAAATGTAAATGTACATACACGTTTTCTTCTGATTTGGAGAGTGTCTTAGCCTTGGAGCCACATACCTTTTTGTACTGTATTCCCTCCTCGGTGGTCCTCCATTCCCTCTTACCCTCAGCTCTATCACCCTTTTCACATTTTTTTGTGTCAAACTGTAAAAGGACTTTCTTTTCTCTCTGAGACTTGTTATCTAACCCAAATAACCCCACTCTGAAGAATTTCTCCTAGCTCATCTGCTTCATTTTAGTGATCTGATACCCAGAATATGTGGAAAAAGGAAACACAGAAGCCATCCCTCTAGCAGAATAGTGTTGCAAGGCTTCTATAAAAAGACTTGTTCTTTGTCCATGGCATATCTAGAATGCTTTGTGAAGTATATATAATCTTATAAGTCTCATATAGTCTTCACAAGCTTTATTTGCAGAACTGAGCTTCTGAGAATCTGCCCTCCAGGTATTCCTTCACTTCTTGATGCCACCTCATGCATTCTTGATTGTTCTCTTTGTAGGTGGCAGAGTCCTCTTGCTCTGCAGGAACATAGGCACATGGAACTTAGAAATGACAATTCTGTATACAGACTGAACAGAATCTGTGCTGAAGATATGGACCAGCATAAAAATTTTTGAAACACCTTAAGCTTCTTGTATGCATGCAGATCCTTAAAAATGTTACCAAACATTATAATCCTGAGAATGTTTGTATGTTTGTAGCCCGTTATCTGTTATTGCTTTAAATTCCAAACCTAAGAACACCTAATAAGGACTACAGAGCAACTACTGCTCTGTATAAGTGAGAGACTGAAGTGACTGGAGAGAGCAAAATAAGAGTGTAGGCCAGTTCACACTGGTATAAAAGCCTAAAAACTGGTTCTGTTCTTTGCGTGTGATTTATGGATAGATTCTATGGAGAAAGGAAAGTTGTATCAGGGAGTGATATGGGGGAATGGGGCTGGTTTCCTTATTTTTGTTCATGTCTATGTTTCATTTTTGTACTACATTTCTGCAGTGGTCATTTATTAGCATTTATATAGCTTGCAGTTTCAAGACAACTTTGGGGGTCAGTCATTGCATTTAACAAGAGCAGGGGTATTCTGTGCTTTGATTTCTTCCATTAAATAAACCTAGAGTTTTGTTTGAAATGTGATACAAAGCAGAACACTCAATCTGAAATGCCATCTGAAATTAGCAGAAGCATTTTCTTTATTTTTGTGATGTGCTTAAAGAATGCACTAGATAACAATAAGAAAAGAAATAACTGAGATACTTCCCTAAAATTATGCCACTAACAAAATACTAAAAAGGCCATAAGATCTAAAATAATATAAAACTATACTATGTATTCATATTCATTCCTAGATGTAATTTAATAATTGTCTTTTGTGAGAGACAAGTAATGATCAAGATTCAGCATGACTTCCTTTACAACCAAAGTACAGACAAATCAGGGAATCCTGATTCTTGTGGCAAAAGAAAACTCACAATTAGGACGACCAGCTACTTTTTATAATATATCTTCTAAGTCCGGTTTCTACAACAAGATAGAATGATTTGGCCCTTCAGCAGTGAGTATATTATCCATGCTAATCCAATCATATATCAGTTTAGATGGTTCATACAGTCTGCCTATATTTACACTCCCTTATAATTTGATAGCAGCATAGAAGAATATCACTAATTGTACTATAGTCAAACGACGGTGTTTTATTTCAGTGCGTATCATAACATCCTTCATAGCTTGAGGCAAGTGCTAACATGTTAAAGAAACTGGACAGCAGAGAGCTATTTCAGCGGGACATATCTTTCTTCTTGTTATTATTTGTATCCTGTAGGTATAACACAAGACTTTTATAGAGATAAAAATTCCTAATGTTAAAACACCAGCAATTTCTGGCATTGAACCATGTCCAGACATCATCAGATTTTATGGCAGTGGACAAAGAAGTGAGCAAGATCATGTGGTTTGGCTTCTTTGCTTCTTCAAAACTGGGCTGCTCCAACCATTGCCATTTGTGACAGCAGCTGCAGGTTTTTTCCTACTGTACAAAATGCGTGGAATAATCTTGAATTCCTCCAGACCCTTCCACCTAAATATCATTGCAAATTTCTGGAAGCATGAATGGATCCAGAAAGAATAAAGTCGATCTAACTATCTTCTCCAGCTGAGAAAGGAGAACATTTTTTCCATTTTGCCTGTACTTCCAAAAACCATCTTTGTATTCGCATTTGTATTGAAAAATAATTTGAAAGTCCATGAGAAATTTTTCTTGTACAGAAAACCTGAGAGAGAATATATTTACACCTAGAGATTATTGTTCAATACACTAGTAAATTAAAATAATGCATGACAGTATTATTGGTATAATTTTTAGAACAACAGGTTCATACACAAAACCTAAATTTGACCATGATCCTAGAGTGCCATAAATCCACCAGATTATTTCAAGAAACAGCTTTGCTGAAAAGAGATTTCTTCATAATGTCCTTTAGAGATATACAAGTTAGATCGCCATAAACAGTGCTTAAGACATTCAATTTACCCAACCCGATGCAAAAGACAGAAGCATAAAATATACATAAATAAAACTTCCAAATAATATCCCATGATGTATTGCAATGAATTGTCTACTGGCTAGAAAAACAACAACTTGCTTCAATATCAAAAGCCCTTTGTTGTTAAGAGCTGAAAGAAATTATCTATAGTAACATTGTTTGGGACTGTGTTCTGGGAGCAATATTATTTTGGATCTACCTCAGCTCTTGACACTGAATATGAAACAGCAATGTTGTGGAGCACTGAGATAACCACAAAAGTCCTGAATGACCACAGATTTGTAACACTTGCTTAGCAATTACGTTTCAAAGCATGACACGAACACTTACTAAATAACAAAACAGGAGAGAAGGAATTATCCTGAGAGAATAGTAGAAAAAGATTTGAAAAAAATTCAGTCATGTAAAATCTATTCACTATTTACCAAGGTCAGAACTGTCTCCACAGAGTCTCAGAGCCATATATCTGAGCAGGATAAAAAAGTACTTACCCAAGTATATTTCTTCTGGACAGTCACATTCAACATTATATGAGATAAAAGGAAGATGGTAAGTTTGAACCATAATCAGTCACTACATACTGTTGCCATTACTCAATACATCTGCTTTATTCGTTAATTTAAAACTCACCGTGCGAAACTGTCATGAAAATGATGTGCTATGTATGCTTCATTTCAGAAAAAATTTGGATCTGGATACTGTTGTTTATGGTCAGATCTTTTCAAAATGCTGAACGCTCGTATCCTTGAAGGGACTAAATATCTGTTCAGAAATATTTTGGTTGATCTGGGCATCAGTCTCATTAAGAATAATGGATTTTTTTAGCACCCACATAAGATTATGAGATTACCAGGAACCTAACAATACTCATAAGCTGCCACAGAGATTTTCAGAAGATAGCTATTTTGTTTAGGAATTTCTGCAAATCAGAATTTGTGGTATCTGAATGTCTCCAAAAGCAACCTCTGTGTAATTTATGGCTTAAGATTCTGAAAATCTTATCTTAAACACACTGCATGCTGCTGTGCATTGCTGAATTACAATTTCACTTTTTCAAATATATCGTGTGTATGCATTTTCCAGGAGTTTTGCTGTGTGGATAGCCCCGAATAAAAAGCTTAGAAAGCTCACAAAATGTTAAACTCTTGTTGAATTTCAAAGCAGGGGAGTATTAAGTGATGTATTAAGCAGTTTAACTGTATTTTTTCAAATTATGCATAAAATTCTCATTTGCCTTCTTATCAAATCTAGTAACTTTCAATTCAAGTCATTTCTTTCTCAGCTAGAATGGTAGAGCAGCTAAAAGCAGGGCTTATAATGCAATGTAGCTACAGCTTTCATAAGGAGCTAAACCAAAGCTAAGGTTTACTCATCATAACACTAGGATAAATTGGATTGAGGAATGAAATTTATCACTGAGACATATCTATATACGGTTACTATGTACCTCAAAAGCATGAGCCGTTCATTCAAAGACAGGGTAGCAAGTATTTCAACAGACTTTCTCTCCTTTAACAACAGATATTATGTATCCTATAAGATGTCTTCATGGTTTATTGAGCCGGTATATATTTCAGCTATTTTTTAAAAAATGTTTTATGTATTTATCCACTAAAGCCAAACAGCCCCTGAGAAGCCATTCCAGGCTGTCTTCATTCGTACACTATTTTAAATGGCCTATTATTTATCCAGTAGACTGGAATGGCTCTTTCCAAGCTGTTTGGGTCAATCAGGTCATTATTTAAAGATACAAACCCTCCTTGTTAAAATTCTGAGGGGAACTTGCTGCAGTTGCAGCCTATTTTAAACGTTGTTTTTTACGTATCAATGCTGTATGCAAAGCTGCAGGCAGCTAGTTCCAATTTAATTCTTGTTCTAGAGGCTACATTTTTGACAACCAAAGCCTTTGGAACTGAAAAGCACGTGTTGTACTTGTCTTTAATGTCTTTCATTTGACCTAAAGTAAATCAAGAAAAGTTCAGTCAGAAATAAGCATGTTTTCTGTTCACAGTGGATCTATTCCAGTTGCCCCACTTGCTATAGATGAGAGCAAGATTATTATATGTAAGCTAGTTTTGTAATAGGAATGATGCAGAGTAATACTCTTGAACTAGTCCCACTCTGCACTTAAAATCTCTTTATACATTTTATGTAGCTATATTCCAGCATTTCCTTTCATATATATTATACCTATTTGAAAATGGCCAAGTGAGACTAAGACTAAATCTACACAGATGCACACTTGGAAAACGCAAGCTGATTCTTCTGAATACCTGAAAGCAATCAAGTCTTTGCATTTGTTGAAACATATACTGAATGTGCATTGCTAGTGCTACTTCTTGGGGATGAACTGTCCAGGCGCATTTTCTTATCTTTGCCCTTTTCTGGCAAAGAAAAAAATTGTCAAAACTGGATATGGTTGGAAACCCTAGTCCTCTTTTAAGGTATAACATGTTCCCACTCCAATATATTAGCCACGCCTTCTGTGACTCCCAGTGCATCATTTCCATTTCATTTTTATTCCTCTGAATGTCTCGCTGCTTCAATAAATATACCTTTACATATGCGCATGAACATACCTTTTAACTTAGCAAATCTTACCACAATATTTTGAAATAAACAACGTCCTCTTTAAATCAGGTTTTTAAGCAAAACATAGCAAAACTGGAAACAGTGAAAGACTGTTAATGATACACTCATGAATAGCAATATTCTATAATACAAGAAGAAATAGAGTATCCAATAATCTTGTGTTTATGATGAAATGCCATTTAAAGGTGAACAGAGTGATCATCTAAATAAATGTCACCGTGAGGTTTTTACTCTCCTAAGGCACTGCAGAATGAAAGGGTCTAACCTTTGGTTATATAAATGTCCAAGGCAAAGCACCCACCAACTGAAAAAAAGCAGTCTCTAAGATCAAAATGAAGGAGACAGGCTCTGTGCTGCTTTTTTTTTTTTTTTTTTTTTTTTTTTTTTTTTTTCAGTGTACATGCTCAATTTTCTATTCTTCTTTTGTTTCACATTCTTCTTTTGTTCCAGACAATTCCAGATCCTACTCTGAGAGGTTTTTTTTTTTTCATCATGTGCAAAAACTAAAGCTTTGAGCACTCAGTTGCTATGGAAACAAAAAGGACAGAAACAGTTTATGTATTTCAAAAGCTGTCAGCCTATATGCTGTGGATTTTGATAACTAAACCTAAACATGAACCATCTTTTTTTAAAACCACTGTGACATTTATTACTCTGCATGAGTGTTTGTTGCTAGGGAAAACAAGGCACCTATTTGTTTAGCTTTTCTCCCATCAGTTTTATAAATAGTTGGGATTTTAGAGCTAATTTTTATTCTTAATCAGTGTTTATCAAATGAGAATGGAAATAAACATATAGCGAGTTGGCAAACACTGCAGCTTTCTCGATGGTTAAAATAAAGCAAATGGCAGCACAATTATTAGAAACAGAAGCATTGATGAAAGGCATGTTTATATATTTTAATATTTTATATCTATTAATATGTGCTCAGCCACCTAAGAAAATTACATGAGGAATTATAAAATGCTGTCTTTTCTGCAAAATACAAAAACCCCACAAACCGCTGTGTATTTTTCTAAGTCTTACAAATGGAGGGGGAGCTGATACCACACAGAATCTGAATGTTTTCTAAATTGAAGGGACTTCCTTGAATGAGCAGATTTGACGCATACTAACAATGTCCATTCTCTTGACTGTTGTCCCTCAGGACATTCTGATGCTCCCAAAATTAACGTTCCCAGAACAAGGTCATTTTCATATCAGATCCGGTTAAATGAACCAAGAAAGTTACACAAGAACCCCCATTTTCCTACTTAGAGCAGGCATGATCATGATGGCCTGTACCCTATATAAAATTTCTCTTCTCCGAATTTATCACAGAACAGTTGCTTGAAAATTGCATAAAAGGTTGTCACTCAAAAATGATTTTTTGGGGAAGTAATGAGAGAGGGGAATAAAATTGTGGCAGAATATTTTTAAACTTGAGTGTTTTGCAAATAACATAAGCAAGCCTGTGATTTTTAAGATAATAATTTAAGATGTTTAATCATAATGGTTGTGCTCCCACAGCACATGATTCATTGTGTTCAGGATCAAACCCTTTGGACCCGGTGCTGACACTCTCCCTCACATTGCTTCAGACCTACATGAGAATAAATGTGTTCCAATATAAATAAAGATGACAGCATTGCTTATAATATAATTTCATCTGCTTTGTTAGTTTAGAAGGAATACTGCGCTATTAAGTTGACTAAAAAAAAGCATTTTTTACTTTTTGATTTTGAGGATAGTAAGTTTTAATATAAATGTGCATCCAGGTAATCGATTACTCAAATGTCAGTCTTTGCAGACCTGGGAACTTATGTGCTGGATATGATTAAAATATAATTAATATATATAAAATAAATAATTACTATAATAAATATAATAAAATATATAATAAATATAATAAAATATAATAAAAATATAATTAAAAATGCTTACCATGAATCAGGCAGGATTTTCATTTATATGTTACTGTATTTTAGAAAGAGGTATATTCTTTCCTTTGTGCTCTTTGCTTGATAGTCTAAATCATCTTTGAAGAAAGTTCATTTTGAGTTGAATAGGTATAGACACAATTGAGTGCTTGAAAAAAATCTCACCCTGAATATCTTGTTTGTGCAGGTGGTGGAACACCAGTCTAGCAATCTGGTTTATCAAAATGAGCCTCATGGGAGTTACTGTATCTTTTTTTCAGATGCTATTAGCACATAATAGAGATTATTTCTAATTGAGGAAAATTATTGGAACACCATCACACACTAGTTCACTTGGTTGCTTTGTAATTAAACCACAATACTAGCAGTCGGGAGACTTGGGCTGAAGTCCTGATTCTATTGGAGCAAATTATATGAATTAAACTTTGATTGACTTGAATGGGACCAGAATTTTATCCACAGATTCAGCCACAGTCACTGTCACATATTTTCTGTAAAATCTTAGGTGAATGATAAATCACTATCTATAAAATGGCAATAATAATTCCTCTTTTTTCCCTCCCTCTGCCCCTAGTCAAAGGGACATCTTCAAGGCCAAATTTGTTAATGACTTTTTAGCCATTATGCTTTCGTATATAATCACTTATACAGACTATGAAGAATTATAAGGATCTCAGAGGAAGGTGGTTTGTGTACGTGCAGTATATTCTTATTGAAAATAATACACAGGCCTCAGTAGAAATAGTACAGAGATTTCAGTATACTTTAAAATACATGTCACAAAAAAGAAAATATAACTAAATGGTGCTTAGACATTGGGCTGCCAGTTAAAAAGGGAAGAAAAATTCTCAAAACAGAGCCCATATACAAATAAAAGAGATTACACAAGGTGCACAGAAGTAAAACCTATTTCTACATATTAATGGCTCCCCCAGTAACCTTGAATTTATCCTATGGGTGACTTCAGACCTCGGTCAAGATGGAGGCTCTGTGAGAAATGCAGTATCCTAAAAAGAACAAGGGGTGAGGCAGCTGAGTTATTTAATTATATTTTAAGGACTAATAGAGCTAATAGCTGGATGAATTTAACAAAACCAAGTGAACAAAGAAATAAAAGGAGAGCTGTCTCTCAAAATCAAATTTATCAGGAAGAATATCCTTATCATTCTGGTCCAGTCCTACCAATAATGAGGAAGGAGTGAAAACAAAAACTAATCAGGGCACTATGGTGTGTTACTCAGAAACTCATAACTGGCAGTAAAACTGAAAGGACTATGTCTGCTGTGGTGAATAATTTCCACGCTGAGGCCCAGAACAGACAAGTCTCGTCATTTGTAACATCTGCCTCAAAAAGTCCAAGCCAAAATAAGCTAGTTAGAAAGTTACATGTCTTCTTTTTATTCCAAGAAACTTGGCTCAAAAAAGCCTACAGGGATTCTAAATTTTTAGAGATTTTTCTAAAACAGATAAGATGTATGAAGTAGGCCATAAAATGACATTTGGGCATCTGTACTTATTTTATAAATATCTAATCATGAGGTATTACAGATTGGTGCTTGTATGTACATACACACATACATACCTAAACAAGCGCATATATATTTTAAAGTGCCCATCGGAAACTATGTCTGTCAATTAATGGTAGCTCATTACTTTCATTCACCCTAGGAATAGCCTGTAGAAATCTATTAAAAAAACTAAAAAGTAATTGTTTGAAAGCTGAATTACCAGACAAGACATGCATAAAACAAAGAGCTCATCACTTCTCTGAGATAATGATTATGCTGTTTTAACAGAAGTAACCAAATAATTTCCATCCTTCCTTCCTTTTTTTTTCCCTTCCTTTCATCCTGGGGGTTGGGTGTTTCTGATAACTGTATATTAACCCCTCAGAAAGCTTTGTAGTCTCCTCACACAACCCTTCTGCATGAGTACAGTTGAGATTCTGTAATAAGACACTGGACAATTATGATACCTCAAGTATAAGGCATTAAGGTCACAAAAGAAAGCAAAGTGGATATGGAACATCTGGCATTATTTTATGTCCTTTTCATGCAAATGGATCTCAAGCAATAGAAAACCCGCTCAGAAAGAAAAGCAACAAAAAAGGCAGATTAACAGAATCTTGGATTGCTTTATTAAAACAGAAGTTCAAAACATAAAGGCAGATCCCCCAGGTTTGAGGAAGATTTGGCTTCCAAGTATGCCAGTTCATTTAGTAATTGCCTAAAATCTAGTCAGATTTTTAATATAAATTGCAAAAGTGCACAATTGATTTTGGTACCTGAAAAAAAAATTGATTGTGACTATTGCAGAACAATCTTTCTTTTAAAAATTAATGTCAAGATATTTGTAAAGGTGTTTGCAAATGTATTAGACTCTGTACTGCCAAGATTCAAGAGAGTTCTTGTTGAGGATGCCAATTAAAGAATAGCACCCTGATTATTGTTGGAATGGAGGGAAAAAAACAGTTGAATAGTAAATCTGCCAAAAGTCGCTATCATTGGTGCAAGGGAGACTTTCAATGATGTTACATGGAATTACTCCTATAAAACACAGAAAAAGTAAGTGGATACCTAGCATTAAGAAGCAGAGGCATACTTTCCCTTTGGGCAAAGGGAAACTGTTACACTTTCGGATCTGTTATTTGATCCAAACTTTAAGAAAAAGACAAATTGCTAAGCCAGCTTTAAGAAGCAAGATACTTTAGGGATGTGGCACCTATTATGTCTCTTCATCAGCACTGATTACTGCAGCTCTTATGTCACCTGGTACTTTTTGCGTCTTACACAAAAACCAGACTGTATAAATCCAATGCAGATTCCCCCCTGTTGTAATTTACCTAGTCCATTATATAAGTAAAACTGAAAGACTGAAAACACTGTTTAGAATTCTCAGTCCTTTCTTGTCAGCAGTCTGAAAGAACTGTGTTTGAATGCAGCAAGATGTCTTTTTTTTTTCAAAACCCATATATAGTTAAACGTACTTGCAAAGACTTTGAAAAAACTAGTCATGTCTCTAAAATAGTACGGGACAGTTGGCCCAATCTGCTGGAATGCAAGAAGTTATTCTAGGAATCTTTCCCATTCTTTATTCTGCTGCAATGCTGCACACTTACATACAGAGCGGCCAAGCATAATGCTGACACCTGCATGTGGTACATAACATTAATGATACTTACGTCACAGGGGTGATAAGTCCTTTTTGCCAACATTCACAGCCCAGAGGGACAAATCATCTGGTCTGACCTTTTTCCTGGTGTTGTCTCAGGAACTGCTTAAAGAATGGGAGAACTGCTGCTGCAGCAGCAGCTGCTCGGTCCCCATCGTGGTCGTGTTGTGAGAAGAGTGAGAAACCACAGTCAGAGACTCAATACGGGGCTGAAGCGACCCTTGGTCTGAACCACTTCTGCCTTTCTTTCCTCTTATGTAATATAATTCACTAAACTACTTCAGCTCTAAACAAACAAATAAGCAACTTTCCATAGAGCTTCACCTCTAGGTTTCATTTACCTTATTTACCAAAACTCACCACTATGTGATGTTTCATACAGCTGTGCCATGCAACAGCTGAACAGTCTTCTGCAGGTAAACATATCATCATGTTCTGAAAGGTGAGCAAGTCAGACTGATGCAAGAGCAGTGAGCTGTATGCTGACCGCTTGACCTGGATGAGATGTCAAAAGATACAGAAATGAATGTGCAAGGCTTTGTGTAATAGCAAATGGTATAGGGCCCTTTGCTGTTCTACCTCCAACAAAACAAGTTGTTCAGGCATTCAATTATTATCTTATAGAACAATGTACTCTCCTATATTAAGAAATATATAAATAGCAAATAATAATATGGAGAAGTATAAAGTAGTTGGCTGGTGCTAGTAACACTTCTGAGATTCCACTGTCTGTAATACCACTGTAGTATTTAATGTCTGATACTGAAAGCATTGCATATGTGAGTAAATTGTATGGAGTATAGTTCTTTCTTAGTATTTGCATTTCTGTTAAAAGACTCATTCCTCTGTTACTCTTTGAGAGCAGTACAGGAAAATAGTGGCCTTAAAATGCCTTCCTCATAAGGTGGTTCTTCTGCATCTTCCTCTGGAGACATAAACATAGTCACACCCGGCTCATAACTACCATCACATTGTTTACACACAGAAATGGTGACTGTCATAGGCACCGGAGAATACTCAAAGGAGAGTGCTAGTGTGCCTCTGCATTCTCTACCATGAGTTTTAGGCAGACTGAGCGTAGGAAGAACTCAGTTCAGTACAAAATATCCAGAGCTCAGCTCTAGTCTCTCAAGCTAACAACCATTAATATGGACGGTAAATCAATGGGGTCAAAGGAATCAGTGAACCCAAGTCCCACTCTGCAGGAAGCATAAGACATCTTGCACATGTATAGATCAACACAACGTATCTTTCTTCTTTATGAGTAATTTATACGGGTTTAGTTCTGTCAATAATTTGTCCTTTTGCTTAACTATTTCTTCTCCCTCCATGATGATTGCACAACCTACTTATTTAGAAATAGCAATCATAACTCTAATGAGGCAAATAAACCAAATTATTTTAGTCTCCTTCAGTATGAAATGGCTGCATGATACTTTCTTGATCATTCTTTTGTCAACTGTTCCAAATTCTCTTCGTAAATATGAAGGACCATGATTCTGCATGACATTCCTTCATGACATTCAGTGAAGTTGCACTACATTGAATATTACCTAAACTACTTTCTGGAATGCTAGCAATTAACGAATAAGCTGCACGTCATTCAGAAGTTTATTTTCCATGTATTTGCAATAAATCCATTTGAATTTGCCCTACTGCCTCAAAGTCATGATTTATTAATGCTCTCTAAACAGAAATTTTTACAGATAACTAAACATACATTTTTGGTGCAGATTTGCTTGAAGTTCATTAATTTACAGGAATAAGCACAATTACTTTTACTAATTAATTTCTCAGATTTAACTTATTTATCCTGAATATACCCATTCCTTGAATGAGTAACTACACTAGCACTGTAATAAATGTAAATGAAGTGTGAACAAATGTTTTCCTTTTAATCATCTAGTTGCATGAAAGAATATGCAGTTACCATGACTGCATTGTAAGTGTTTGGCAAAGTTATTGTTTTACAAATCTGTAATGCTTTTAGGGTGATTTGATTTCGAGTGTTACTTCAAGTCAGTAAAATCTCAGCTAGAGCCAGCATCTTTTCAGTGTGATAATGTAAACCAAAAACAAACAAACCAAGGATTCTGTGCTGGATGGCCAGCTAGGCTGAAAAGGCTTATCAAAGAATTCCTAAGGGAGTTCTCAGTAAAAGCAAAACACATTTTACGGTATTTTTCTCCTTCTATTTATCTGCTGCTTACAGCATTTTAAATATAATCCCAGCTTCTTTTTTCTGTGCAGCCTACATGACAATTAAAAACAAATACTAGAGTGTAGCTCTTAGATTGCTGCATGAAAACTTACACCAGCATATAGTACCAACTGTTTCATACAAGTCATATTATCAGCCTCAGGTGTAGGAAGTCAAGGTATTTCTACTGTTCTACCAGCACCCAATGCAAGACAGTTGACAAAATCAGGCTTTAAAAATATGTAGTTGTTCTAGTTATTTGCCAAGGCAAAGGGGAACTTGCCTAAACTTAAACTTCAGGCACATCTGCCTAAAACTGTCATCAAGAATAACCTTCTTAGGGTAACCTTTACTCTGGAATCAGTACCAGTAGGTGCTTCCTATTTAATCTGGAAAACTTCTGTGCAAGCCTGAAATTGTCCAGGTCTGAGCAACGATGCATTGACAGCTGGATTCAGAAAGAATGGTGCAAAGTGCTTAAACTTACATCCAGGTATCAGCAGTTTCTAACTGCTTAAGAGACAATGTAATTTCATATGTTTCCACCAGAAAGCAAATTTAGGCAGGTACAGTTCTGCTAACTGCATACATCGAAAAAATCCTGTGCTGAATTCTTCAGCAAATCTTTCATATCAAATTATAGTTGAGCTTCACAAGCTCATCCGTACGCACAGGTCTGTTCAAATGCCCAGTACTCTTAACAGTCTCAGACCATGGGCAGCATTGACTTCAGGAACCATTTTCCTTTGGATATGAATACTTTGGTATTAACTTTGGTTCTTTTTTTTTTTCTCTCTCTCTCTATTACAGGCTTTTAAGAGCTTCTACTTCTCTTCTTGCTCATTCTAGGCCTCTTCTACAAAGTTTCTTTTTATGGAGTGAAGGGATTCACTTACATCGTAGGACAATTACTAGAGGAACAATATGAATATAAACTCAGCAATTTCCACAAAACTTGTACACATTATTGCAATGTAGATAAAGGGGCAGCCTCTGGGACATGATTTGGATAAAAGGTTTGGACAAAAGAACTATTTTTCACACTTTTAAGAACACTATTTGATGCTCTTCATAAAAAAAAATATTTTGGATCTTGAAAACCTGCAGGAAACTCACAAAAATATTTCAAAAACAGTAATATTAAATTGCATTAGCTGAAACCACTGTAGATTTGTGGAATCTGTTTTTAACACACCAGAATGTGGTTTGACCACTATTTTTACTGCAAACACCTACACAGCTGCAGACTTCTGTGCCTCTGTGGGAATTAATGGGATTCTAATGCAACAAAACAGGATTAGAAAAGAATATTTGAGAGAAAAAATTAGTCTCATATTCATGATTTTTTTCTTGTTTTTAGTTCTAAGCAAAATGAGGATTGCAGATATTCACTAAATTAATTCTCTTTATATTAGGGTTTAATTAATCCAGAATGACAGTTCAGTCCTCTTTCTTAATGTTCCATTGTAAATCATCTGCAAAGCTTCACTTAACTTGAATTTAGAAGCATTTATGCACTGCAAAAATGAAAATATTAATCCAGAATTATCACTATAGAATAAATGTAATTCCATTACATTTCATGCTAAAAATTTCTATGTGCAAGCCTTAAAAAATTGAAGGGTAATTTTTAAATCAATCCTCCTAAGTGTGAAATAATGGCAATACTTTACCTTCACAGAAAAAAGTATACTATAAATTATTCAGAATGCTATTAATGATTGAATAACCTGGTTTTGGTTGCTTCTAATGTACAAAGAGGTACATTCATCTTGCAGGCTCTGTCCATTGTTTCCATGCTTATTTATCCAGAAAACCCAACAGTAATGGCACTCATAGTTGTGTACTTGCTTGGCCAATGAGTTGCAGCTGATCCTGATTTCCTTGGAATTTCTTTGTAATTCAAGAGCTGAATTGTTTAGAAGACTAGTTTTCTGAATAAGGATTATTTACAAATTGCTCATTATTCATCTTGTGTGGTTGGTAACCTGTATTACATCATATTGTTTATACACCTTGAGCACGTGAACCATTTCAGAGTGGAGAAAAATGAACAGTAAAAGCTGATGCATTTTTGTCAGGAAATATTCAAAAAAGTGTTTGCACTATTTTTTGTGAAGTTCATGAGGCTCTAACCCTTTTGCCCAAATTCTCAATAGCATCAGCATTCTCTCAGACAATAAATACTGTGGTCCATGATTATAGTCAAATCAGCTTCTCCTTTAATTAAGAATGAGTTGTATTATTTACTCAGCTCTGCTGCCCAGTAATACAGTCCTGATATTTTAAGCAGTCCCTATCAACCTTGAGCATTTCTGCTGTTCTTTGTATTGCATCAGGAGAGCTTGCAGTGTGCTATTTTGCTTGTGTTTTTCTTTAAACACATATACTTCTACCAGACCAACCAAAACCTGATGTTGGCTGCAGTTTTCACCTCTCTTCTACTCCTTTCCTCAGAAACACTTCTACCAATGTGCAGGTGATCCACATCCTTCAAGGCCAGTCTGTTACAGAACAATAACGCTCCTGGAACAATCCAATTATTATACATTAAGAAGCACCATATTTGGCAGAAGGTTTTTGCAAGGTTCTGGCTGGTAAGGACCTAAAGACATTCTTTGTGGAGACCATGACAAGGGACAAATAGAGATTTAGAAAAAAATTTTCAACCTTGCCGTGGTAGAGCTGGGGTAAGGAAGCAATTCCATTCTCTACTACAGAATTTTTCTGCAGGCAACAGATTCCCAGTAAGAAGTGTGAGATCATAAATTAAAGGGGAATTCTATTACTTAAAAGCACTTGGAGACCAAACTGGACGACATAAATGAAGTTCATAAATGAAGAGCTTTATTGAACCATTGTCCAAAATAATAGTAATATGATTTTGAGTTATTTCTAGACATTAAATAAAGAAAGAGACCACTAAGGAGCCCAGAGTATACACAAAATGTTCCTGTCTGAACACTGAAAATCAAAGCAGATGCATACTTCCAAATATTCTTGTTTTGGTGGACCGGTCTTTTCAATCAATTATATTATCATGGCTGTAAGGAGTGGAAAGCAATCCAGAATACCAGTCTTAGGGTCTTCTGTGTCTATGTGTAAATGTATAAAAGGGTAAATAAATACAACCAAAGGGTTTCATGCATATACTGCATGAATAACCTTTCTGTCGATTAATGACTAAGGAAAATATAGAAAAAAATATCTAACAAAGAGTGAAGTGTGAAGTATGAACTTAAAGCAGACTGTTTTGTCCTTGAGTATTTTTCTGCAGGCAAAGTATTTCAGGGCTGTGTTTGTGTGCAGAATGCATGACCTGCAGAGAGTGAAAGGGCAGTTTTCTATCAAACATCTCTTCCATTGAACCTAAAAAGTAATAGGAAACAGTCATCAGTTTGTATTAGGAAGAGAGAACAAAATTTCATTACAAACAAACTGCTCAAGTTGCTGCAGAGATTAATGGGGTGTTTTTCTTCAGCTTGCTGTGTCTTGTACGATATATATCTCTGCATGCTTATTAAAGAGGGATGAGGGACTACATGCACACAGAGAGTGCATTGCACTGCTTAAACTTGCTCATCACTGCTTTGCTGAACAGAGTTATGACATTATGGTGTGTTAGGAGCAAAGCTTAAATCCATGGTCATTTAAGTCACTGTCAAGGTTTTAAAATGTGGTTCAGCAAAAGCAGTTAAACAACTTGCCAAAAATGTAAGATAGAACATCCTGTTCCATTTTTTTTGCATGCTCAGGAGACTCCTGGAAAAGGAAGCTGCTTTCCATCATGAAGCATAAAATAGACGCCTTTAAGTGAATGAAAAATAAGTCATTTTCAACATAATGTGCTCAGAATGATCCCTTGTGAGACGAGGTATTATTTATTCAAATAAGATTTTTAGAGTTATGATATTTCTCTTTTAAAACTGTGTTAAGATATTCTTTATCACTTGCATTCTTCATTTACTTCTTCTGCTGTTCTAATTTTTATTAGACTTTATTTTCTTTACATTGAGGAGAATTAAGGCTATTTCCTTCTTATTAAGCTCTTCCAGTAAGTTTTACGTACAACCTTCAAGATCAGATTCCCATTTCTCTCTGGTTTTGCACTTAGCTTCAATGCAGACATCCATACAGCAGAGATAAGAGCAAGCTGGAGAGTGGGCTTAAGCTTGCCAGGTTTCATGATCTGCTTTTTTCCAAACATACTCCTGTCCAATAGCCAAGCCATAGCTCAGGCTCAAGGCATTTATGTTGAATTTAGGAATAGCGGAGCCAAGAATACAGGCTGGTAGACTATGTTCCTCATTTTCAGCACTGCCTGTCTCTTATTTGTCCAGACCAAATGAAAGAAAGTTTGGATGTGTGTAAGTGTCTCAGACATAATAGAGCTCACCTGTATGTGTTGTTTAGATTAGTTAAAACCAGTGACTGACTGTGTTTGCAGGAACCCACTGTATAGTGAACATAGTGAAGTATAAGGAAGTCACTGAGAAAAAGAAAAGCTAGTATTTTATTTTTTGTCTCTAATACTTTCCTCACTTTCATTTACTTCAAAAGCAGAAGCCTACTATTTCATGCAAATTTTTCAAAGAAATTTAAATTAATGTAAAAGAAATTTGTAAAAGAATAATAATTATTCAGAACTGAAAATAAAGAATAAAATATACCATCAGCATTAAAAGTATATCTTTTCAGTTAACTAGCACTTCTTAAATCTTCAGAAAAAGATTTTATATTGAAAGTTTAATATCACACAGTCATGATATAATTCTACTACCTTTGCTTACTGATAATGGCCCACATTTACTTCTCAGTGCCACCATGTGGAGAAAAACTGTAATGACATACCTTCCAATCTTAATTTACTCTTACTAATCATTTTACACTAATCCATTAGCATCTTACAAGTGGAACCTCAGAGCATGCATAAATAGCAGTTGAGTCTTGAAAGTTCCTTTAAATAGCCAATATATCTCTGACCACATGATTGCATTCCCATCCACTGAGCTGTGTTCTGCACTGAAATGCACAAACACCCTCCACAGCTTCCAAAAATGCTTAGCAGCACTCTGATTACAAGCAAGAGGTTTTCTTGTTAGCATCCCTCTCAGTAATATTCCCCAGAAATAGAATGTCACAGATCAAATATTTATCAAAGATATTTGCAGATAATACAAAACTCCTGCTCTTCTGTGACAGAAGCAATCAGCTCAGTATGTGATCCTTTGACTCTCCAGACACACTGATTTGAGGGGAGTGACTGGACTTTCTGCAGAATCTTCAAGACGTTTGAAATGATCAGTCTGTTTGCCTGTTTTGACTCTGAATGTGACAGCTCAGAAGAGCTGATGCCCTCAGTGGACACTGAGATTGAAACTGCCTTTGTTTGCTGCATGAATACATCTATTCGTGATGAAATGACACCATTCTACTTGGCCTGGTTTCCTAATGTGTCCCAGCGGCTTCAATTTTCAACTGTGTTTTGTTGGGGATATTGTTTCTTTTCACATGGGCAAACAGAAGATAATGTCGAGGATGCAATGCTTGAAGACTCAAGTCTTATGTACTTTCCTTTGTTACAGCTCACATGCACCACAGAACACAAACCCAGACTAAAGCCTTCCTTGCATAGCTTGGAAGTTACTGATTTTTGGAAGTGGAAATATTTCAAAGCTGAATTAGTAGTGACACAACATTTTAAACATGGGGTTATAGCTTTAGGATGGACAGCTGTTTGAAAATTCCTGTCTGGGAATCCTGTCATCAGCAAACACCCTAAATGTACATAGAGTACTAGCTGTTGGATACTTATGCTTCTGTCCATCTGTTAAGTTCACACTGAGCCAAGTCATAAGTAAAGATCTTTCCCTCAGGCATAGGAGCTAGGCTGTGATTGGGTTAGATAAGCAATAAATATAGCACTGAAAATGTCATCTCTTTTGAAAGATTTTCCTTTGTGTCAGAACTAAAAATTAGTATGCTGTGCTTTGCATATATTCATTAACTTGATTACACATTAATTATACCATACCTATTGACAAATTCTATTTCGATAGGAATTGGTTTGTTTTTTAAAAAAAACACACACTGTGCTAATGAAGACTTTGAGCTTGTATTACTAAGGGTCCAGTTAATTGTGAGAATTCAGACAACAGCTGGGTATTCATGAAACTTTTTATGACTCCCATTAAATAACATGATTTAAGCGTATGTTATTGTTCCCAAGAATTTGTTTTCATATTTCTCCTTACATTCCTTTTTCATAATAGATGGATGTTTAATGTTTACATCACCTTGTCAATGATTAGAAAAAATATCATACAACTTAAGAATCTAATATTCAGGAATAATGATCAGTTAAAAGGAGAAAGCTGAGTAGGAACATTCTTCTTTAATCATTTTTATCAACACCATTGGGAAATACTTATGAATAATAAATGTGGTCAACACAAAAAACTATCGTCAAGCTCATGTCAAATTCTGTAACCAAAGAAAAAGTAATATATTTGTAAAGAATTTTGTCTTTTCTGGACAGTTTAATGTGCTGAATGCATGCATGAATAAGCATCCTTAAAATATGAAGTTGTATAGTGTATTTTTCATTAGAATACGACACTCTCTCCTAACAAGAGATTGTGTTATTACCATGATTTCTGACTGGCATGTCAATAATCATGTGTGAAAGTGAAATCAATAAGGCAAAAAAAGGCAAAAAAAAATTATCCTTAAATCCTGATTTCAAATTTTACCTAAACCGTACAGACAAATGACACAGGATAGTTGGGAGTGGCTTTACAAGGATTATATCAGAGTTGCTATGTGAAAGAGCTCTCATGAGACACCCTTTGTTTCAGTAATACTTCTGAGCGCATACCAAGAAGCCACTACACATTTGGGTGGCCTGGTCATCACCATCCTCGTTTAATATAGCCTCAAAAGTCCAGCTCAGTGTTCGTAGATCCCTATTTTTCATTATATATATATATATATGTGTTCGTTTGCTAAGTTTTTGTACTGAAGGGTAAGTGAACCATTTAAAACAGTTTAAGTCCTCATTCATTTTCTGAATCCAAAAAAATGGCATTTTTGAGGAGCCTTTTCTCATAAATTTTCATTTTTCATTGAGTATCTCTCAGAAAAAAAAATAGACAAGTGACACAAAAACTATGCTTATCTCAGGGCTAAAAAGCCAGCATTCTGGAGAAGCATTTACAAAGGTTGATTAGCCCATCATATATCAGGCACTAAATTTAATTGGGCATTAAATGTAATGTTGATCTGTTAATTAATTCTAAACCAAATCTTAAAAATATTTTCCTTCAAAACTAATTTTATCCATTTTATTTGTTCGTGGCCAACACTGCTGGAAGAATATGTCATTCTTCCTCCTAAAGAAGAGATTAGCTGCCAAGCCAAAGGAAGCTGGTTGCTTGCCCCTTTCTGGTACCATTTTCTGGGTGAAACGTAGCCATCTGGAGCAAGAGCTGTCTTCTACGGACAAATGAGCTTGCTTGAAGGAAGAAGGTTTTGGAGTTGAGGTTAAGGAAGCAATGGAAGAGAGAAGTGGGGAAAAACAGGTGACAGAGAGATTTTTCCTGGGTCTAGAGGGAACTCTGCTAAACTGCTGCAACCAAGACAGCCACTGAAAAGCTACTGGTGTAGGGCTGAACCTGAAAAATGTCCCTTGTGCAAAGATGTAGTGGACAAGCAAGAGATATTTACAAATACTTCTAATTCTATGTTGTCTCACTCCAAATTTGCTCTTTTATAAGGCATTTGCTTTCGCTGTTTAGTTTCCAACAAACTGGAGCTGTATATTCCAAGGCTTTTGGGGCTTATTGCTTGCAAAGAGATCTACCTCAAGACTAGCCATCTTTCATACATATATCCTTCCTCCCTAGAAACAAAAAACATCATATTCAGTACATTAATGTTTCCCAAAATATTTTGTGGGAAGATGTGTTTCATCTCCCAGTGCATAAGTCACCCAGAAGTCTTTGAAAATTGTGCACTTCACTGTTGATTATTGTTAGCTATGAGATATTGTATGTCTAAAAATACCATCCCCCTTCCACACTCCCCAGCATTTCAATTTCTCACAGTTACTTTGAGGAGAAAAGAAGACATTCGGTAATGCTGCCTAGATGATACCTCTACCCTTTCCTTTCCTAAGCATTCGAACACAGCCTACTGTTCAGGTTTGTCTTACGTAGTGTTGATCGATGAAAATATCCATCATGTTTAGGGAAAAAACCTCATAACATGGCATTTATCTTTTGAAAGCTATCTTCTGAGATACTTTTCGTCCTTCACTGGTGAAGTTTCTGTTCCTGTGATATTGCTGCTTCTTTTTTCTCTTTTTTTACCATTTGTTTTCCATTTTGCTCATGGGCACCTTCAGTCTGAAATATAAAGCAAATCTAATGATTTAATGGAAATAAAACTCAGGAGCTTTGAGGGTTTTTTTGCTCAACTCTCAGGCCTGGTGATGTCGGACAACTTTAACTTGAGTAAAAGACTTCTTTTGCATTATTAGGCTACCTGTCACAGGAGGAACTTTGAGTGTATTTATTTCACTGTGTTAACAGTAGAACCTAATGTTTTAATAATCACTACATGTTTATGAAAAAAAAGTCAAAGTTACCTCTGTCTGTCTGTTCATAAGCTGAAGTTTCATTTGAGTGCTCCCTTTCTAAAGCATTGATTTCTGCTTCATGTAAGTTCTCTGAAGTGGAATGAGCTGAAAGCAAGCTCACTGGACCCGACATAGCAACGTAAATGGACCTGGAACCTTTTACAACTATTGCCGATTTGTTTCTATCATTTTTGAGAAGGGCTGCAACTGAACCATGCTGGAAAGAAGAAAAGGCCATTGACTGGCTCTGTGAATTACAGTACCTTGTCACCAGAGATTTTCTTTCCAGAATAATAGAAAGAAAATAAAGCTAAATTCAACTGATTGTCTATGGAGATGATGTGTGATTCAAATATCAGTCCATTCATATCTTTTATTGCTGCAGCTCTCCAAATCCTTAGTCAACTACATGCCTTATTATTTCTATTATTAATTATTATTAATTATTATTATTACTTTTTTGCAGTGGATTTCCTGTTATGATGCCTGAGTATTATAGCATTGATTAGGTGCATTTACCAACGCATTCTCAGTACTTTAACATGGAAAACAAAACAAAACCTAAAACCTACTACACAGAGAAATTGAGAAAAAATCAACTGTTCTTAATTCCAGAAAAGAAATGCCACCTAGCGACTCTTTCCAACTTGCTTGCAATTATACACTAAAAAAAGGAAGTAATTAAATCTTTCACAAAACCTCAAGGAGCAAAGAATAAAAAATCAAAAAATAACCATTGAAGGCTTCTTTACATAAAGCATTAACTCATGATGCATTAAGTAGTATTATGAGGATATCCGTAAAATATGCATGAGGAAAAGGGTGAAAAATGTGATTACTGAGAGGAAAAGGTTTTCAGCAAAGAATGGTTGACTATAATTATTGATCATTTTAAAGAGCTGTAATGTGAAACATGTTTCATAAAATGTTGATCAGTACAGTGACTCTTTTGTACTGGTTATCCTACACAGTAGGATCAACAGTCTGGGCGAATTTACATGAAATATTTCATAAAGAAAGGCAGAGAATATTGTCCAGTAAGCAACAATGTTAAATACATGCAAAATATCTATATGGAAAAGAATGCCCTAACAGGTCAGTCAAAACAGATGTTTCACTGAAGGAAGTATTTTTCTTGCATAGTTTTACATTCACTTGCTTGCTTTGTGTTAAAAATAAGCCAAAAGAAAACCTGAAACAAAATAATGAAATGCCATAACAGTACTAAATTATTACATGCAAAAAACCTCCTTCCCCACACCTTTCTATACTTCTTGTCTCATTCTCAAGAGCATTGGAAAACAGGAACAGGTGAACATTTCAGAACCAAGATTTTATTGTTATACATGGAAGAAACTCCACTAGAAGGCAGGTTCATTGACTGCAGTAGAGTTCTGGCCATTTACAAGAGCAGAGTGTATGGCTTAATGATCCCAGCTCCAGCTAATTTCTTAGAATGCTATTAAAAAATGACAGAACTCTCACTTCTGCTAGGTGTGTGGGTATGGGTATAAATGTTTGTTTTTTTTATTTATTTCATTAGAGATTCTCTCAGTTCAACAGAGTTTTGCTTATTTACCCCAACAGATTATTTATCTACCAGCCTTTCCTTGTACATACTTTTGCCAGTGACTGAATTAAGACTAGGCAAGAGGATAGGAAGTAATTATTCCATGCTTCAATCCAACAATATGTCTTCATGTAGAAATTTTTCTACCTGGAAATTCATTACTATTAAGTAAAACTTTAGCAAAGATCAGAATATTCTTTAAAAATACCTAAATAAATATTCAATAGAATAATAATAAAATAGAATAATAATAATAACATATTCAATAGAATAATTCAATTGAATATTGCTGAAATTTATGAATTTATGAAGCTGGAGGAAACAGTTTATATATATATTTACACATTAGAAAGAGAGAAATTTATAGAAAATGATTTAAGAAATCTGTTTCTCTTCCTTTAATATTTTTAAAAAGATTAGACAGCTATTTCGGTGTCCACTGTAAAAAAAAAAAAAAAAATCTTAAAGAATACATTTCTTACTGGTGCAGAAACTAAAATGTATTCTTTCATGGGAATTTCTTGTAGTTTAAAATTAATTAATTAATGTCAGTTATTATAAATTAAAATGTGTCCACCTTGCACTTCGTTTTTTAATATTTTTATAAAACAGAACATTAGATGTTTTTCATTTTAATCTTGTCAGTTCTAGTGAAATACCCCCGATAACACTCTGTTTTGCATTTCAAATACTATGTGCTCATTAAAATGCAAATCAAGGGTCCAATCAGAATATGATGGCAATCAAATTGCAATATTCAATGAAGAGGTTTCCAGGCTTACTTCATTAGTAAACATCATGAATTTCAGGTTCTTACCGGTCTTCTGTTTGTTTGTACAACTGCACAGGCTCAATTATAGAGCCTTGAGACAGTCTAAAAATAACATAAGACTAATTAAAAGTTTCAATTAGATTTGTATAAATCCCATTTTGTTTTGTTTTGCTTTGCTTTTTAATCTTGCTTTTGTCTGTAACTGTTACAAATGAGCTCTTGGAGGGAAGGCTGGAAAATGGGTAGTATAATATTATACTTCATATTATGCGGGTACCTAAAAAGTATATCCAAATGTTTCCATAGAATTTTAAAACACAGTGTGGCTATAATATATACAACATTTTTATGTATTTCGCATTCTGTATTATCTTTTATACTTTTTTGTAATTTATATACTTTACCTATTCCAAATTAGGATAAAAAAAAGATAATCTTGAAAATATATATCTTAGACAAAACCTCTTCAGGCTATTTAAAACATTTTAAAATTATTATTTTTGTAAATTGAGAAAATTCTTAATCTAACCTTTCCCTGACTTTTTTTTTTTTTTTTTTTTGAAAGTCAGCATTTTCTATCAAAAAGCAGTTAGTCAGACTTCTCAGCTGTGCTTAGCCTGGAAGCAGGCTAACAATAAATAACAGATTTGATGTCAAGTATGCTTCCAAAGAGTGTGAAGGTAGATTTCTGGCATTATTGTAGCCTTTATCCCTCAGAATTCAGAGCTTCAAGGTGTTGATGACTTAAAGAGAAACCAGACAACTCACCAGTTATTTGAAGAACATGTTCTTGTTGAAGACAAAAGTCAAAGTATCCAGAAAACCATAGAAAGTAAGTCTTTTGTGATAAAATTCTATAGTACAGTTAGTGATTAAAATATAAGGCCATCTTTCTAGAAATTCATGGCTGGGTTGCCCCCCATTTTGGACACAACAGCTTTGTGGAATGGAGTAACATGAATCCGTATGTTAAACTCAAATTGTATTTGCAAGGTGACTTACCACATAGGGATTCTAGTATTGTGATCTTTGTAGGGAATTCCTTTGCTTGATCTAGAAGCATGGAAGGAAGCTATGGTGCCCCCCCCCCAAAAAAAGAGAAAAAGCCTCTTGTTAAGTTATCAAGACTGCGGTCAAGTAACATGACTATACAAATTCTTAATTCAGCTTTCAGAGCAGAAGAAAATCTCAAATTTTTAGTTTCAAAAAACCAGCTCTTTGAAATATTAATTTCAACACTTTTTATGTTGTGCTATAGTTTTGCTTTACATAGTAGCAAGTAAAAAAGAATATTAGATTTCCTACATTTAGTAGGTCAAGAAATTGATAATAGAATAACCCCTTCACACACATGTCAGCAGTTCAACTCTGGCTCAGTTGAACAGTGACTTAGACTCCTTAAGATATGATGGCTATTCACTGATATCTGAACTTCACTTAATGTATATGCAAAGTAGGATAACTATACTATCTTCAGTTTAATTTGTGTAAATTAGTGATACAAACAAAATTGCTCCTAAGCGCAATATTCTGGGGGTTTTTTTTGGGGGGGGGGGAGGGGGAGAATCAATTTTAAGGCAGATATCACACAGATATCACAAAATACCTCAAGAATAAAATAACTTGCTCTCTTTTTCTCTGGAAAGATTCTTAAGCGTCTTAAGCAAAAATCAAAGAACATTTCAGTAAAAATTTATTTTGGTGGAAAAGACACATTATTACTAAGTCCAGAATTGGTTTAAGTTCCTCCTGTTTGTTCCCCATGCTGCATGCATTAGTTTATAGGTGCTTCAGAGAGGCATCTGGGTGTGCTGTCTTCCTAGAGAGGGTATAAGAGCTTTCCCCATAATGTGGTCCTGAAGACACTTTCTTCCTTCCCATACATACACTTGGGGTGATTCCACTTCAGCCCTGTTTTTCTAAGAGGTCCCTTCTGTTTACATCATCCCAGACTCTTTGCTTGCCAACCCTGTCCACCACCTCCTTACTTGACCGTTGGTCATCCTCTCTCACACCCGTCATTCCTAGATTAAAGCCCTCCTTACCAGATTGGCCAACCTGTTGGAAAAGATACTTTTACCCCATTTTGTCAGGTGAATCCCATTATTACCAAGAAGCTGTTAGTCCTTGAAGAAGGTCCCATGTCACAGAAACTGAAACTCTGTGGACGACACCACCTGCACAGCCAACTGTTGACCCGCAGGGTCAATTTGGTCCTCTTGGGCCCTTCCCCCTCACCAGCAGGATCAGGGACAACACCACCTGGGCCTCCATGCCCTTGACCGTTACCTCCCAGAGCCATGTATTCACCCTTCCCTAAGCAGCAGGTCAGCAGATGGGGGCCTCCATCCCCTGCAGCAGGGAGTCTCCCACTGATAACTTTCACTGCTTCCTCTGAGAGCTCCTGAGTGGCTGACGCTCAGCTAAAGCTGCTAGAATACTTACAGAAATGTAGATGCCTACAAACTATTGTTGAATATTTATAAAAGACTCATATTGTGCTGCACCCAAACTATTTACCTTACTTTGCTCTTTCCTGGTATTAAAACAAAAAGACTGAACCCCAAATCTGGTGGGGTTTTCTTCATTTGAGTGGGGTGGGAGGTTGTCTGTTTTTGTTTTAAAACATCCTTGAGGCCTCCAGTAATCTACAATGTTCTATTTTGTACATTTTCTTTTTTTAGGTACAGTATTATAAGTATCCTACAGTGTCTTTCTGTGTAGATCAGGACTCTTGAGTTTCCATTCACATAGATGAAAATTTCTTACAAATTTCTACAATTTCTTACAAAAGCCAGGCAAAGGAAAGATCCTACAACCAGTTGGGTTTGATGCTTTGGCCAGCCGAAGGAAAAAGTAGTGAAAACAGGCCTAAAAAGGTCTATTATCCTCCAACAGCTAATGATGGTAGATTGCACTTTTATCTTCATAAATATGGATTTAAAAACTCTACCTAAGAGGACTTTTGACTTTGATGCCAGAGGACGTGATAACTTTATGAAAACTTTTAATTGCATGTAATACTTAAATTAGCAGGAGTTTGCCTTCCAAATGGACAATATTTTCAATCAGTCACCAGCAAGACAGGAGATAGAATTGCTAAAACCACTAAATAAGTAAATAGGTGTATGATTAAAGCCAAAAAATAACTGATGTCTGACTGCATCTTTTTCTAGGAAAAGCAAGTATCCAGATTTTAGTGCAGGCCTGGAATTTCTCAATTTCATGAGTAGCCTGAATTCCTAAGAATCAAGATCCACATAGCTGAGCATCATCTAATCAGAAAGATTAAGATTTGAAATTTCAATAAGAGTAGATAATGTAGAGATTTGTACAAGACAAAATATATCAGATCATTAGCTAAAGTAAAGCAGAGTAACTCTAACTGTCCAGCTTCATTCCAGCCAAGAATATACATTTCTCCCCCCTTAGACTGTCTATCCTCTCTTGGGCATAGTTAATTTCTAGCAAAAATTTGAACACTTCACAGATGTCTAGTCTGTCTACCTTAGAAAGTTGCTATATATATTTTTTCAGTTTCCTATGTTTTTCCAATGCATGCTGCTTTAAGCTGATATAAAAATGTCCTAAAATAAATGGCTAAAAAATGGCTATTTACTACTTAACTACTACTTGCACCTGGCACACACAGTGATTTTTTTCTGCTGTCAGCTTCATCAACAGCTACCACGAAGAGTAAAAACTTGCACAACTACAACTGCAATAGTACATTTCCAATACTCTACTACTTGATAAACTGACAGGTGAAAGTAATGTAAACTGAAAAGTATGTAAGCTGGAAAGACTGGAAACAGCAGAAAGCAAGCAAGCACAAACTCAAGAAACACCTGTGATTTCACAGCAAGTGATGTGTCTGTTCTTTAAAAACAGCCATTTTTGTTCAGCACAAAATAACGATTACAAGCCAGATGATATAATTTCTTGCAAATCTCTGCTTAATAGTGGAAATAAAGAAATCAAGAGTAATGTCAGGAGACAACTGAAGAATTAACTGAGGAAAAATTGTCAAAACTCAGCTGTCCTAGGACCTAGGAAGATTAAATCTGTGATAAAAGACTCAGATGTCATCCCCATAATTGCTGTCACCCTATTGTCAGCATAAGCCAAGTAGGGGAAAAGGGGCACTCAGACTGTCATTCACATCATTATATCATTACCTATCCAAATGTGAATGGCCCAACATGAAAATACAGAGACTTTGAAACACATATTTATTATCTATATAACTAGGAAATCCTTTCTGCTCAAGGGAAATAAAGCCAACATGCTTGTCACACATTTTTTCTTTAGTGAAATTACAGCTTGCAGAAGCTTAGCATAGTGAACTGTTTGAGACGACAGACGAATCAGTTGCCGGTTTCAGTTTGTCCATGATTTTGAGAAGAGTTTACAACCTAAACAAAGACATGACATCCAACACTTTATCTCTCCCAGGACCTTCTTCTTAGGCAATAGCATAAGATACAAGTGCAGAAAAGCAACATGTCCTGGTGATGTACTGAAGATGCAAGGCACGTCAGCATCCTAGAGTATCATTGCAGACTGTACATGCCAGGCACCTGGCGATTCAATGCCACTTAAAATACAAATTGCTTCTAAGAGGGTCTGATACAGATCCAGTCTGTTCACATCTGGTTCTGAGAACCTGAAAACTTCTCCGAGGAGACTGAAAGTCTCTGGCAGATTTAACAGCTGTTCAGAGTGTCAGCCCAAACACTCTCTCCACTGCTCTTTCCCCTTCAAACCAACGGCAAGGTTTTTGAACTCTGCCGTATCAGATAAGAACATAAGGTACTGACATCATGATCTTCACAACAGTTGTGCTTTCATTCCACTATTTTCTAAAAAAGCACTTCTTGAGGCAACCCAGCCTCCTGAGAGGAAAGGTAAAATAGTCTTGAGACTGGATGCCTCAGAAAGAGCAAGTATATTTTAATATTTGCATATTTATTTCCAAATTGGAGCTTGTCAGAATGAAAGATATAATCTTGCACTGGATCCTGTCCTGTCTTGATAGGGCAATAAAGCTAGAAAGAAAATGACACCAGCGCATAAAAGCATGAAGTTAGATCATAGACAAAGAGCTGGCAATAACAGCCAGCTGGTCACAGATAACTGGTCGAGTTAAAATGTTACATGTAGAGATAAGTTAAAATTGAGTGAAGACATTGTCAAATGTCTGTCAGGCCAGAGTCCCATAGAATAATTAGAACTCAGTGATCAGAAAGCATATGCAGTTCTAAGTGATTAATTTCTTACCAAGGAAAAATTATAGGCACCCCTAAATTAGAATAACATGCACCAACAATATGCTAAAATAGCCTAAGAGCCTCCGTCATCTTTTTTCCCTTCATGAGGGACAAAAAAGAGAGAGATCATTGCTAAAAAATTATTAGAGCTCTCAAAAGGGTCTGTAATGCCTGACTTCATATCTGATTTCACCCCTCCCCCAAAGAACAGTAAACTTTGTGTTTACTATAGAATTGTAGCCAAAATCACCTCCCTATACCTCTTAGCAAACTGATAGTTTTGTCTGCGCTCATGAAGAAAACAACATGGAAATTCATCCAACACAGAAAAGAAATATCCATCTTTTCTCACTTAAAAAAAAAAAACTTCCCTTCATTCTTTCACATAGCTACATATAAAATGATTCAGGAGTTGAGAAATTATCATTAAACTTTCACAAAATTACACATACTATCAAAATATTACAAAAAATTAAAAGGAATAATCCTCAAAACATTAAAGAAAAAATGAGACATCTTATCTCATATATCTCATATAGCTCCCTGTAACTCTGCAGAAACACAGGGAGCCTCTTGGACCAAGTTTCTTCCACAAAGAACCCATTCCCTGCCTTACTTTTAGAAAATTATCACAATCCGAGGCTGAAAGTAACTTTTCCTTAGCAGTAGCTTGGCTTTAGTCAGGCAATAAATAAATGTAGGAAAAATCCTTTATCAAAGGCAGAATATATTCTAATGAACAAACACGATACGCTCACTCACTAATCTTATACTTGAAATATATAAGCAGCAATCAAAAATCATCTAAAACTACCTTTGCAAGTAGGACTTGGAGAAGCCCCTGGAGATCTGTAACTCATAGGAGCCTGTCTTAAACATGGCCATAAATTACGTTCTGGAAAGCATACTTTATATCTGCAATTTTCAATTTTCCTTTTTTCAAAACAAATGTGCATTTTTTCCCATAGTAAGTATTTTTTCTATTGTCATAGAAAAAATATTTCATTGAAATCTCTGTTTTCTTCCCCAAAATAATTCGGATGAAGTGGAAATTTTAATCAGAGTTACCTGTGGTGCAACCAGCTTGCTGCAACAGGTACAGTGTCTGGAGAGAAACAGGCATTCGTAAAGGGCAACTCTTTTGACCTATCAAAGGCCACCATTAAGGTGAGAGGAACTGTTCCTATTTTCCTCCATTGACTATAGATGATCAACTCCAGATTAGGAACAGTATTCCACTTTACCTCTTCAGAGGATCCTTCAACATTTCCTTCCTACAAGCTGATCCTGAGCTCTCAATTTGCCCTTTTGTGAGTCTCCCAGATGCAACAAAGACCAGCATGTGAAAGGCAAGAGAGCTGCTCTCACAGCATAGGTGGACTCCTGCAAATTGAGTTTCATGCTAACATCTGATTCAGAGGAAAAAATCATTGTAGAAAGTGACTTTTTATCAAATATAAAGCTATTGTTTGATAATTGCCCCTAATAGTTCTTTATATCTGTTGAAATGGATACTGAGGCACAAAATGTTGGAGGAATTCTGCTTTGAGTCAACATATGGTAAGAGAATGTGCTATGTACACTGTGTATAATATATGATATCCTTCACTGAAATAATCATACATTATTTATGAAGTGCCGCTAAGTGTACTTTAACATAAATTAATGTTGAATTCCTTTTCATTCTGATTTGTTTTAATTAAGTCTGTAATCTACATGTTCCTCAGTTTTAAATAGTTTCATTATTTCATTCAAAAATTATTAGAACAAACCCCTAAATTTTAATCACACAAAGGCTTCCCTTGTGGGATTTAAAATAAAAGTCTTTGTCTTTTTAATTCTACATATTTTATGAAGCATGGGGATGCCTGTGTAATGGACTTATCAAAGTTGTCATTACTCTACACAGAGATCTGCATTTTGTGTGTCTGTTGCTCATCATTCATTAATGATACAAACAGACATCTTTTGACTGTAGAATTTCTTTTTGTTGCTTATAATTTATGATGAACATGGCCTTGTGTGATAAAGACCCATCAAAGTCATCATTATTGTACATTTATCTTCATTGAACTGTTTCATCTGTTAAAATTTTTCAAGTCTTTTTTTCTATCTATGTATAGTCTTATTACTCTTCTCCTCTTTTCTGGCAGGCTAAATCTTTACCTTACTCTTTTTGGACCCTCCCAAAAAGAAGAAAAAACAGCTATTCAAATACTCTTAGATGTTTTAAATTGGAAATCATACTGTCTATTCTTGCCTTTTGGAAGAGGCTTTAAATGAATGTTATTTAGCACATAATACATTGATCTTTAAACTCTGTGCTTTTTCTGCATTACTAACCTATGCCAGCTATCTTTCCTGTGGCTGATGGTACTACCTCACCAAACAGGATGTTCTGAAACAAACTGCCATGCCCTTGGCTTTATTTCTGCATTCATCATCCATAATGTAATGTTCCACACACTTAACTTTTTGACTCTCTTTAATTCATTGTTTTGAAAGATAAACACTTACCATTCTAAAGACTCATTATCACTTATCTGCCTTGATTGAACTATCTTCTAGTCTACAAATGTAGTTATGAGAGCACAGTCACTGGGGAAAAAAATTAAAAAGTAACAGTCAAACCTGAACCAAATATATACATCTCATTAGGTTCATGAAAGTCAAAATAAGTAATAGGTTTTCTCGATTTCCATATAAATCTATGCAGGTCACTTTCCTGAGATCTCTTCTGCAGTTTTGGCACCTCTGGTAACCATTTTATGTTCTCCCACTAAACATGAGTCACGTGACTTTTAGGACTTTCTTAAATGTAAAGCAAGGTTTGTAAATACTGAACCACTATGACATAGAAAATTCACCATAATATAGGTTTAAATAAACTAGTTGATGCTGAGAAAGAAAGTTAATGAAATAATTGACCTCATTTCCATTCCAAGTAATATGACTTTTAAGAGAAAGCTGCCCTTTTATCTCATGTAAATTGCCCAGAAGAGTAATCCTAATCCTTTTTATTTCTTATATATTCCCTTTCTGGAAAACAAAATGAACAAACTAAGGTACAAAAACAGACAGATAATTTGGGGAGGTTATTCAAGTTTAGAAAGACTAATGGTTTCCACTATATATAAGAAAATTAGAAAGGCAAGTGGACAAGAGGTAGATGAAACTCAAGGCTGCCAGTAGAAATGAAAATGCAAATTGGAAAGAAAAATATCCTATATACATTTCTTGTTATAGAACTAAATTGTCCACTCAAATTCATACTCATCATGATGGCTAGTTCAGTGGAAATATTTGTTCATCATATTATAATCATTCATAAATGCATTTATATTTACAGATATATGTCTTTAGATATGAACACATATCCAGAGGGCAGGTTCATGATCAGACGTCAGCATGACAATGAATGTTCAGTCCTAGTCTGCTAGTCTCTGTTTTGTAAACCTTCACAGTGATGTCACGATACTGAAATATTACAAACAAGTTGCCATTATGCTTCTATCTAAAAAGGCCTCACGCTGCATGTAGCAATGGCCAGTGCAGTAGACAGGCAGCAAACAACTGAGTTAGGTACAGTAGGACCAGCCCAAGGGAAGTGGGTGGGTCATGGACTGCACTCAGATTTCAGTCCCCTCCCCACTCCAGCCTCCCACAGTGGATCAACGAGTAATATACAAATAGACTTTGAAAATGACACAGCTTTTGAAACCTGACATCAATGCAGGCAGCATTTTACTCATATTCTTTTACCAAGTCTATTGATGAATTTTGTCAGATGACAGTTAAGAGTCAGCTGGTATGCAAGGTCTGACCATTCCAGGTTTTCCAGATGTCCATGATGAGCAATTTCTCTAATGAAATGTCATTTTGGGATCACCTGAAACACTCTCCTGAAACTGATGGAACTAAAATCTCAAAGCTTTTTGTTAACTTTCTGTCCAAATTTCTCCATATGTAGAATAGAAAGTCTGAATCTGACTCAGTCATTTGTCATTATGTATTGATGTTGTTCACTAAAATCACCACTCATAAATCAATTTATATAGATATTATTCTCAGCTAATTAATTTTCTTTGTGGGTTACTTAGCATTATTTAGCAAGGTTTTCAACATTAAACTATTAGTCCCTGTGACTTGAAAGAACAGTAGTAGTTATATTCTGTATTCCTTTAAATAGTCAGCGACTTTTGAAGTGCATGTAAAATCTGAACTAGAATGCTACAATATAACTGCTTGTCTAACACAAGCATCGGACTTTAGTTTTTGTTATCTATGTTCCACCTTCAGATTTCCTTTATTTCCTGAGAATAGTGTCATAAAGAGATATTAGCATGATAATGCTTTGGCTTAATTTTAAAGTGCTAGTAAGTTTTAAAAGTTTCACTTTTAGGTAACTAGGATTAATATGGAGATTGCAAACCCCATCCCAATCCTTTTATAACAACAAGTTCAACTGTTTGAGAGAACCTGCGGTTTTTGCAGCTGCAGTTATTTCCCTTAAAAATTTTGAATGAGTAGAGAGAATTATATTTTTTGTATCTAAAGCTAATTTATTTTTAAAGCTCTTTTATTTTTTTGCAGCTTAGCAGAGTAGTCCAAGGACTGCATGATAAACTAAAAATGGTTTATTGAGACATATATCCCTAAACAACTGTTTGTTCTCTTTAACAGTACAGTATTAGAAACCAAAGCTATCTTTTATTTTTATCAATTTCTATTAAAAAAATACTGAGATAAAATAACAAAAATATTGACAAAGAGATTTCATTTTCATTCATGCTTAGTCTTTGTTGGTTTAGATTCTATACTGGCATGTTGCCGCTGCTTGAAATGAGCCAGATTTTCATGTGGTGCATGAATTAAAATAATCTGAGAATTTTCACCATTGATTTTGTTTTTCTATTCACTTAATATAGAATGACCCACTTGTGGCAAGTCACCTGTTCACTCATAAAAATCCAGGTTGGTCTTAGAGTAATAACTTATAGCAATTGCAAATTGTTAATCTATGAGTATTCATCTCCACTGTCTTGTGTTACTGAAATCTGATGAGATGGTTTGGCTGATGTTCAAATCACTGATTATAACCTAGTTAGAGTGTTAGAGGGGATCCGAAGGGCAAAAGAGGTGATACGCAGAGGGAAAGTCCTGTGGTCCACTGGCAAGTTTCTATAGCCAAGAGGCCTAAAGAGATACACTTACTAGTTTAAGTATTTCCCCTGGTTGTCTACAATGGGTAACATTAATTATGCCTTTCTAAGTTACTGTAATCTGAGACTCAAAGACCTCAGTGGATCTAAATATGGTCTAAAAAGAAGTAGTACTGTCTACTTGTGACCATCTTTGTATACTGGAAGATAGGATTCTCACTTGGCATTTCAAGAGAATAAGGTTTTAAAAAGTGAAGATGAATATTGGGCATGTCACCCTCAAGAAAGAATAGAATATGAATGGCAAGTAGTAACTTTTCACTGTTATGTCCCAAAAGCTGCAATACTGCCTCACACAAAAGGAAGACTGCACTAATAAAATATAACTAAACAATTCCTGAGAAAGAGACTATCTTTTTTTTTGTTCAGTTTGCCAGTCAGAAGGAAGGCTAAACGATGTCTATTTGATAATAGAAGGCTCTTCAGGCTGTCAGACCAAAGTAAAAAAATCCACTAACATGAAGCTGATACTAGAAAAATTCAGATTAGAAATAAAGCATGGAAATTATAAGAGTAACATAAATAAAGCATTTGGACAATATAACAGCTCCATGAAGGACAGCATAGTTATAAAAGCAAAATCAGACTTAAAATATGTACTTATGTACATATTAGAAAATATATTTATACTATAAGCATATATATCTGTATATAAATATATATGCTTTCATTCAGAACAGAACTGAGTCAGGAAAAGGTCTGTTGCCAGCGTAGTACATGAGGTGACATGAAATGATGAGAATGGTCCCACTAGACTTTGACTTTGTGAATCTATGAAAATTAAAAGCTAGTATAAAAGAACTGGAAATAAGACTGTCTGTATTAAATATGAATGATGAAGAATAAAAAGAGTAAAAGAAGAGTCAGAATACAATATTAACTAAAAAGAAGCGTTGGTAACTCTTACCAGCTAATTGATACATAAGGGATTATGTAGCTCTGGAGATGTTAAATCAAAAAGAAATTGAGGGTTTGGTGGGGTTTTTTTTTTATATTTGTGCAATTTAGAAAATCAAAATCACTGCAGATGTACCACTTTGATTTGGCACAGCTGGAGGATTCTAAACCATAAATGACATTGGTAGAGACCATTAAATGCTATTATATGGGAGTGGAAAGAAAAATAGTTCAATAACTAAGTACTTTGTAAGATTAGAATAGAAGGGAAATGATTTTTTTCCCCTTTTCTTCTCACACTTTTAAGAGGTAAACCCCCTTTGAGAAACTTGCTTACTAGATACAAATAAGGGGAAGTGTTTTAAATTTCTGTCATACAATAAAGAGGCAAGAAAGCAGACTATATGTTTCTTTAACAGTGTTTGTAAGTGTTTGTATATACCATTTATTCATTAATATAACCAAAAAAATCCACTCACAAAAATATAGCAGTGCACTGGAGCTCTAAGTGCAAAATAAGAAAGCACGCGCATGAATGCCAGGAATTCCCTAGTTACATTAATCATTACTTATTGCACTGATTCTATTCTTTTAATATAATCTCATGCTGAAATACAGCCATGTCTTTCTACAGTCCTTATTTCTGCTAATTTATCTACTTCAGTTTAAGTTCTTCCAAAGCTGGAAATCTAAGGTGAGATTTGTATGACTAAACACAGATCTCTGTTGTATCAGGCACACTTGAGCAGATCAGCCCAAACTCCATTGAGTACTAGCCGATATAGTCAGTCAAGGTCAGAGTATGATTCAGTTAATCCTAAAATATGTACTTACCTTTGGCAGATAAACAGCTTCCTAAACAGCATTCACCAGGCAGAGAGACAAGGTCAAATACAGACATGTGCATTGTAGACACCTAAATTTAGGTGATGATCCTGCTCTTTCTGCCTGTTCTTAGTAAAAAGAGCCAGATACAGGCCATCACAGGAGCAACTAAAGAAATCTGAATCTCAGTCACAGCTGTCTCCCAAGTTTTCTCTTTTTCAGAAACAAAATTGTTTCTGTGTTTTGGCACACACCAAGGGCAGATGCTTTCTCAGTGTACTGCTGGCAGTGTTACAGGAAGAGAACTGATGTTCTGCCCATTATCTCTCTTCTGAGGATCTAGATCTTGGAAACACCTTTTCCCTTCCTTTCACCTGATAGCCATCAGTTTACATGAGCTGTGTTGGAGAGCTATACAGCTCTTCAAGGAATTTTTTAAAATGTGCAAGTCTGTGATTAGAACAGAGCTATTGCCAAGTCAATACTGAAATGTAGTGGATTTCTTTACAGTTATTGAATAAATGTTTGCAGCCATACCACAGACTCCCCTGGAAGATCTTCACTCTGCAGCACAGCCAGAAGTGCACTGTTAAGAAAAGCCAGAAGTTGTATATAGTCAGTCTGGCAATAACAGTCAGTTCAGCTATTAACCAATAATTAATCTATTTTAGTAATCTAAAGAGCTGGTGGGCTCTAGTAGAGTGTTGAGCACTACAGTTCCCATCTCTTCCCTTTGCGCTCAAAAACCAGACCTTTTCCTGTGCAAGTGGAATCTGCAGCTCAATTGCAACACTTCCAATATGGAATCTGCAAATGGAGCATTAGAAGAGCAGTAATGACTTGAATGTACTTTACTGGTGAAATTCCCTCCAATACTGCTGCTGCTTAGAATATTTTATTTCTAATTGGCTGTGGGGTTGAGTTTTATCCAAAAGGATTGTTATATACACTTTTAAAGTTAGGACGTTGTTGATGACCCAAGAATTCACAATGCTACAATGAACTCTGCACAGGCTAGATTTATCTTACAGCTCAAGCACAGGCAACTATTGTGATGAAAATGACAGAAAGCATGATGGTATCAAGTATAATGCAAATATGTATCTATGCCCATTTAGAGCACTGAAAAAACTAATTATGATGGAAATTTTACAGTCACACAGAAAATATATCATTTAATCTCTTTTTTTCTTTTCTTTCTGGAAAACGAATGAGGAAAGATTTATTGAATTATTATTATTATTATTATTATTCACTAAAATTGTTTGCCCAGCTTTAACAGCTAGACATAGCAAAATGTAGAAAAGCTTTCTCTATTTTAAGTATGGTATGATAGATTGGAATTTTCCTTTTGCCCTTCACAAGCAATCATGCGAAAAGTTTTTTTTTTGATTGTATCTAATTTTCCCTCAAAGACCCTATAGCATCTTATAAATCACATATTTTTCACTTCTGATCTGGGAAGGTGAGAAATCACCAAGGTGAATGATTCTGAAAAATATGTAACATTCCCACTGACATATTATCTTTGTTTACTTCAAGTCCTTTCTCAACAGAATTCCTCTTAACTATCAAATAGGCCACCATGTGCAAAAACTGTACTCTTCAGTATATCATCCTTCTTGTGAAGTATATTGTCCTTCTTGTGAAAACTCTAAGCGTCCTCCCCCAATCTCCTTGCTCGGCTTGTGGATCTTCCCAATGTCTGAAATGCTTAAATGCCAATCCGAGAGAAATTTGACACAATGTGAATATCAACGTGAATGTTAACATCTCAAAGCCAGCAGAGCAGCTGAAGCTAGGTCATTGAGAGATGTAAGCAATTGGAATTTGAATCAGTCCAGGAGATAAAGATTTTCAGTGATTCTGGTAGAAAGCCTGACAGGTATGTTTTTTCTCTTGCAAAGAAATAATTATTTTCTGTAGAAACTTCAAGCCCCTGAAAGAACAAAGAAAGTGACCTTTATGGGAGGAGAGGGAAGCATGGGATCACCAGGACTGTTAAAGTGAAGATTGACAAGTTTGTAAGGTGCGCAATGTTGGAGTGTTTGAATATAGAAATATTAAACCTAAGCCAAAACTTTCCGTCACTTCATCTATGAGATCAAACTGCTCTGCAATAGTCTTATTATTAGACTTGCTGCCCTCTGTAATCATTAAATTGATCAGGTCTATGTATTCATCTTTTAGCGTTTGTTCTTATATACACCCAAGTGAGGCCAGACTTTAAGAAAAAAGTCTGTAAGTTTTATTGTAAGGAGACATTGCTACACAGATTACCATTATTATTCTGAAGAAATTGCTACTCATTTAATTTTTGGATTATTTCTGGATTTATATAAACATTTTTGTCTATACTTGAAAAGCACTTTCTTACTGCTTCACCTACACATAGCTGAAAACTCTCAAAGTGGCAACCATTTCCATTTCTGCACCAACAGTCATCAACACAAGCCTAGCCTGGGAAACACAGCTTACACGCTTGTGCATCTAAAATGAAAAAGTCCACAAAGGCTATATAGCCGGAGACGTAATAAGACAGCGAAACTGCAGATCCCTTCAGTGTTACTGACATCACACAGCTGTCTTAGGATAGTCCCTTTACTGCACTAATAAAGCTAAAAAATAATAGAATATTCTCAGTAGCAAAATTTGAATCACCCAGGGGCTAGTCTTGTCTTTTGCTGTCCCATATGCCTCTCTTTAATGAGAGCTATTCTAGTTGATCTGTATGTTCTCAGAGATACAGCATTATACACAGAGATCCTTCTGGTTGGTACTGCTATGTAACATCTGAAAAAACATCTGGACCTAAGGGGCTGAATGAAGTAGACTCTGTGAGGGAGTTTGCTGAGAATATGATGAAAGGGACTTCTGGATATTGAGCCCATTGAAAGTCTGAAAAGTGAGAGCCCCACGAAGTCTGCAATTGAATTAGTAATAAAGTATCCATAGGACTCCAGACAACCTGACTGTCACAGCCTGACATTATCTGTAAGCAGGAATTAAAATAGGCAGGCTAGGAGATAGCTAGATCTATTTTGGACAGACATGATCATGGAAGCTATCCATCACTGTATGTGCATAAGCACAGTGACTTACCTTGGGAGCCTTTTACAGCACATACTGAAAGCATGATTGGGCTGATTTCAAAATAATGGAGACACTTTCTGCCCTTGGGTTATGTGTTTACTCACAGGAATGAGTGACAGTTTGCCTACCTGACCTGCTTTTTGACACAGTGAGGAGTTCAAAAAAAAGTCTACTAATACAAAATGGAGAAAGGAGAACTCACTCAAAGAATGCCATTTATCATCTTTTGATATTTTGAGGTGAGGAAGTCAATAATGCAGTAATACCCACATATCTTCCCAGTCTACACTCCTCGTTCAACACACAGCCAGAATTTAGCAGGTCTGCAACATCTGCCCAAGTATATATTTTCAACATCCAGAAACAATAAACTTACAAAGACTGTTGTACTTTTATTCAGCACTGTTGCACAAGGATTCTCTATATAATTCTCTGCGTTAGGTACTGTCAGAAAAGCTGGTACTGCTTGGTATTCCAAATAGCCTCTTTTTGAAAGCTACCATTTTAAAAGTTAAATTTTGAGGGGTAAACTGGAGCTTATTTTAACAAACAAGAGGAGTAGCTTGTGCCATGTATTCATTTATTTATGTTGTCCCGTTGTACTATTCAATGATTGCTAAGTATATTCACAAAATAACTAGAATACTACTGAATGCAGGACAAACATTTATTTACTCAGGAACAAAACAGGATTTTCTTAGCTATTAATTCCAAAATTGTTTATGTGCCTTCACCAAGAAAATCAAAAAAACCCAAATGCCCAGCTGCTTATTGAGGAGGTCAACAGATTTCAGCTGATACCATATGAAAGAAAAAGGGAGAAGAATGCTGTAGAATTAACTCCTCCTAACAACACCTACTCATTTTAACACCTGACAGCACTCACTTGAACAACGTAGCTGGTTTCAACTGCCATGCAATTTTGTTCAGAAAATTGGGTTTCTAGGGGTTAGGCTAGATGAAAAGCAGCATTTGAATTAATACAAGAAATTCACATTGGTGATAACAAAAAAGGCAGAGGGATATAATGGGAGTAACTTAAATATTCACTTTGGTATTTTTTGCCTAGTTTGCTATAGTTATTTTTCAATCTGGAAAATTAATTTTAAGTAAAAAGGAGAGTTTGTATTTTAAAATGTCAGAATAGGATGTTCCAAAAACTTCAGAATTATTTCCAACACATTTTCATAATTTGAAATAACTCCAAAATCTTCCTTTCCAAAGATTTTCCTCTTCCTCTAGTCAGTATCTGTCTAAAATTGTCAAATCCAAAAACTGTTTTATCCACAATCCAGGTACACCTGGACCCATGTCTATTCAAAAAGACACTGACCTGGTTTCTGATTTGAGTTGTGGCTATTTCCATAAGAAAGACTTATGGAAGAATGTGGTTATATTTTTCTTCACAGGCTTCACTTTGCATTGTCCTCTCCCTTTGTGAAAAAGAGGAGATATTTATACAAACCAGGGAAATAAATTCTTTTGGTGAAGGGGATTAAGACCTATTATTGAACCAGTGGTAACAGCAGAATTCAGCCCAGCTGTATGTTACAAACTGTTGTACTTCATGATAGAGCCAAAAGTCCAAATTCTGATCATATTGGCACCATAAATGTTCCATGCAAGCCACTAGGAACACTGCTACAAAATTGTGGGACTTACTCTGGGTGCCATATTTTCCGAGGAACTGTGCCTTAGACTTTCTCATCTTCTTTATTTTAGTTCTACGGCTTGAGAAAATGGCTGTCACACTACTTTCTCTGCAGATTTAATCCTACTCAGTGTCAGGTATCCATCCCTGGCTTTATTTGGTGTCTAAGCTCCTGCTGTGGGATCAATGAAGAAAAAGATTAGAGAGAGATTCTTCTTTGTTTATTTTACAGGTTGGAGATGAACTTTTCCCACTAATTTACCTTTTAGCTCTTTGGAACAACAATGCTTACAAAATTCACTGTTTAAGAAAAAAAATCTAAGCATCAGCTTTTCTTACTTCTTTCTGTGATGTCAGCAAACCTCACATAATGAGGAGTCATAAAAGCAAGAGATATTTAAGCGATGACTGCAAATAAAACATATTTGAGTCCTAAGGTTACAGTATCCTACTGCTTTTATAGTGACAAAAAAAGAAGGCATAACCTTTGGGACAGATTTTTTTGGGAGAAAACTTCAAAACTTCAAAAAGTCAACTTCAGAAATTCTTGATAGAATTGTTTTTAACAGTTGTAGATATCCTGAAAATGTGCTGCAAGTCCCTTACTCTTTACTTTTAGATCCATTCCATGCATACAACTTTACATTTATTTATATTCTGTAACATTTGTCAGTGTTACAGAAACAAGGAATATATGAGAATCACACATTTCTGAGTTCTGTAACTGTGCACTGAAATAGGCGCTAAGAAAGTGGAAAAGCAGTGAGCAAAATTAGGACAGAGGCCAAATAAGAGGAAGAGTGTACTCAGGTTCTCAAAGCTGTAGAAAATGTAGAAGCAAAGCCAGATTCAGTGTTTGCTGCCTGCCATTGGTGATCAGACCCAAGAGGTTTTATTAAATGCAGATACGTGTATTTTTAAACTTTTTTTTTGCACAGCTATCGATAATTTGTCTTTTTCTGCAACCTCTGAATGCAATAGCAGTCAGAGCAATGAAGATGTCCAGAATCTTGCTGTGGTTTTATGTATTTGTTAATCACTTTTTTTTAAAAAAAAAAAAGCATGGTATTCTGAACTCTAATTCTAGCAGGGCACATGTATTTTGATTTTCTTTAAATGAATATAACATACACACCTGTTTAAATCCATTTTCATGTGTTTGTAATTTTACACAAGGTGGCTTCAGTATCCTACTACCACTTGCAAAAATTATTTAGGAACATACTATCTACCAAAATAGGCAGAGCAGATCAGTGCTGAAATTGTATACGGCCATTATTGCATTATCCTTCCAGGCAAACAAAGAGAAAGGGCACTAAAATCTGGAAGAAAAAAAATCTATTTGAAACAAAATGCAATACAGAGCTTGTTCTTTATAAATTATTTAGGTTCTTCAGAGACTGGTTTCTGATCTCTGACCTAAAGTACTTCTCTGAAGACATTAGATTCTAGATTGATATTTACAATTCAGCAAGTTGGTTGAGACCTTTTGTTGTGAATTATGCAAATGTATAATGCAGTGCATGATACTTCTGCTACTCAGTAATGTTTTGTACTTTGGCCCCATGATATCAGTATAAGTGATCTAATTTCTTCATTTTGCAATAATAGAATGAGTTCCTTGGTCTCAGTCATAAATGTTCACTACACTGGTAAAGGGATACTGATACACCTATTTTTGTTTTGTTTGGGTTTTTTTTGTTCACTTACTAAATAAGTTTAAAATCCAAAGTGACTTCTGCTGAATCATGAATTGCTCATGCCTTAGTCCTGGTTTGTGTACCATGCAATGTTCAGCTATTTGCCTAAATGTAAGTGGAACTAAACAGGGATTTTAATAAATCAGAGGAAACAGATGGGTACATGAAGCACTTGGAAAAGTTAAAAGAACTGTATGGGTTGTAAATTAAATGCTTATTAGCTGTGCTAGCTGCCAAGATTCTGTATAACTCACTTATAAACACGAACTGTAGTTGCACAAACTGGCTGCATTAACTCTCAAGGACTTTCATAAAAATTCAAGGTTGTATGAACCTAACCTACAGAATAATTGCTTGTCCAGACTTGATAACAGACACTAACAGAGCAAAAATGACAGTTTGATTCAGAGACAAATACAAGTCGGTCTTGGATGTCTGGCTTCCATTTTTCTGAGATGAGATAGCTGTCTTTAAAAAGCTTCAGTGGTGAATATCCTGTCAGTTTAAAAGGTCAGACATTGCAAGGTATCAGCAAAATGATGCTATACAGATCACTGGAAGAAAGCAAAGTGATTTCATTATCTTCACTCATCTGTTACATATTTACTCTGTTGTCCATCCACAGCAATTAGGAAGGCTGTGCAAAAGAATAAAAAATGTGGTGAATAGCTGAACAGAAATTCAGGTGCAATGCACCACATTATGCATGAGAAGGGGAAGGTATGGAAAAGGAGGGAGGGGACAATAATTCTATGTGATGTAACCTTAAAAACACTGTTAATTTCAAAAATAACTACTATACAGTAAATTATGTTTGTAGTTCCAATACTTTATTTATGCTGCAATAGCTTCTTACATTATATGGCAATATGTACCAAATTAATCTCCAAGATATAATATGATTCCACTAGCAAACTTATTCTATTTTTGAAAAATTCCACTTTAAAGAGTGCTACATTCACACAGAAAAAAAAATAATCAGGACTGCCTACCTATTCGTTAATTTTAAAAATTATTTAATAAAGGTTGGCTATTTTTTGTGGATTTTTTCTTCTACATATTAGAACAAAACATGCAGATGAAATGTTTCATTTAAGCCTAAAACACAGTCCACCTCTATAGACAACATTAACAATTATTCATATTAAAAATGTACACATGCATGTTGTCAGAGTGTGCAAAATCCCCTTGAACTGTATGTCTGAAAATTCATTAGGGAGAACAGTATTGTTATTTACTACATAAATGTCTATATGTGACATTAAAGAACCAAGGACAATTTCTACAGCACTAAATTTGTTTACATTCCTCTAAGGTCAATGCAAATTGAAGACTGTAGTATACAGCTATACATGTGCACCTGAGGGTGGAATCCTTCCTGATAAAATGAGATTAAACAAGTCCGCAGTATCAGTATGAATTATCTGGTCAAGGACCAGAGAACTGGTATACTAGTTGTTAATAAGTGGGGTATGAAGGGTATTTCTGGGGCTATGGCTCTGTCAAACGATGTAAAGGTTCAGCTCTAGCTTTGTATCAAGCTTTCCTGCATGACCTTATGAACAACAACTTCTCTCTGTGTCTTAGTCCTCTGTTATTAAAATGAAATGTTAATACATTCTTCCCTGACATGTGCACTGTGAATATAAATATGTGCTCATGAAAGAAGCTCTGTAGCCTCTCAAGGAGGCAGTTGTAAGTGCTAGCTGAGTGATTGTTGCAGGTTTGAAACTAATCTAGCAGCAAGAGTGATGTTAGACAAGTTTTCTAAATGTTAATTTGACGAAATGAATCTATTAGCATCACAAACATATTTTCCTTGTAAGTATGAAAGAACATTAAATTTCATAAAGATTTTGAGAAGCACATAAGCAGTGTAGAGGAAGTCTGATGAAAATCATTTATTTTCCTAGATATTTTCCTGAAGATTTTGGAAAAAACACTTAGATTTATCTTATTTTGAAAAACTGATCCTGGTATTCTGTTTATTCTGTTATCTGTTGGTGGCATTTTGTAGAAATTAGATATTATTAGATATTAGCTTTTTTTTTTTTTTTTTTTTTTTTTTTTTTTGATCCTACTTGTAAGAATATCGCTGTCATTCAGACTATCAGGGTATCTTTACTTCAAAAGAATCACTGGACCAGTAATAGTGATTTATTTGTATTTTTAACTCTTTCTTCACAGAAGAAAATATCTTCTGCCATAAAAAGCCTGGACAATCATGCAGTGCCTTTATGTGTGTGATGTATGTTGTCTCACATTCAGTAAGAAACAGCTACTTCAAAGCAGTGTTATGTATGGAGCTGATTATGGTGAAGAGCCTTAAAAGATGATAGGACTACAGGATTTAGAAACCATTCTTTTGTGTTTTTCTTTTTCTTTCATCTTTAGTGATTGATGAGAGGCACGGAAAGCTTTTTGAGACAGCTGAAGCTCTTGAACACCCACAGGAGAAATAACATAAATCATAAGAGCAAATATTCAGCTATTAAAAAAAAAAAAAAAGATAGAATTCTCACACAGTCCCATAATATTGACAAAGGGAAGGAGCTTAGTAGAAAATGTTCATGTTAACATTGATGCTAGCTGTCAGGTTACTTGAAGACAGAAAAAGAAAATTATGCTGCCACCTAAGAGATGTACATTTAGGACTGAAATGGAGACTTCTTTTTACTTAGCTGTTCCTGAGTGCTAAGATTTTTTTAGCAGTGATATTTCTCTGTTCAGAAGAAGGAGATATTAAGCTACTCCTTTCTTATCTTTTCATCTAATCCGTAATGCAGAATTTATGGCAGCCTTGAAGGTAGCAGAAAATCTGCCATCTTAATCAGAAAAAAGACACAATAAAATATATGTTATCTTTCAAGAGATGAACTCGGTGAGTTATAAAGAGTTAGCATTAGAGTGGAGGTTATAGCTAGGTTTGATGTGATTGTTAGCAGAGAGCTATTTTCTTAGATGTGAGTACAGCAGGTATGTGCTTCTCTCTGTTATGCCTTTGAACCTTTACATTACTAATGTCTCTGAACTTAGTAGAGAAAGGCAGCCATTTTATGCACAGTTTATTTGTAGGTACTGAGGGCATTTTATATGCAGCTTATTCATTGTACTGACTACCTATTTCATAATGTTTCCCAACAGACCTCTTCTCTGTTAATGAAAATTATAATCACATGAATGCCTAAATCATTGAAGAAACAAACCACCCAGCAAAAGTAATCAGGGTTTCAGACACTATAGTGATGGATAAAATCTAAGAATAAAACAACAAATGAAATGTTGGGAAAGGTCTTCCAAGTAAAATAGATAATAAATTATCATCAATAAATTATCATTTCTCTTTATAGAAAAAAAATACTTCCACAATATTGTCATTATACCTGGTATGTTTTTAAGCTATGATCATTGTGCATTTCTATATTTTTTCCAGAGAGCTATTGTTCTGACATTTAGTTATACCATGTTTAGTGAATGACATGTCTAAGCAACCAAATGTCACCCTCTTATGAAAAGTGTAAATGATACTGCTGCCTACCACCACTCTTCTACCTGAAAAGACCACCTCAAAAAGCAACCTTCTTAACTTTAAAGTAACATAAAATTGAGATCCAGCATTGATTTCTACTATAGTGTTACATCAACCGACTTTTGGAATTGATCATTTCAGTATTAAGCTCTGCCAGCAGTGTCCTATCTGAGGTTGCAGCAGGTGTACTCACATTTTAAAAACAGTAGGGGAACTGTCAAAACCCAAACTTACATGCTGAAGAATTATTCATGGATGGATCTCTAAAAAATGATATTTCTTATTTATTTATGTAGACTTGTTCAAAGTTCAGAGGAGCTGGGAGAAAATCCAGACCAAAGGAACTGGCTGCTGCAGAGTCTAATGGTAAACATGAAAACACACTCTAATTTATGTATGCCAAATATAGACAACCCATCAGTCATTTGAGTTAGGGCTGTCTTCATATATGATTTCAGTGATTTTTAGGCCTTCCCTCAGAATACTAGAGAAATATTTGATAGACCTGAAGCAGCTATCAAGACGAGATTGTGATATAATGACTATTGTAAAAATATTAGTAATTATGTAAATTTCATATCATAATACAATAATTTCATATCATGTATTTAAAATACAATTTGGGAAATGACAATAATTTCGGAATATAAACGATAAATACCAGGTTGAATAAATTTTACTAGGATTAATTGTACTAGTCTTAATTTCGGCCAATAGGTTTAATTGATTTCCTTTTAAAATTCTTTATATACCTGCTATTCAACAGGCAAGAGACATAGGAAATTAGAAGAAAACAAAAATAGAGGATTAGGATTATTTATAGATAATAATAAAGCTGTAGAAAACAACCAATTCACTGATACAATTTCACATCTGAGTAGTGTAATTCTATCTCGCATTGAAAAAGAAATTAACAACATAAAACTTAGTAGACAGAATTAACAATGTTATGTACAATAGTTTTGTAATAGCTGATTGTTTGAAAAAAATTGTAAGTAGATCTGGGGGAAATTCACCAAATTTTAGCTTTTCTCCAAAAATCATAACACAAACCAGTCAGATTTGATAAAAGATACAGTGTCTTCTTACTCCTTCATGACACACAGATCTTAAAAATTCTCCAGTTCTTCAAAAAACATCCTATGGTGATTGTATGGTAAAATCATTTGTGTTTTAGATGGAGAAAGGATATTAATCAGTATTTATACATAACCATCTTTTGTTCTTTACACATAGATAAGTAGGTAACACAAGATCCACTCAAACTATTGATGAAGTAGCTGAGCAACAAACTGCTTCAGCTAATGCTACAAGTCTGGGAGAAAGTTTAACAGTCTGCATACCTTTCCCACACTTTCTTCTGTCCATACTTACACTCTAACAAATGCTAAATTTACCTCTCCATCATTATTCACATGTATGTACTCCATAAACTGACTCAGTTCCTCTCCAGCATTTCTAAGATTATTGCTCTCATATCTACTACCAGAACACTGATCCAGGCTATAGGTATACTGATGTCAGTACTACTGCAAATTTAGGCTTTATAACTTCTAAGCATATCACCACCTTCCCCTTTCAGCTCACATAAGCTACAAGCATGTCTGAAATGCCAAATGGCAAGGACACTCTCATGCTTTAAGAAAATTCCATATTCTTTTACTTCAACTTCATTTTCTGTCCTCACGCATACGCAACACACAAGCTGATTCTATGCAACTGTAGGAATTAAAACTATTTTAGCTTACTTCATGTTATGTTACATGTATAATACTTATGATCTGGCACAGTATCTTTAAAACTGGAATCCTGTCTTCTGTTATTTTTTATCCATATTTTCCAGATTATTCTAATTACTTTATGCTAGACATTACAAGTCCAAATGTATACAGTAATTTTCCATATTTTATTAATCGTGCTAAGTGTTTATCAAAGAAGCTAATAATATCCAAAAGAAGTAAAGCTGAAGTCTCAGAACTTGGGTTAAACTTACTGTAGCTGTGTATACAAAGTCATGACAAATTTTCTTTTCTATTATGCTTTGTTTGTATTCATGTTTCTTATGAAACAGAAGCTTTGGTTTTCACAAGAGGAACCACATAATATAACCCTCTTTCAGTAGACTGCAAGATCTCAGAAAGGAAGATGCATACTCCTGAAGATATGACTCTTCTCAACATTGGAATACTAACCTGCAGCTCATTCAGCCAACTGTTAGATTAGCAAAGACATTTTTTGTCACTTACAAACTCTAGCAGGATATTACACATCAGCAAAGTTGTCAAGGAAATTTACATCAATGCAGACCAGGTGTTTTAAGAGGAATTAGATGTGCATACAAGCAGGCTTCTTAGAACAAATTTAACTTATTGGATGAAAAATGTAAAGATTTTTCATATACACTGTTTGATCGTTTTATTCAGCAAGTATGCTTTTCAGGCTTGTGCTCACATACTTTTTGATTGCAATTAATAAACTCCCAATATGAAGAATCACCTTACTTTGTTATTAAAAATCATCCTGGTTACATAAGTTTGATTCTTAATAAGCAAAGCAAAGCCAAAATCTTTCTGCTGCTACAAAATCATTTTTCTATGAACGGAGTCCTTTTTCCTGTTTATGAATTTCCATGAACAGTTTGCTTTATTTTTTTTTTGCTTAACACTAATTTTACAATCTTATCAATAAACTACTATGTTAATCTTGTGTCAGTTTTGAATTACGTTACAGCAGTTGCTGCTGGAAAAATATTCTGAGCAAACAAAGCTAAGTATATTGTTCATGAACTTCTTGTTCTAAGTATTTCATATGAGCATTTGGTATTTCTGATTTTGTATTGAAATTGTGCTTTGGAATGTATGTATATTTAATCAATTGAAAATTACCTTCGTGAAGTCCTGCAATTGATCTAGTGCATTTATGAAACTTAGTAAAGTTTAAGGAACAGGGGGAAAAACATTATGTAGATTTGCAACCCAAGCAAAACATAGATAAAGAGAAAGCACAAGCTGATAAATCGGAATTTGTAACACTATTTAGGAACAAAAATATATGTCACTCAGGGGTATAAGACACTGTCTTAACCAGCTCATTAAGAATGATTGGATACAATCCAGTGATTGGATATCCTAAGGCTGGAACTGTGGTAATGAAGTATTTTCCTTTTCTGTATTCTTCATTATGAGATATAGGATGCATCTCATAATTGATAAAAAAAAAAAAAAATAGCCATCAAAAGCTAACAACAGCCTCAAATAACAGCCTCAGTAAAACCCATTTGTAACTACATTTTTAAATCATGAAGATGGAAAATGTTATTACCATATAAAATCCTGACGTTGATCTCACTTAGGTCTCTTTAGTTAGTTAACATTCATGAATTTCAGGGCCAATGAGATAAAAGTTGGAGTGTGTATGTGTAAAAAAAAAGATTAATATAATCTAAGATTCACTCTGCTGGTTTTCAGTCTTCATACTTTAAAAGAATTCCCAGAAAGTTTCTAAACACTGTATCAAGGATAATTAGCTTTATTCAGGAATATTTCAGAGAAGAATATATTAGTTGAGAGTTTTTCAGTTTTAGGAATCTTTGCAAAGGGACATTTTTTACCCTGAGCAAGTGCCAACTATGTTAAGAAAAAACCTGTCAAGCAAAAATAAAACTACATTGTAATATTAGATTAAAACTATTTCATTAATTACTCCAGATATTTCATCCAAGCAATATTTCTCCCCTTCTGGAAAAGTTCTGTTCTTAAACTTCCAAGTTTTTTGTTTTTTTTTGTTTTTTTTTGTTTTTTTTTAATGAAGTTAGTGCAATTACTAAGCTAAATTATGACTAACCCTCCATAGATGTATTTGCACGGAAGGAAGCATGGAAGAAAGAAGACTTTCATTTTCAAATGCGCAGAGAGTGTTTAAGGAATAGGAACTCATGTTTCCATTGTTTTTCAAAAAGTCAGATGTCTAACCACTTTATAATCCTTAAAATCTTCCTTTAAGCCACAAGAACTTAATGAGAGTAGGAACCCCTTCCCCCCCAGAAATAACAGTTTGAAATTACTATAGAATTTGGACTGAGTCACGTTCGCAAAGATTGACTGATCTGTCCCAGTATATCATGGAGTTTACAAACAGGATTATTCAGAACAAGTTCATTTTATAATTTTCTAATTGACTGCAATGTTGAATTGAATGCCTTTTGAAATTTTCTGGTTTTCTTTAAAGCAGGAGAGATTGCTTGTCAATCAGAGACTATTGCAGAGACTGGAAATGTCAGTATTGCAAGATTCTAAATTAATAAGATTTATTTCACTTCTCACCAGCCAAACTTCACCTAATAGATCAATGTGTATATGCTGGAATATCTGAATACTCATTTTAACCAAAAAAGAAGAGTAAGGCAGGCTAACATGGGTGACACTGTTGTGGCTGTTTAATACAGGCCACCTGATCAGGAAGAGGAAGTCAATGAGGCCTTCTACAGACAACTGGAAGTAGCCTCATGATCACAGACCCTGGTTCTCATGGGAGACTTCAACCACCCTGATATCTGCTGGGAAGACAGCACAGCTAGGCACAAACAGTCCAGGAGGTTCCTGCAGAGCATTGGTGATAACTTTTTGACATAGGTGGTGGAGGAGCCAACGAGGAGAGGTGTGCTGCTGGACCTTGTACTAACAAACAAAGAAGTACTGGTTGGAGATGTGAAGGCTGGGGACAGCCTTGGCTGCAGTGACCATGAGATGGTGGACTTCAGGATCTTGCGAGGAGGAAGCAGGGCAAGAAGTAGGATCACAGCCGTCGACTTCAGGAGAGCAAATTTTGGCCTCTTCAGGGATCTCCTTGGAGGAATCCCATCGGTTAGGGCCCTAGAAGGAAGTGGAGTCCAAGAGAGCTGGTTAATATTCAAATATCACTTCCTCCAAGCTCAAGATCAATGCATCCCTATGAGTAAGAAGTCAAGCAAAGGGGGCAGGATACCTGCATGGATGAGCAAGGAACTCCTAGCAAAACTCAAACAGAAGAGGGAAGTGCACAGAATGTAGAAAAAGGGACAGGCCACTTCGGAGGAATATAGGAATGTTGTCAGAGTATGCAGGGATGCGACGAGGAAGGCTAAGGCCCATTTGGAATTAAATTTGGCAAGGGATGTCAAGGAAAACAAGAAGGGCTTCTTCAAATACATCACTAGCAAAAGGAAGATTAGGGAAAACATAGGCCTGCTGCTGCTGAATGGGATGGGTGCCCTGGTGAAAAGTGCTACACAGAAGGCAGAGTTACTGGATGCCTTCTTTGCTTCAGTCTTTCTGCTAAGGCCAGCCCTCACGAATCCCAGACCCTGGAGACAAGAGAGAAGGAAGGCCTTCCCTTGCTGGAGGAGGATTGGGTTAGAGATTATTTAGGCAAACCTGACACCCACAAATCCATAGGCCCTAATGGGATGTATCCACGAGTGCTGAGGGAGCTGTTGAATGCTATTGCTAGGCCACTTTACCTCATCTTTGAAAGGTCATGGAGAACAGGAGAGGTGCCTGAAGACTGGAAGAAAGCCAGTGTCACTCCAGTCTTCAAAAAGGGCAAGAAGGAGGACCCAGGAAACTACAGACCAGTCAGCCTCACCTCCATCCCTGGAAAAGTGATGGAACAGCTCATCCTGGATGCCATCTCTAAGCACGTGGAGGAAAAGAAGGTGATCAGGAGGAGTCAGCATGGATTCACCAAGGGGAAATCATGCTTAACCAATCTGATAGCCTTCTACGATGGAATGACTGGCTGGATAGATGTGGGGAGAGCAGTGGATGTTGCCTATCTTGACTTCAGCAAGACTTTGCTTTGACACTGTCTCCCATAACCTCCTCATAGGCAAGCTCAGGAAGTGTGGGTTAGATGAGTGGACAGTGAGGTGGATTGAGAGCTGGTTGAATGGCAGAGCTCAGAGAGTTGTGATGAGTGGCGCAGAGTCTAGTTGGAGGCCTGTAGCTAGCAGTGTCCTCCAGGGGTCAGTCCTGGGTCCAGTGTTGTTCAATTTATTCATCAGTGACCTTGGTGAAGGGACAGAGTACACCCTCAGCAAGTTTGCTGATGATACAAAGCTGGGAGGAGTGGCTGATCCACCAGAGGGCTGTGCTGCCATGCAGAGGGACCTGGACAGGCTGGAGAGATGGGCAGAGAGGAACCTCCTGAAGTGCAACAAAGGGAAGTGCAGGGTCCTTCACCTCCGGAGAAATAACGCCACGCACCAGTACAGGCTGGGGGCTGACCTGCTGGAAAGCAGCTCTGCGGAGAAAGACCTGGTAGTCCTGGTGGACAACAAGTTGACCATGAGCCAGAAATGTGCCCCTGTGGCCAAGAAGGCCAATGGTGTCTTGGGGTGCGTTGGGAAGGGTGTTGCCAGCAGGTTGAGGGAGGTCATCCTCCCTCTCTATTCAGCCCTGGTGAGGCCACATCTGGAGTACTGTGTCCAGTTCTGGGCTCCCCAATACAAGAGAGATATGGCACTACTGGGGAGAGTCCAGCAGAGGGCTACGAGGATGATTAGGGGACTGGAGCATCTCCCCTATGAAAAAGGCTGAAAGAGCTGGGCCTGTTTAGCCTGGAGAAGAGAAGACTGACAGAGGATCTTCTCAATGTATACAAATATCTGCAGGGACGGTGTCAAGAAGATGGGGCCAGACCATTTTTGGTGATGCCCAGCGACAGGAAGAGAGGCAATGGGCACAAACTGAAATATAGGAAGTTCTGTCTGAATAGGAAGAAAGACTTGCTTACTATGAGGGTGGCAGAGCACTGGAACAGGTTGCCCAGAGAGGTTGTGGAGTCTCCTTTTCTGGAGATATTCAAAAGCCGCCTGGACACAATCCTGTGCAACATGCTGTAGGTGACCCTGCTTGAGCAGGGGGGTTAGACTAGGTGATCTCCAGAAGTCCCTTCCAGCCTCAACCATTCTGTGATTCTATTTCATTCTGTATACAGAAAAAAGCTTGATTGACTTCATTAAGAACAGCCTAAAAGAACTCTCCCAGTCATGATTTCTGGTAAAATCCTTTCACCTTCAAGTTAAACCAACTTACAGCAGCTTTGTTAGGAAAGGAGAACATTGATGCTATCCAAGTGACCAATAACTTGGTGATTCCAAACAGTTATACTATTAATCAGCTGTTTCCTTGATCTAATGTCCTGTCTATGCCTGGATGATTGAAAATCCCAAGATTTCTTTCTTGAATGTTCGTTCTTACTTGCATCTTTTGGAGTCAGCTAAATCCAAATTTTTTGCACCTTTTGACTTTATAAGTCTATTTGCATATCTGGACACATGCATTGATTTGTCAGCTATCCGATGTCTCCCATTGCTGACTCATTTAGCTGAATATCTGATCTTGTTTAATCTTTAGCAATCCAAATGCTAACTGAATCAACACAAGAAAGAAAACTAACTCCATACCTTATTTAATATATGAACAGACAAAACCACTAATATGATTATGTGTAATTTTTTTGTAAGCTTTTTCAACATCGGAGTTTTAGAAAGTAAGGCATAACTATTTATGCCAGAAAAAAAAAAAAGTCTGAAGCCCACAATTTCATATTGTCGTAATCTGTTTGGAATCATTATACATTTATCTTTGGTCTTGTAACCTCCAGTACTGAGCAAGAAACATGCAATATATAGATATCTATTCAGCAATAACTCAAAAAAAATTGAACAAGCTATGATTTCATTCAAAGCTGTTATAAAAACCTGCGTTCAGTAGATCTATATTAAAATGCTGTCTTTTATAAATAAAGGCATAAGTTTGTTTCCCTTTTTGCAGGATAATTTGCAAATACAAAGTGCAGTTTATCTGATGGCTTTATTGATATTTTTATACTACAATCTAAAGAATGTTACCCACTTAGTATTTAATAATGCCACGATATTTCAATAAAGTAGTTTTTTACACTGGCTATAATTCAATTTAGGCCAATTTGTTTAGGAATACACTTCTGCTCTATCTACACCCTACTCTTGTACACCCAATTACAATTTTTTTTAGTGTCATTAGCCTGTCTAGTAGGTATCTCTGAAGACATGAGAATTTATATTTCTATCAACAATTATCTTTACAGAGTGATTTTTTTAATATATATAATAGAGCTATTTCTCTATATAAATAAAACCTAAAAAAAATGATCCAATAAGATTCTATAAGCAAACTGAGTCTTTCTGATAATGCTGTCCTAAAACTGCTAGTAATAAAATCTGTCACAAAAAGTAGGGCCATGTTCTTCTCTCCGGTGTGTGAAAATAACTGATGATTTGATCAGTTGGTAGAGAGCTTTAGTTAAGTTACTCTTTCTTCATTGTTTTTAACCCTATGATTGCTATAACAAAATGAACAAAACACTAATTTTGCCAGTAAGCATGGCAGATGAATACAAAACCGAAGGTCAGCAGTCTAAAAGGTGTTCAAATGTGATGAAGAGGAGACCTGGTCAAAAATTGATGGGTAGGTCAGAATACCTGTAAGACATGCCATAAGCAAGATACTCAGAGAGCCTGTATGTCTGTGGTCTTCTTGCAATCCTCAGCTGGGGTACCTGAGTTGTTATAACCGCATGGAGTGTCTTTGAAGTCCTCTAGGAAAGGAGTCATGGTTTTCATACAGAAAAAATTAGATGAAGCACCCCAGTCCTGAGAATCTCCAATCTTTATGCAGGTGCCCTCATCAGACCTTTCAAAGCTGTGCTGTATTACTAGATAGTTATTGCTCAAAGTAATTTGCTGAGGAGCTTATAAACATTTTCTCTAATCCAACTTCCTCAGTCATACATTAGGCTGCATAAAGCCTAACAGTCCAAAAGCCTCTAGGATTTATTTGAAACAGAAGCAAGGACTGTAGACATTTATACATGCATTAACTTAAGAAGCTGTATGTCATGAAGATGATTAATTTATCATTTATGGTATGAATGAAAAGTCAGTCATTGACCACAGCCAATTCCTGTGCCAGCAGTAGAAGAATAACATTTACATTTTAAAAAGCAAACATTTAATAAATAGAGTGCCCTGTTATGCAGTTCTTTTGCAGGGATGTTAATGTATCATCTTGTATAAGTTATTGGGGATGCTACAAAATATTTTTTGTAAGACATTTTGAGAGGATTTTCCAAGCATCTCTGCTTTATGACTAAAGTGCCTGTAAAAGAGCAAAGGTGCTTCAGCAGGAGGTCTAACAGAACTGTAATCCAACACCAGCTAGCTTTATACCAGGCTTTTTAGTATACTTAAATTTTGGTAATCCTGTGGCTATTCAAAAAATATCAGAATTAGATCTCTCATCTGAGGAATCAGCTCCTTCGTAATGGCATACATGAAGTAAACATTCTATCTTTATTAATTCATGTCTGTAGGGAAAATGTAAAATACTTCCCTTGTTATCTTTCCCTTCTTATTTATGAAAATATTAACCAAACATTCTTAGAAATCATATGAAAGAGAAAGGAATAAATGCCTTTTTTGGCTTTTTATTCAGTAGTGTTTTCTATCGGCCTCAGGATGGATTCTCAATGTTCCTTGCAAGAATGCAACAAAGTGCTATCCACATTCCTCTTCTTTCATCTCCTACTGCAGACCCATGAGACCAGTTTTAGATTTGATCAGATTATTAATTTTCCTATGCCTTAGTATTTCTATTGCATGTTGTACACTAAGGTTTTGAGGACAGTTGAGACACTACCACAAAAAAAAAAAAAAACAAGATGATGAATAGTCTGAAGTCTGGCCTTTATTATTTTGTCTGAAGTGCATTCAATATCGTGAAACTATCACATTCAAAAAGTTTTGAGATCAAAGAAATCAGTAATGCAGAGAAATCAAAACAAAGTCAGAATGAAACCTTGCCTGTCCCTGATACCTCTATTACTGCCCAGTTACTTGGTCCCCTTGGGCCGCAAATTTTGAGTAATCTGACATTATAGTGACTAAATTTCACAGCCTTTTTTAATGATCCCTTTCTTTCTCTAGTGGCTTCTCAAACTACTTGGGCCCAAGGATATAGAACATTAGGCCGCTGCCCATGGAGTAGGATTAATTTTGTATACTTTAATCCTTTGAGTCTGAGAAAGCACACTTGATTTTTTTAACCACACATTTGAGTTTAAATATAATTTGATAGATTAAATACAGTGTAATACAGTGTGGTCAATTTAAAATTTGACAATTCTTTTTTGTATTCTCTTCTCTAAATTCTCTATTTTATATACTAACTCAAAATGCAGTTACACTACATCTGGTAAATATACATGTAACATAAAACTTTATTGCTACGGTGGCTTGATGAGCTATAAGAAGATAGACTGCATACTTACTAAGAAGTATTTGTATGCATTATGTTTATAAATTCTGCCATAAGAAGAAATTGCAAAACAAAACAATTCTTTCTTCTGGTATCTTCCTTCCTATAGCTAAAGGGAGAAATGCACCTCTTTTTTCTTATTATGTGAGTGAGTTCCTTGAATAAGCCTACAAAGGAACATTATCCTGGGAGCCTATGCAATTATTGGGAAGGTTTGCTTAGGAACATCTGGTTCCCCTAAAGATGCGCTGAATTCTCTGACACTTTGCTGAGGGTCTTGGAGCAGCCACAGGTTCAGAAGACTGAATCCCATGTGCTTGTTTTGCTAATGCATAAACCTGCAAATTCCTGCAATTGCCTGCAAACTTCAGCCTCTTCCCAGCCCATTTTCTCCACTTGTAGAAAAAAGAAAAAAAAAAATCACTCTTTTTTCTGTCTTAGACTCTTCAATTAAGAATCAATCTTTAATTCATAGCACACTTGAAGAAAGGCATATGAAGTTTAAAAAGATGAAAACAAATAGATCTACTGTTTGTATCATTTTACGTGCTGGATTTTTAAAATATTATTATTATAATTTCATTTCTGCTTTTTGAAGACTTTTCAAGTTTTAGAAAGACAAAGCAATCTGATTAATACATCCATGAAAGTTTTCCTCAGACAACCAAATTGTTAAACAGAGAACACTTTCCAATCCAAATTTTATTTAATAATTAATTTTGAAATTTGAAATAAAAACCATTGCAGTGGCAATAAATATACTATATTTAGTCAAGCTCTACGATCTGGAAAGGTTCCACATTAAAAACAGAAAAGATTATTGTACTGAGATTTTCTCATTACATCTATAAGTTTTCTTTGTAGAGAAAACAGTAGAAACTGTCTGCCTCTTTGAACTTTTATAGTTTTGTTTGAGGACTTCCCCCTTCAGCTTTCTAAATGATCTAGCTAAGAACCTCTGCAGAATCCCCCCCTACACACACACCGCTGTCTTTTTCCACCATCATAAAGGCAAGTGAGCTCTCTACATCTACCCTTTTTGTCAACCTTCATTCTTTCACACTGCAGCACCCACAATGAAAGAACAGTCAAGATTTTAGAATTAATGCAAGCTTGAAGAGCATTGTATTCTGTTGATATTCACCTAAGACATAAATATTTTCTGAGTAGGAACATAGCGTAGAAAGGAGCTCTTACCTGTCTCTTCTACTTTTCATCCAAACTTTGTTCTGTGCTATGTTTATGAGTTTCAACCTCAGAACCTCCGAAATAAATCGTCAGGGACTCTTTCCATGTCAGATCCACAAACTCTGTACTTATGAGTTATTTCCACAGGTTCCAATGGATTTTCATCATTTTTTACAGATCACAGGGGAAAAACAAAAGGCCTTATATATTTAGGCTTAGTATTTGGGATAGACCACATCCTGCTGTGACAGGTAAACAATCTTCCCAGTGACACAAAAGCTTTTTCCTGATTAAGCATGCTGGGAAAAAGTTATGCCTTTGCTTTTATTTGCACTGGAAAGGTATTTTGCACTATGACAACTAACTTTTCTTATAAGCAGTTATACATTTTATCTGAGTGGAACATAATAAGTATTTGACAGTCTTTTTACACTTAACTAGGTCTCACAGTTGATTAATTGCAACTTATTAGAATAAAATTACTATTTTTGAAAAATATTCCTTTTGATAATCTCATTAGTTTATTTAGAGATATCACAAGGGTTTTGCAGATGGAAGAACTGCAGATGACTCAAGAGTCATACTAATACCCAAAAGAGTCTGTCTGTATGATTCAGTGCTCTTTGCTAAGAAGAATTAACCACCCCTTGCTACTGATGACCTAGAGACTACAAGATTGCGCTGCATAACAGAAAAAAAGATGTGAGCTATAGAACTGAAATGGAAAAGGATTCTGAGGAGAGAAAGAAAAAAATCCACTAATCTTTCTTCAAACCACAACAAATGACACTTCAGGATTCCCCAGTGCAGTAGATGAAGCATGACTGAAGACTGCAGCAAAATGGTGGCTCAGATAGTTATCAGCTGCATTCACTTGAACCTTCAGGGAAGAGAGCAAAGGCAACAAGATAACAAAATCAACAGATGCATCAAGGACAGATGTTTTCTAGATTGCACATATATCTACTGAGATGCAGAGCTGATGGATGTACTCTCTGAGAGCAGTTGGCATCACAGCTCCTTGGGACTGAGGCTGGTGCAGCTGATAAGAGGAACTGCAAAGCAAAAGAACCAAGGAGAAGACCAAGACAGGGACTCAAATAATTCCCATGCATTTTTAATACATAGAGGAAGCATAAACAAAACTGTAGGAATGGCAATCAAATACTAAGGAAGAATACCAAGAAAAGAAAAAGTACTGATATGGATCAGAACAGTAGTCAGGAAGGTGGTTCTGATTATGCCTAATGTTAATAGGAGACTTAGTGTGAGCTGTAAGAAGCATCATAAATATTTGTACCCCAAAATGTGAAAAACTTGGCCAACAAAATAAGAAATTTGAATTTACAGTGTAGGATGTGAAACCGAATACTGTGAATTGGAAACAGAAATAAAGGGGATTAGCAGCTGTAAATGGTTCACACAGCTAAAAGACACATGCTGCTGTGAAAAAAAAAGAAAGGAAGTATAGTGGAATTTTTAACTATGAATTAAGCTCCAAGAAAATAGGAGATAACATAGGTAGAATTTCCGATAGGTTAAAATTATCTTCGAAAAGAGATAGTATAACCATTTTGAAATTACATCCTGTGGAAATAAAAAGATTATCAGGGAGACTTCCTCACCTAACAGTACAAGCAGCCCTATCAAAAATATGCTGGAAGGAGCAAAAATACTCAAGAGGTGGAAAAAGATCAATGCAAGCCATAAAATTAAATAATCTACACTGTATATTACACATCTATGAAATCTAATAATACAATGCAGGGGTTTAATTTCACAAAACTGGCAAAAATAAGTTACTCTCCCAAAACTTGATTTGCCCAAATTATGCAATTCAGAAAGTAGCCTCCTGCCTCTAAGACAACTGAATCCGCAAATATTTCTTTCCACCTACCACTGCAAGATCCCAAATGAAGCAAGAGTGTGCCATGGAATAATCTTAATGCTCTAAAACAGTAGTGGAGAATGTTGGATCAGGTCACTCTGTGGCAAGATTTTTTGTATTACTTAACTATTAAAATGGAGAATCGTATAAAAGAAGGAGAAAAAACAATAAAAATGGCATCCAAATGAATGAATGAAAAATGAACTATCTTCAAAGATAGTTATTCAAACAAGAATCCAGACTGCATAAGCATTGATCCTGGAATACTGTATGTACTTGGGCAACAAGTCGAAGATGATGATAATTGAGGACTAGCAGTTCAGTAGATTGCTCTGGACCATTCTGTGCCATAGATACGGCCACAGTACTGATTAGGCTTCATGAAAGACTGCCACCCTTCTTGAATCATTTTAACATAATTACGGTCCTTCAGCTACCATTTCTAGTGTATTTGGACTGAGCAAAGACAATTTAAATGCATTTCCTATAAATGTGTAATTTTCGTAGGTATGGACATGCTCTTGGACATTTAAAGTTCAACATCTTTGTGATCAGACACTTTTTGCATGGATTTACAATTTTGTGCTTGTTGGGGAGCTTTGGTTGAATATTTTAAAACTCAGGCTCTTATTCTCTGTAATTGTCCATTAGTATACAGCCAGAGAGAGAAAGAAAGTAAATGCATGTATCAGATGCATTTCTTAACATTGCTGTTATTTTTAACATTCTTTTTCTAAAACTAAACACTTTTTATACTTTCTTCATTTCTTCTGTTCAGAAAATGGATCAATATGCCTTTGTGTTTGTATGTATATGTGTACATATACATTTTCAAACACTCCAGTTTATAATTAAAACTAAGCAATTTAAAACATTTTGAATAGCAGAAGCATTGAGCAGTTCTAAATAACACTAACCCACTCTAAACTGCCAAAAGCAAGAATATACCTAGCAAGTGGCTGAGAGAGAAACAGAATGCAAAAAAGAACCAAAAAAATTATAGTCGTTTTCCCTCTTTATTTGATATTATATAGCTAATAAGGTTGAAAGAAGGGCTACCTTTAACTTTCACAAAACTAATGATAAAACATGTTTAACAATAACATATTTTAGTATTACATAGTATAGATATATAAAGTACCTCAATATGTCCCTTGCAATTTTAGAAACCTGACTAACATGTAAAAGTTATTTGTAGAGTCTCTGTAACTTCTCTCTACCCTGAATAGAAAGAGATAGGCATCTCTGGAAGACAATTCACATTTTAGGTTTGTAAACTTGCCACTTCAAGGTGAGAATTTTTCCAGTTATACAGGGTTATATGAACCTGAGCATCAGAGTTAAGTGCTTATAGTTAGTGGAATGAAGCCAGACTTTGAACACAAAAGTGGGAACACCGCATGATTTAACTTGGCTTTAAATCAAATTTACATTGATGCATTTACACTAACCTATTGCTACAAAGAAAGCCACTTAATGATATATTAACTTAGCATGTATTTATCACACATCTCTTCACATCCATAGATACTCTATACACACTCATTATTTCTCCAGTCCTGAAGATAAGTAGACATATTTATCCATCAGTGAGCCAAATATTTTAACCATATTATACTGTTTTGGAGAGAGAGAAAGAGAGAGAGAGCTCCTCAGAAACAACCCAATAGTCACTAGACCTTATGAATATGCTTTAACTTTCACATATATCAAAAAAAAAAAAAAAAAAAAAAAGAATCAAATGTATGCTTCATGGCAATTGATAGACAGCCTTCTCATTAAAATGTTTAGTGTCTCATTGCCTTATCTGGCAACTGTGTTGCTCAAAGCTTAGCCTTGGATTTGTTTATTCTCTTTGTTCCAGACACAATAACCAAAGCAAAATTGGCCTAACAATCAAACTTATCTTTTCATCTTTTTGATTACGTTTTTAGTTATAATCTCAAGATATAGCATCTACATTGTTTTGTTTATTGATTTTGAATTCTCTCTCATTCCCATTCTTTATATGATCTCCTGCTTAATCTACCAAGACAAACATAACTCTGATAGGTAAAACGTTTTTGTTCCTGACAGTCTTCTGCCTCTATACTGTTCAAATATTGAGCCAGTGTAACATAATGCAGAGCTGCCATGTTTTATGTTCCAGACTTAATACAAAGTCATTCATCTTGAAAATCCAGTCACACAGAAGCTGGCCATTGGATGAGATCTGTGGGGTATTCAGCTGAGGATCTCAGCTCCAACAGTGATGATTATCAGGTTCTTTTGAGAGGTATAAAAAATCCTTCAGATGAGAGGACTAAACGTGCTGAAAGATTTTATATAAACCCTAATATTTAGTGGCTTAAGCTCTTAATCATGAAGTTTTTATGTGTTTCTAAATATAAATAATAACAGGATATTCTGGCTGTTATGGTAAATACATAATCCTTCTTTTAGTTTTGCTAAATTGAAGTGTAACCTTTGACGATGAGTGCTACAGTTGAATTACATACTGTGTGAAAAAATTAATAATCTTTCCATCATTTTAATGGATGGAAAGTTTTAGTTTCAATGAACTTCACTTTATGGTACAAAGAAAAGAAAAACTTCTGATCTTTCTTTTCTAGTATTTTCCAGTTGAAGCAATAGCTTCTTATACCAGCGATTAACTGGGCTTTGTTACTGCTGCCCCAAAGAGCTCTCCTGGGAATGTTACCTTAAGGCAATTTTCCAAAAGAAGGGAGTGATTTAAGACCACCAGTTCCAATGACAAGTCAATGAGATGTGCTACTAAACACTTGGACACTTCTGAAAATACCCATAGTGTTTTACAGGCCACAGCTACAAAGTGTGCATAGAAGAAAGAGAAATAATAACAAAATTAACTTAATTCCCAATTTCCCAAAAGTGTGGTAAAGATAAATACATTAATTTAGATAAAGTGCTAAGAAGTTTCAGTAAGTCTAAAAATAAACAGAAAATGTTATTGTTGCAGAGGAAGAACCTGGGAATGTCTGAGCTTTTGGATTAATAATAGAGATCATTCTGAAAACAACATACAGAATTGTGTCACCTTTTCAAAACCACACGCATTTTATTCACTTTTTCTTCCTCCATGAGAAATTAAGCATGTTAGTCTCCACTCAGAAATTTTCAGTTCTGGTGTATCAAAATAATTAAGTTGGAAGAATAGCTTAGTGTCTGCATAAATGTAAATTGGGTACCCCTTTTAGAAAAAGCCATTTATGGAAATCACAGTGCACAAAATCATTTTTAATGTGGCTATATGCACAAAATTGAGAGTTACAATCTTCCCACATCCATTTATATGGGCAATAAAGTCCAGCAGAGTATTGTGTAAAAATGTCAGTGGTGGATATCAGCCCTTGTATTTTTTCCAATAGATACTTTGATTTACAACTTGTCTAGATTTATTCTACTTCCACAAATTAGACTGCATTTACATTTTCATAGCATTCATCTGCTTTGTAGTCATGATTTACACTCATCCAGTGTAATTAAAATATTCATTGTGGTCTTATAAGATTTTTAGTGGTCTGTATTTCCACACTATATCTCCCCAATCCCAAATCTTTTTTGTTCATCAAGCTTTATCTTAAAAAACAACAGATACAATTACCTTTAAAGCAAATCACTACATAGCTCTAATAAAGTACATACTTGATTTGAATTTCTCTCTAACACTATACCACCAATTTAGAATTTAAAATAAAGGCTTTTCTCTAAAGAAATCCATCTCTAACTAAGTATGGTAAATGATCTTCAGTAATGTCAGTGATTTAACTCACTCTAACAGAAAACACAGACTTAAGCTCTGTTCTCTATTAAATAGTGAAATTTTGTACAATAGTGACACATGGAATTCATCTTGGAATATGAATGCATTAAATGGCATAGAGTAATACTGAGTTCTAGCTGGTTTGTTGCTTTTTCTAATTAAATTTAACCCTGGCTGAATGATATCTGCATAGAACAATCAAAATACTCCTCTCCAACTCAAAGTAAAATTTGTTGCATCTGTTTACAGCCATTAGAGTACAAATAAGGAAGACAAGAAATATGCAAGTGGCACAGCATTGCTATTACTCACACAGAACAGGAGGTAGACATAAAGACTTACAAATATATATATATATGTTATTTGTATATTCATCTATCTACATATGTATGTATATATGTATTTTTTTTCTCATAGTTATCTTAACCTCCTTTGGGTATCTTAACTCTCTAAAATATTCCAAATTTTAATGCCTAATTTTAATGCTGTGAAAGTTCTGGTTAAGTTTCTTTTAAACAGAAACAAATATCTCACAGATAGCACCCACACATAGATTTGACTAATTTCCACTGATACATGGGCAAACCTGAACAGACAGGACTAAAACAAGTATATCTGTTGGATATCCTACTGAGAAACTAAAATGGAAATATTATAAAGGAACATCTGAAAACTGATCCTAAACATGGACCTACTGTTCTTTAAATAATAATAGATCACCAATGAAATAACAGATCATCAATGATTTAAAGTGAAGCTTAATTATTCAGAAACTGAGGCTCACTGAAGATCAGTGCGAATTAAATTCCAAAATGCCTATTTATTTATTTAAATAAGATCTTGAAACACATAAATACTTCTGGAAAATCTCCCACTATATTTCATGTTCTTCCCAGATTATGCCTAGTTTAGCCTATTTGAAAAGATTATTTCCCATTAAAAACAAAAGGGGACAAAATAAAGGCAGTAACAATGAAATAATACATTTAAAGTCTGATTGACTTCTGGTTGTTGTTCTGTGAGAGTTTACTGGTTTTGAAGTAGAATATTAAACGTTAAGCAGAAAAGAAGAGAACAGCCTTCATTTTTTTATCCTATTATTTCTACATGATACACAAAATTAAAGAATGGCTTTGACTAATAATCAATGCCAGGAAATTCAATATTAAAACTGGATAGGGAAGGGAAAATGATTTTTCACGTTCAGGTATGTGAACACTTTACCACAAATATGTTTTACTAGATATGAGTAATTTAAAAAATTAAACCTGAAATTAAAACAAAAATGTTTGGTATAAGCTCATCATTTTACCCCTCAGAGCTGGGCACATATTTATAAAGAGATTTAATTAAAAAATGCATCAAACTGTAGTTTTACTGCTGTTAACTGCAGTATGCAGTTAACTGCATCTAACTTTTCTCATCTATTGTACATTAATAAGCAGAAATAGGTGTAAGAGCCATTTGGTGAAAGGTTGATTTTAGCTTTTTCAGGTAAACTGTGTTCTATAACATTTAAAGTCACTAATTAGCTTTTTTCTTGATAGAAATTATGAAAAATTAGAAATCAAATGTTAGTTCTAATATGTTTAGCTCTCATGGACTCAGGCTGTCTACATTCTCCCTCAAAGGCATTCTTATAGCCAAACTCCCTGATTATCCCTTCTGGTCTGGAGTCTTAGAGCGTAACTGGGCATGATAGGAGTGCTCATTGGAGGAAAATCTCAAGCCTAGTCAACATTCTCCACTCTGTTCTCAGGCAGAAAGACAGTCTAGAGTCACATGTACCTGCGTACATTAACGGACATCCCAGAGAGTGTACACCATTATGCCCTAAAGTTGGGTGACAGAATCACAGTGTACCTGTGCTTCTCTGTACAGAAGGGCTTTATACATGGCTGCAGCTAACAGCTGGTCTCACTTTTACAGTGACAAAGTAGAAAACTGCTTGCTAGGGTAAGAATGGCTAGGTTGATTTTTCACGAGAGCTGCTGCTCTTGGAGTTCATAGTCCAATACTGCTTGCCAAGAAATGAGGTGATGGCTGTAAGTGACTCAGTCCTCTCCTTCAAGCAGTACAGTTAGAGCTTTAGATGAATCTACAAATAATGACATGCCCGCATGAGAAGTATTGCAAAAGTGCACATTCCTAATGCCCCTTGACAGCTGCTGAAATAAGCTATAACAGACGACTGCTTTGAACTTTTCCTCATATTCCTCAGTTTTACCACTCATTTTGCAACAAACAACAGTACTGCCCATAGCCAATAGGAAGGAAAACAGTCTCAAAGATAGAAGCAATCAAAAAAAAAAAAAAAAAAAAAAAAAGGAGATTACTCTTTTTAGCTTTTATTTTCACACAAAATATACCCCTGTTATGCTTGCATTCTGCATTTCTGCATTAGTCTCAAGCTGCCCATGGCTCTTTTATTTCTTTCAGTTCCGCTGTGAAACTGCAGAGGAGACAGGTGGAAGTCTGTCTTAAACAACTCACACAAAGATGCTTTGCTCCTGAATCAGGTTCTGGTGAGCTTTGTCTGTGATCACATGTAGAAGTACAATTCAGAGCAGACTTATTCATACAACAGTGGCATGATAGCTTCTCGGATGACAGTGTTCATACCCACTTACAGCATTTTTTTTTTTTTTGATCAATTCTATTAGCATTCAACATCTACTACAGACTGATCTGGTTCCCTAATTTACCTTCCAAATTTGCCTCAGTCTTCATGTAAATTCCACTTTCCAAGACAGATCCCCCTAGAAATAAGAGACTGGAAGGACTGTCAATATGGACGCATACTGGGCACTCCAGTATGAAGCAGCACTGGAGCAACCCTGAGGAGCAATCTGCCAGAGCAATGCAAGAGTGCCTTGATATCACTTCAAACAGTCAACAGTTATGGAAAAGCAGTCTTGACCTGAGAAAATATGGAATATAAATAAAAAAATTATGATGAAAATATACAGGCATCAGCAAATGTCTTCCTTTATTCCCATTCCCAGTGTAATTTTTAATTAGACTAAAAAATAAGCCTGTGGTTGTTAATACAGAGAAATTGAAGAGAATATCACTGAAATCAGTGCAATACTGCAATACTTGACACACACAACCTATCCTGTACCATAAGAAAAGCGAGTAGGACTTAAAATAACTCCACATACTGTGAAGTGACACTGTGACCTTTCATAGTCAAGAAAATACTTTTGAAGGACTAGTTCAAAGGCTGGTGAAGTCCAGTGGTCACATTCAGTTACGCCTTTGAAGGTGTAGCTAGTTTTATTTACTCTTCTTAAATCACAGTTGATGTGGACATGATCCTATCATGATTCACAAGTTAGAGAAATTCCACAGTCAAAAGTATAAATCTGATAGCTAGTCCTTTTGTCCACAGATTGATAGGCTTTGGGAAGTATCAGGGCAGTCTTAATACCATGCATGGACAAAAGATAACATTTATTCTGTAAATGTGAATAGTTCAAGTAGTTATTTAAACTCTGAACTGTTTCATGTTTCTCCATCAATAGTACTTGCTGTAGCTTATGTATAGTTTTAGCAGTCTCTTACACAGAGGTTTATCATGTCAAAGTGAGCATCTGCATTTGCATTTTATTGTTATTATTATCATCATCATCTATTTTGTATTGTCTTCTTTGTATTGATGACCACATCACACTAGCAAAACACAAACAAATTCAAAAACCAACAAAAAGATGTCAATTCCTAGCTCATCTTGAACCAATTAAAAACCCTAGTATAACATTTATGTGAAAGCTAAATGATGTAGTTTTATTTCCAAAATATTAAACAAGAATAAAATTAAGAAAGGGAGAAAAAAAATCTTATCATTGATAATAAATATTTGTAATTGACTTTCCCTATTGAACAGTGCTAGAAACAGAGGAAAACATAAAGTGATAGTCAGTCTTCCCTCTTGCTCACTTTTTTAGTTGCTCCCCCATCAGAACACTAATCATTTTGAGTTATCGTGTCTTTTAGGAACTCTTTTCCTACATGATTTTCTTTGCCTTGTCACCATTTCCTGTGTATGGACACAAACCTATTGCTTGGACAGTGATTTGGAGAGCAAAGAGGGCAGAGGAATAGTTATTTGTTGCACCAAATGCCTCCTTTTATACAAGTAGCTGCCCCTGTTGGGCCACATTATAATACTTTTACTCATGGGAGTAGCACTGTGAGAAAAGATTAAACAAGAAAGTGGAAGGATTTGCAGGGTGTGAAGTGGAAATAAAGAAAGGCACATGTTTTACAAGAGGTTAGTCTGTAGTGGTCCGAGTTGGTTATGAATACCCACGGAGCCCAGGTCACTTACAGAAGGGCTCTAGAGAGGAATTTTGGAGCTACCCACAGCTGAGCTACCCACTTAATACAGAAAGTAGGAGCTGCCTTCCACTGCATTCACTACTAGCAAAACAGAATCTTGTCTAGCATCAAGGACATTTTTAGTTCTGTTTGGGCAAAAACAAGATGTCTACAGATCCTGTATTCTACATAAAGATATGAAGAAACATTCTTAATTCATTAAATCTATTCTGGTGAGCATCAGCCCCAGGCACAGCTCTCATGATTGAAAAAGTTTTTAACATTGTATGATCAGGGATGTAAACAGACATATGTGTAGATCGTGCTCCCTGACATCTCAATCTTGCTCAAAATGCCCCTGTATCTCACCTTTAATTGGTATGCAAAATAACTATCTTATGACCTACTTCATGATTAGAACCATCACAGATCAAAATATTAATACAGTTTTATTTTGCAACGTAAATTTCTGGGTTTGTATGGAGGCATCTATTACTCAGGGAAGAAGGAATGATTTAAGACAAATATAGCAGAGATGAAATTATAATGCTCATCACAAATTTGCTTTCTAACCGGTTTCTCATTCTTGTGCTGCTTTAATTCCTTAAGCCAGTTATTATCTATTACGGAGTATGAAAGGATACCAGCAACAATCAGTCAATGGCCTAATGGTTTTATATTTAGGCATCCTGAACTCAGATCTGTTGCCTAAATTTTATTCCACTCATTAAATTAAAAATGTAATTGAAGTCTGCCTTAAGCAGAGAAAGAAAGATAGAAAAAAGAATAAATACAATTCTTAAGCAAAGGAAAAGATTCATCTTTGATTGACACCAAAATCTGTCAAAGCCACAAAGCATACAATGTACAGAACAAGAAAAATGACTGTGACCTTCTCTGAAGCAGGTCAGAGCAATCTTTCCCAAGCTGGTTTGTAGTCATTGACTCTATATCTATGTAGTGGTTGTAAGAGATATGAAAGAAGTAGAGGGGTTTTTTTAAAAAAAAAAAAAAAAAAAAAAAAAAAAAAAGCTTTAAACATTTCTCTTCCTGTCTGCCCTATCTGAAACCTGCTGCTCCATCACAGAATAAATATCTGCATAAAACCCTGTAAAGGAAGCAGAATGGCTAAGGCCTGCTAATCAAACCCTTGGTTACCCAGTGGTAACACAGTAAAACTGAACATAACATGACTGAAACTCTCTGTTGAAGCCAATGGGAAAATAACCTCCTCTTCAGTGTGGCCAGAGAGTATAGCAGGAGAGAATTACATATCATTCGCAGGCATCAGCTTGAATTTACTTTTCATTTGGTCTGCAGGTGACTTCCTGTTACAAAAGTATACTACTGGTTATGGCCACAGACTATAGAAACATTCAAGGGGAACAGTAAGAAAACGAATTTACTTCAAGAGATAGGCTTTAGAGGAGACATCACAGTTTCAGGTCCTTGGGCTGCAAAATGCATAGTGCCTAAGCCCATTATGGGTATAGGTATTAGGAACCATTTGAAAAAGACAAATACTAGATTTTCAGCATCAATTTTACAGAACAAAAGAAACACAGTCCTGTCCTTCGATTTATTTAATGTAATTTTTGTAACATTTGATAGTGAAAAAATGCAAAACATATAACTATGATAAATTCAAAGTGTGTTTAATTTTAAATAAGTCAGTTCAAATTCTGGGGCAGCTGGATTATCGCTGTCTTACTTTTTCTTATTTATCCTCTTAAAGAAACAGTTCCATGCCCCTAAAAATCCTCATAGTCCTCTGCACTTTTTAAAATTCTACTGTACACTCTTTGAGAAAGGAATTCTCTGTGCTCTTAAACTTTCCTTATTACTGTGGCAAATGGCAAGGGAATCAAAAGCTTTTTGACTGATATGTAAAGATGCAGCAATTAAAAAAAATCCCAAACTAAACAGAGGTGAGAAGCGCTGAGAATGGCATGTGCCTAGTGATTAGGCATGTCATGTTAGCTGTATATGGAACTGGAGCATCTGAACAGAAGGGGGAGAGAGACACATAGAAAATAAATCTGTTTGTGTAGAGAACGGGAAAATGAGAAATATCTGAAATAAAGCAGTGCCAGAAAATGTGAGAGAATGGAACTTTGTCATTACTGTTTAAAACTTACTCAGGAAAAATTGTGAGTCAATCAATAGCATGTCACAGAGAGAGCCCATAGAGCTTTTTCTCTCCTTGAATTGTAGGCAGTCACCCAAGATTGTCATAATAGCTAAGCTGCATTAGTTCCAGCAAAAGGAGGTGTTTTTAAGGAAGCCAGCCGATCAAAAGGGACCTGCTAAACGAAATCAGAGAGAATAGGTATTCTAGAATCTAACTGTTTTAATGCTGAATCTACAAAAAGAGATGAGAGAAATGACTAGAAGCCCCAACAAAAGGACACATACTATAGATTGGACTTCCTCTGTAAGTCCTCCTTCAGCTATCATGTTTGTACTGCTGGAATTGTGAAAGAAGGGCAAAAACTCTTTTATCCTTGGAGTTTGAAGAGAGGCCACTAAAAAGATCAAATAATAAGTATCATAAAAGAACAGGAAATTCTGGCAACAGCAAAAGTATCTTTTACATACCTATACTTTTACTAATAATAAAAGGCATAAACTTTAAATAAGAAATGATGGAGGCAGGAGATGACAATCTACAGGCAAGAAGTGGTAGACCAGGTTGGCAAGCAAAATATGCAGGGAGATGTGAAGAGGAGAGATTTCATAAATAAGAGGGCTGAAAAGATTTCACCTCAAGTATTATGCATATAAATAAGGAAGTGCTTCTGCAGGAAGTGTGCATATCTCTTCTGGGAGATGAGCACAACTGAATGCCTCTCTGAAGTGCCTGTACACTATTGCATATGGTGTGGGGAGCAAACCAGAGAAATTAGAGGTGTGCATGTGGCTGCAGGGCTTAGGTTAGGATTAGAGGGCAGACCAATGCAGACAATGTTGTGGTCGGTGTCTGTTACATACTGCCTGATCAGGAAGAAGTAGATGAGGCCTTCTTCAGACAACTGTAGGAGCCTCAAGTTGCAGGCCCTGGCCCTCATGAGGGACTTTAATCACCACTGCATGTGCTGAAGGAGCAACACAGTAGGGCACAGGCAATACAGGAGGTTTCTGGAGTGCATTGATGACAGCTTCCTAACAGAGGTGGTCACGGAGCTGATGAGGGGAGACACTCTGCTGGACCTCATACTTCCAAACAAGGAACTGAGATGTGAAGGCTGGAGGCAGCCTTGGCTGCAAGGACCATGAGATGGTGGAGCTCACGATCCTGAGAGGAGAGAACAAGGTAAAAAGAAGGATCAAAACCCTGGACTTCAGGAGAGCAGACTTTGGCCTTTTCAGGGACATGCTTGGAAGAATCCTGTAGGATACAGCAACACTGTCTGAGCATGCAGGGATGGGATTAGGAAATCCAAAGCCCATCTGGAGTTGAATTTGGCAAGGAATGTGACGGGCGACAGGAAAGGCTTTTACAAGTACATAAGAAACAAAAGCAAAGCTAAGGAAAATACGGGCCTGCTGCTAAATAGGGCAGGGTTCCTGGTGACAGAGGACACTGAAAGGGCTCTGAGGTTCTCAATGCCTTGTTTGCTTCAGTCTTTACTGGTAAGACTTGCCTTCAGAAATCCCAGGCCCCTGAGACCACTAGGACAGTCCAGAGAAAGGAAGAAGATCAAGTTTATACAAACTGGACAAACACAAGTCCGTGGGACCTGAAGGGATGCACCCACAAGTACTGAGGCAGCTGGCTTCATTGTGAAGCCCCTCTAGATAATCTTTGAAAGGTCAAGGTGATTGTGGGAGGTTCCTGAGGACTGTGAGGAAGCAAATGTCACTCTTATTTTCGAGAGGGGCATGAAGGAGGATCCAGGAACTACAGGCCAGTCAGCCACACTTCGATCCCTGAGCAGGTGATGGAACAAATCCTTTGGAAAGCATTTCCAAACATATGAAGCAGAAGAAGGTGATTGGGAGTATTCAGCATGGATTTATGGAGGGTAAATCATGCTTAAACAACCTGATAGCCTTCTACAAAGACATACTGGATTATTGGATGAGGAGAGAGCAATGGATGTGGGGTGGACTGAAAATTGGCTGAACTATCAGACTCAGAGGGTTGTGACCAGCAGCACAAAGTCCAGCTGGAGTCCAGTCACAAAGGGTGTGCCTCAGGGGTTGATACCGGATACAATGCAGTGTAACCTCTTCATTAATGACCTGGACAACAGTACAGAGTGCACCCTCAGCAAGTTTGCAAATCATACAAAATGGAGAGGAGTTCTGACACTGGCTGATGCAGTAGATGGTTGTGCTGCCATTCAGAGGGACAACAACAGGCTGGAGAAACAGGCAGAGGAACCACATGGAGTTCAGGAAAGGCCAATGCAAAGTCCTGCGTCTGGGAAACAATAACCCCAGGCATCAGTACAGGCTGGGGGCTGACCAGCTGGAAAACACCTGGCAGAAAAGGTCCAGAGGGTCAATAATTTGAGCATGAGCCACCAATGTGCCCTTGTGGCAAAGAAGGACAGCAGCCTGCTGTGCTGCATTAGGAAAAGTGCCACCAACAGGTCAAAGGATGCAACCTTTCCCTCTACTCAGCACTGGTGAGAGGCCACATCTGGAGTGGTATATCTAGTCCTGGGCTCTCCAATACAAGAACATTTTGGAGGGAGTGCAGCAAACAGCCACTAAAATGATTTGAGGATTGGAACATCTGTCATATGAGGAGAGGCTGAGACAGCTGGGACAGTTCATCCTGGAGAAGAGAAGGCTCCGCAGGGAGTTTATCAATGTGCGTAAATATCTGAAGGGAGGTCATAAAGAAGAAAGCGCCAGATTCTTCTTAGTTGTGCCCAGACAAGAGGCAATGGGCACAAACTGAAACACAGGAAGTTCCATTTAAATGTAAGAAAAAACCTTTTTCACTATAAGGGCGATTGAATATGGAACAGGTTGCCCAGAGAAGCTGTGGAATCTCCATCTTTGGAGATATTCAGAACCAGAGAGTACAGGGTCCTGAGCAACCTTGTCTAGTTGATCCTGCTCTGAGCAAGATGGTGGGACTAGATGATCTCTAGAGGTGGCTTCTAACCTGAGTCATTCTGATTGTGATTCTGTGAAACTGATATATTCCGATACTAATGTAACTGAATTGTGGCTGTTAGAGTTATTGGTCTCTACAAATACTCTCAATCCTAATCCATAACAGGGGCTCTTATTTGCTTTCATAATTTAAAGCTGATGTAAAAATAACAGTATTCAAAATGGAAAAGATAATGGTTGGCTAAGAGAAGCAAACAGTGGCCAGAATATGGCTTCTGCCTGATACACTCTTCTTTCTTGTAAAATTAATAGTTTTATAATTCTAACATATACTAGCAATCACTGAATTGCTTGGGTAAACAATTCAAAGCATGCTTATTTCATTGTCATAATGTTTGAGGTTATTCCTAAGATTGCAATGAATTTATGTAAATGTCTTCTGTTCTTTATAAGTATCTGCAACAAAACTGAACACGTTAATGCCCCTTCGCCATATTTTAAATTGAGTCCTATAGGAATGCATAGCTCTACTAGACCAGGAAAATTAAACTGATATAATAAAAAATAAAAATCAAGTGGGCTGAATCCCACTGAAGGATAAAAAAATACCTGCATGCTTTAAAGAACTAAGGAATGTTTTAAAATTAGACGAATAAAAGTTCTATCATGTTACATTTTTAAGAAACATAGTACTGAGGAATCAAGATTGCCTTGTCAACACAACATGCATAGGGATTCACTCAGTGAATGTGGGGTTGCTTCTAGTAACATAAACGAATATAAGAAGTAGAAACGCTTCACATGCATCCAGTATAGTTCTATAAGATGTTCAAGCAATGTTTTAAGTCAGATCATTCATGATAGTGTTAGGCTGCTGGTCACTGTATTGCTTTTATTTACAACAGGCTCTTCTATAACACTTTTTAAGGAATAAAAAATCTCACCTCTTTGATCTTCTGTTTTGCTATTGAACCACGAAGTGTCAAAATATTAGCAAGAATAGAAATATCCCAGGACCTATTTACATGTATCAAAAGCATTTAGGACTTATCAATGAATGAAAAATGTCAGGATATTATTGGAAAGATTCCTGAAATTGTGTCCTTTGCTTATGCAAGAAATAGCTAAATAACTTTTTTTTGCTTGTTATATGACAAAAAAACGTCCAAAAAGAGTGGAATACACTAATGATTGCTTTGACATGTTTAGGCATAGGTTGCTTACACAAATCCCAAATCAAATCCAAAGAGATTGAAATCAAACTTTTATGTTTACTTTTCTTTGTTACCATTTTCTTCCAAACTATGGTGATACATATTCAAAGAAAATAATTTGCATGTCATACAAAAAGTAATGGTAACTGTGGTAAAGAAAAACTGAAATCAAGAAAGAATCTCAAATATGATGGGTTATAAGTTAGAAATGATGATATTAAATATAGTTGATCATGAACATAAACCTATATGTAAAGAAAATTAGGTTTTATGTGGGCAATTGCACTCTTACCAAGGTGTGTATATCTCACTGGACTTGGAAAAGCATATGACTTTAATTTTGGCCCACTGATGCAACAAATTAAGAAAAGTTGAAGACATTTGGAGCAAATATGCAATCCCGTAGGCAGAGAACATTACTACTTTTAAAATGAAAGTTCTGCCTAGATTGCCATTATTACTGTTTCAATCTCTCAGTAGTACTCCCTGGTAGAACTCCAGCAGAAAAGCAAAGCATGCTCTCCAATTTTATATGAAAGAATGAAAAAGACTAGATAATTCTACTGTAGAAGATAGGGCAACTTCATAGTGTAGTCCAGCAGTGCCAGATATAGATTCTGCCTCCTGATGCAAAATTGCAAAGACTGAGCAAAATCAAGATTGAACTTATGAAGATGGGTTAGTGCCGTAAAGATCCCTGCCTTTATCTTGAATTAAAAAAAAAAGTCAAAATAATAATAATATCCACCATCACAAACTGTGAGAGTGGTCTCCCTGTAGACCTACCATTAGCTTAGAAAGCCCGTTAACTGGTAGCAATGTAGTTTTAGTGGGAAGGAGCTCAATATGGACTAGTTTACCCTGCCAAAAGGTCAAGATAGTTCAACCTTCCTGTACAGTGCAGAAAATTATTAAAGGGTGACTTGATTGACTCTGAAGTCAAGCCAAAATAGCAATAATGGTAAACAAATAGAACAAAACCTGGGCCTGTAAAGAAGCAATACTATCTACGGGACTACAGATCGTTTAGGCAAACCTGACACCCACAAATCCATAGGCCCTAATGGGATGTATCCACGAGTGCTGAGGGAGCTGTTGAATGCTATTGCTAGGCCACTTTACCTCATCTTTGAAAGGTCATGGAGAACAGGAGAGGTGCCTGAAGACTGGAAGAAAGCCAGTGTCACTCCAGTCTTCAAAAAGGGCAAGAAGGAGGACCCAGGAAACTACAGACCAGTCAGCCTCACCTCCATCCCTGGAAAAGTGATGGAACAGCTCATCCTGGATGCCATCTCTAAGCACGTGGAGGAAAAGAAGGTGATCAGGAGGAGTCAGCATGGATTCACCAAGGGGAAATCATGCTTAACCAATCTGATAGCCTTCTACGATGGAATGACTGGCTGGATAGATGTGGGGAGAGCAGTGGATGTTGCCTATCTTGACTTCAGCAAGACTTTGCTTTGACACTGTCTCCCATAACCTCCTCATAGGCAAGCTCAGGAAGTGTGGGTTAGATGAGTGGACAGTGAGGTGGATTGAGAGCTGGTTGAATGGCAGAGCTCAGAGAGTTGTGATGAGTGGCGCAGAGTCTAGTTGGAGGCCTGTAGCTAGCAGTGTCCTCCAGGGGTCAGTCCTGGGTCCAGTGTTGTTCAATTTATTCATCAGTGACCTTGGTGAAGGGACAGAGTACACCCTCAGCAAGTTTGCTGATGATACAAAGCTGGGAGGAGTGGCTGATCCACCAGAGGGCTGTGCTGCCATGCAGAGGGACCTGGACAGGCTGGAGAGATGGGCAGAGAGGAACCTCCTGAAGTGCAACAAAGGGAAGTGCAGGGTCCTTCACCTCCGGAGAAATAACGCCACGCACCAGTACAGGCTGGGGGCTGACCTGCTGGAAAGCAGCTCTGCGGAGAAAGACCTGGTAGTCCTGGTGGACAACAAGTTGACCATGAGCCAGAAATGTGCCCCTGTGGCCAAGAAGGCCAATGGTGTCTTGGGGTGCGTTGGGAAGGGTGTTGCCAGCAGGTTGAGGGAGGTCATCCTCCCTCTCTATTCAGCCCTGGTGAGGCCACATCTGGAGTACTGTGTCCAGTTCTGGGCTCCCCAATACAAGAGAGATATGGCACTACTGGGGAGAGTCCAGCAGAGGGCTACGAGGATGATTAGGGGACTGGAGCATCTCCCCTATGAAAAAGGCTGAAAGAGCTGGGCCTGTTTAGCCTGGAGAAGAGAAGACTGACAGAGGATCTTCTCAATGTATACAAATATCTGCAGGGACGGTGTCAAGAAGATGGGGCCAGACTATTTTTGGTGATGCCCAGCGACAGGAAGAGAGGCAATGGGCACAAACTGAAATATAGGAAGTTCTGTCTGAATAGGAAGAAAGACTTGCTTACTATGAGGGTGGCAGAGCACTGGAACAGGTTGCCCAGAGAGGTTGTGGAGTCTCCTTTTCTGGAGATATTCAAAAGCCGCCTGGACACAATCCTGTGCAACATGCTGTAGGTGACCCTGCTTGAGCAGGGGGGTTAGACTAGGTGATCTCCAGAAGTCCCTTCCAGCCTCAACCATTCTGTGATTCTGTGATTCTATGACTTGAACAGTGTTTCTGCTGTCACCATGCAAAGTGCATTGGTGAAACAACAGTAGTAGAAAGAAAACAGAGATGATAATAACAAGCCACAGGAAGGAGTAAGGATGGATGGAAGATGGAAAGTATGAGGAATATAGCAGACCCTGAGTACAATAAATATGGAAAGACTATTTTCACATGACATGAAAAGGTTTCACCATCCATGACACAGAAAGTAGAATTTATAAACATTCATGTAAGAAACACAGGTAATTAATTATAGTAAAGCTAATACATGAGATGGTTTTAGCTTTTCTCAATTTGCTTAGTTTTGTCTACACAGACTAAATAATCTGTTATTAACAAATTTTGTTTATCTCAGTATAATATTTATCTCAGTTGTGGCATTCTCTCAGGTGTGTGAAGAATGTTTATGTGACAGCAGTTACAATAATATCTCTGAAACAATGCCCTGAAAAGAATTATCCATCATTCATCAGAACTAGCTTATTTTTTTTTCAGATGCAACTATATTAGTCATGGGATAAAACTCTCTATTTGAACTCATGCGCAAAACATTCCTTCCCACACAGATTACATATGAAGTACTTGATCATTGTTTAGTAGAGTAATTATATCCACCTTTCAAAAATGTTTCTCTCCATGTCTTTCTCAAACACCAAAAAGCATAACGCTGGTACTTACCTGTCTTTTATTAAAAGCTGAAGTTAAAAAATTCACTCCCTAAAATCTAACCCTCTGGCTTTGTTAGGTTTTATTACCTATAGAGGTATAAAAATTGCAATCAACAAATTGTCACTGTAACAGGGGGGCTGTCTCTGTTTCATGCTATGTTACTTTAAGAGTCTGGAGTGATTAAAATGAACAGCGGAGGGAAAGAGAGAAGTGATCTGGGGAATAATGAGTGCTTGGAAGAGGTGGGATGCCTGCTACCATACCTATCTACAGATATCTACGGAACTGACAGTGCACATATTTTGTCCTTGTCTTCCATACAAACAAGCAGCCATGAATAGCCTTGGTATCTGATGGTTCTGCACTCCAGACCTAGAATATTAATGAGGATAACAGTTCTGCATATATTGCTGCTGCTTCTGAAATAGATTTTAGATATTTATAAATTATATGTGAAATAAGTTAGCACAGCAACAGAAATATTAAAGTGCCATGCAGTTTATTGCTTGAAAATCATGAGTGGCTTCATTAGGTAGATCAAGACTCAGACTGTGTTTTTTTAAAAAAAAACAAAGTCATATAGTGAATCTGACATAAATATGGTAAATTGCCTCAGAAATCATTTCTGTTTCCATGCATAATTAAATCAATACTCACTCATGTAGAAACAAATCCAAACATAATTTCTGGTACACACAATTAGCCATGCAAAACTGACTGATACTGACTAACAGACAAGCGTTGAGAGAAGGGTTAACTTTTTAAATCTTCATTTCTCTTCCCAATGACAATAAAGAATATACAAATAAATTATCTTTATAGCTTTTTCAAGGCCAGTGAGAATTAAATATTAAGTTTAGCTTTGTCTCTAGCCAGTCACTCTTTGTTAGTCAATTCTGCTTTCATGTACTTATGCACAAGAATAATGCCACTGTGTTTTGAATTTAAAAAATGGAAATGTAACAGCATGTCTTTTGGTTTTCTTTCCCTAACATATTTATTATCACATAAATATACCAATGTGCTATGCTCATAATCACAGACCAGAAATGCTTCTGCTGCTGGCTAAAGTGCTTTCTTTCCTGTGCTGGAATGTCATGATGTGAATGTACAAAACTAGGGAATGGAGCTAACACTGATGATTGCAAAATGCTGACTACTGCTATCTTTAAGAAAAAGTTAAACTCCACTGTACTTGCTACTTTCAGAAGCAATCAATCACACAGTGGCAGATTAACCAGACTTGCCTGCATGCACCGGGCTGTGTTGCTGAAGTTACAAGAATCTGCCATTTTACTAAACTTTCTGATATATTTCTTGCACCTCATGGAATGAAGATTATTGCTATTGTGCTGGCAGCTTCACTGACACTGCCCTTGTTCTAATTTAAAATTACTTGCCTGATCATTTGGCCTTTTGAGTGCTTGATCCACACTTTAGAAAGAGAGAACAAAAGGGATGATTGTGGAGCCAACACTTAAATGGATAAATGATGCTAAGTCAGCTACTGGCAATAAGAAAGGCTTGCCAGAATTAGCTCAGCTCCGAGAGCCTACTTACCTAACCAGTACCACAAATGAAACTTCTGGAGGTGATACACAGGAGCCTGAAATCTTATAATTGCAGAGTAGATTTATTGTAATAAACAGTTCCCACCCTGCCCCACTCTATGGCATTTTTGTACCATAGGCAGGTCTGTAAAAATCTACTCTGTGCTTTCACAGCTGGCTGTCATGATCAGCATCAATATGTTGCTCCTAAAACTCTCCCCAAGTTGACATTTTAGGAAGCTCCCAATAGACAAACTGGATAAGTGAGATCTGGAAAAGCACCTGTCCCAAACAACCCGCCTTAACATACATATTCCACAGTGCCGCACAGTGCAGAATGTCCCACAACTTACTCACAGCCTGTTGCAGTATCTCACCACCCCCAGGAATGAGCAGAGCATCAGTTTCCTTCCACCTTTCTTCTCTCACCCAACATGACCACTTGTTAGATCAAAAACCACAGTGGTAGAAAGACTATTGGAAGAAGAGTAAGCAGGGAAGGGAAGCAAGGCAGGCAGGAAGCGATTGCGTGTGCATTTGGCCATATGTGCATCTGTGGTTGTGAAGACTTTGTGAAAGTCTGGTGACCGCACCAGCTTTTATCACTCTGTGCCACAACAGCACATAACAGCAAGACTACTGTTAGTAGTCAGTTACTGTTAGCATACTTGTCAGGGAGTGCTACAAGGCCATAGCCAGGCTGGACTACAGTCAGGCTGCAGGTGCAACATGCCCATTTCTGCCTTATCCGTGGACAGCTACACATTTCCATCCAGGATCCACTGAAGAGAACCCATGATTATCCTAATCATAGACATAATTATATCGTCATATTCCAGAGCCTGACTGATCATCACAGCAGCAGCAGCTACATTAGTCACCTGCATAACAGCTGTGAACATCAGAATGTTTTTTTCTCCACATCCAAGAGCAATTGCCAACCTATTCTTACTACACGATACAGGTACCCATGGCATAAGGATACCTGTCTGTATCGTCAGTGATATAATCTTTTCTGCTTACAGCTAGTGACTGCAGCATCCACAGGTCATCAAATGAGTCTCTGCTTCCTGACACATTACTACAAGGTGTAACTTGCTGATAGCTCTACCCAACAGATCTGCTTCATTGTTGCATGGATATTCTGTCAGAACTGGGCACTGAAAATGTCTTTCAAACAGCCCAGTGCTTGAATCTCTTTTGCACTCTTGGTGGACTTGTCTACAAAGTAAAGAGCCATACCAAAATATGACTAATGTGTTTTTCAGTGGAAATTCTGACCTAAAGACTCTCACACCTTCTCTTGCACAATCCTGTTTCAGTAAGTTTTATTTTCTGCATGAGGTAGAGAGCAGATTCTTTCTGCTGTTGCCATAACAACGGGCAGAAAACTGACCACCCTGGACACCAGTGTCAGAATTCCCTGACCTTCTTGTTAAGGAACCTTTGGAGCAGGCAAACACTTGCTCTCTTCAATGTGATTCCTTTTTTTTTTTTTTTTTTTTTTTTTTTTTGTCTATACCAGTAGAAACCTTATCAGGAGCTACTGATATGTCACTGCTTGAAAAACAGCCCCAGCTCAGGGATAGTAGAGCATAGCTTGTCACATTCCGGAAGGGCCCAAACTATTTTATGTTGCTAATCATTTACACCCAGGACTGCAGAAGTGATTGATCTGAGCTTGATGTTCCAGCAACTTGGCCTTCATTGTTCCAAAGCATAGCTTGTCTGGATTATGGGTAAATTGGGTTTCTGATTCAGTGGCAATAGTGGTTACTTGTCTCCTCCTGATAATATGTCATTGGATCTTCTGGTTTCTATTCTTTTACTACCTGAAGTATACTGAGTATTGACTGTGAGAATGCTAAATAGACAGAAATAAACTGCGGGTCATTAATGGGCAAAATTTCATATATAAGTCTTATGTAGGTTGTGGGACTGTATATGGAAAAGAGACATGAAGTATGAGGGAAAACGCTGAGAGTTTTTTATATGATGCACAATATGAATACTTTGTGTAAGAGCAACTTTGTGGACCTTCAAGATCCAATAATCCAGTGTATGCAGAGCCATAGCTGATTACAGTCTTTATATATGAATATATATATATTCAATCTTTTGAAATATATGTAACGGTCTTAAGCCTAATATTTTTTTTCCTCAGATCTTAACCAAATACACCTTAATAACTTTGACTGCTACTGGAAGCATAAAGTATTAATGAAGCAAACTCCAGAAATACTGGGATATCATACACAAACCTGGACTGTTGAAGAGAGTCTACGTGCAGGGTGATACAGTGTTGGAATGTGATTGCATCAAGGATCTTGAGGAACTATCTCTTCCTTTCATATGGGTCTATGTAGGCGCCAATGCTCTTTGCTGATCTCACCTCAGAGTTGTGTGCATTCAGGTGGGTGTCTGAATGTTTGAGTTCTCAGTGGTTTGATGAGGCTAAATAGCATGTAAAAGGCTAGAGTAATGCCTGGAATTCTTAAAATGCCCTTGAACTCGGAATCCTGAAAATAAATGGATATGCAAGCATACCATTTTTCATCAAAACACAAGAAAATCACGTTTAAACACCTTCAGGTGTTCACCATCAAAATTCTCTCTCCTAGCAACAGAAGCATCTAAGAAACTCAAAAACTATATCTAAATGTTTTTCAGCATGACATAAATCTGATTTACCTTTGCCTTATTGTTGAATTACTGTTTCATATTAGACAAATAATTTAAGGCTAGAAAGTCATGGCCTTCCCCCTTTTGAAAGAAAAATAGTTTTTATCAGATAATTATTATGGAGATAAAGGTTAGAAAAGAGAGAAGTTAGGATCTGATGTAATATTTATCCCCAAAATCCAGGCAGAGTTCAGTGGAAACCTGGCATTTCCTTATCTTCTGATTTGCCTTTGAGTTTTACTGTTCCCAATGGCACAATGGTCTGTGGACATCCAAAACAGGCAGTGTTTCATTCCCAGAGCACCAGGTTATAAATCAAGACTTGATAAATTGCACATCTTCTGAGCAGCAACAGAAATAAGATTATTAATTACATAAGCCAAAAAAAACCCCAACAAAATAAAATACTAATAGCCTATATATTGTTTTGGAGTGCTTTACTACGGTAGCAAGTTGATGCCTCTTAGGCAAGGCAATCAGCTTTTAAGCCATAATGGGCTAAGACTTTGTGTATTATATACTGCAGTAATTCCAGTAATTTCCAGATGAAAGTTAGAATAAAGACTCTGAGTCATTTCTTATATTCTGTCTACAGAAATAAAACAGTGAACCAAAAATAGTGATGCACAAGATAGTGAACTCCTACATTCTTTTGCACTAGGTTAAAATCACTTACCAGTATGTGAACATATATAGTAATTCCACTCCAGAAATTACTAGAAATGGTTGTCCTAATTAAAATTACACAATTATTCTTTGGTTTTCTTCTATGATCCTCTTTCCTAATTCCTGATTTGGGGAATTTTACAAATTTTGACTTCACTAGATTCACCGGACTAAGTTATGATGAGTAAAGGGTAAATGTATATATTATATACTGGTAAGTAGGAACAATATTGTATAAAGCCCAAAGACAGCTCAAATTGGTGTTGCTTGTTTGAACAGCCCAGAAAAAAGATGTAAGATATATAGAAATAAAGTTCACATGATTTTTTAAAAAATTATTTTAGATGTATTTCTGAACTTCATCCCAAGTCTTTTTGTTGCTGTTTTATATTAACCAGTTAAAGCACTGTTTTAACAAAATCTTTGTCTTTACAGTGGCAGAATCAAATTATAGAGGTAGGCAGGTTTAGAGAGAGTACCATCAATTCCACTCCCACAAGTAGTAGCATAAAATCTTTATGTCTAATTTAGCTATTCCAAAAGTTTGAGTTATTCTGTAACTAGAGATATGAGTTCATGTCAGGAGTAGGATGAACAGATTTAATGGAGTTAGAAGAAAATGACAATACAGACAGGCATAAATACTGTATTCTTTACTTGTTTGTCAGGCACTGACTGTATTGCTAAAACTCATCTAAAATGTTTCTAATCTGGATTAACTAGAAGATATATAGCTCTGTCCAGGATACTTTGAGGAACATCATAAAACGTGCCAGCTCTAAGTTGTGAGGAGCTTTCTAGCCTCTGGGAACTGATCACATCCGGCAAAAAGAAAGAGCATGCCTGGCATTCCACGTGTATTGGAATATGGCTCATTCCTTATGTTCCACTCTGTTCTTAGCCTTGCATTGGTGTTCACAGCAAATAACAATGCTTTATACTGCCCTCAGTAATAAGAAGTAACCTTTAGAGATTAAAATTAAAAAACAGCAAAAACCCTCCAAATATTGTATAAATAAACAAGAAAAATATCTACTTGCAGTGTGTCTGGGCATGAACGTGACAATCATAATGGATATTATTACATATGCATATATTTAAAGAATACAACCGTAAGGGTGGGGTGGGGGCACCGCCTGGCCTCCCAGCAGGGACGGATACACAAACAGAAGGCATACAATGGTCGATATGGAGCATTTATTACCTCTGCGTCTGAACGGGGGTTCCCCGGCGTTTTCCCGATCGAGGCCATAATGGAGTGGGGGATCCCTGGCACCGCTGAGCGTCGGTCCAGGGTGAGGAACACCGGGGTGGGGGGGGCACTAGATGAAGTTTTTATGTACCATACACATGTGCAGTAAGCCTGCTGAGCTCATTGTAATTCCCGATTCAAAGTCCAGGTGCAGCGCCACCCTGGCACAGGCTCAACTACGTGACTATGGGTCAACATGCCCTGTTGATGCTCCTTTTCCCACGGAACGGTGCGGCTAGCCTCCATCGTCTATCTCCTCGACATCCTTCCACACTTTCCCATACAACAACTTTGTTTTCCCTTCTTTCTGCAGTAACAAAATGCTTCTTATTTCTGTTAACTGAGAAGGGAAAAGTATTCTTCAGTCTTGTTTAGTCATTAAAGGAGATGAACATTAAGACAGGAATTTTAAATGACCTGAAATGAACTAAGCACTTAAAAGCCTCTGAAAATCACCTAAAATACTTTTGAAATCCCTTCCCTAAATATACCAGGCTCCTGGAACATAGCATTTAACAGTTGTCCGTTGACAGCTGTCAACAATAGTTGACTGTATTGGCAAAAAATAGAGATCTTGCTTCAAGAAAGGAGGAAGTCCGAATAAACAAAATGAAACCCCTTCTACCACCAACCAACAACAGTAAAAACTGATCTACTTGCCACTTAATGTTCTGGGATTTTATGTATCTTAATCCATTGGTTCAAATATCATGAGGTGAAAGATTTGGAAAATTTCAAAGCCTTGTTTAATACCTCCTTCTACAGTTTCATAAAGACATAATGAACAGAGGCCAGATGAAAAAGAGGCCATATTTCAGTTCAGAAAGTGAAGGATCAAGCATGATTATTCTTTTATGAAGTAATTTCTATTTTTAATACAAGAAGAAAGACACTGAAATCAGCAGTACTTTTCTTATGATTAATAGAAATTATGTCTTTCTTGAAAGCCAGTGTTTTTCTTATCATTGAAAGCAATATTCTTCAAAATATTTTTTCCCCAGAAAACTGCTAAATGAGGTTCTCTTGAGCTTCCTGAAACATATCTATTCTCCACTTTTAAAGTGCCTGGACTAATCAGAGCATGACCTGCACAAAAGGGGATAGACAAAACTTTACCAATAAATGATGACAGTTCAAAGAAATAAAAGAGGTTATCTGAGATAGAATTCTGTGAGCTCGGCAATTCACAGGGGCCCCCTAGGCATGTGAATTCAGTTCAGGCCATTATAGATACGTAGAATGCTGGAATGTGTCTCAGTTTTGTTGAGCACTTTTGAATACAATTAGTTGAAATCATAGTACTACCCACCCACAACAGAGCTGCATCTTCATTAGTGATGGGTGAACTTCAACAGGTTCAGAGTTCAGATGCATTTCAGTTCTTCAATAAGAAACATCGAAGTGGGTGGCATTGCAGCTTTTTGAACTTGCAGTCTGATCTTCTTTTGGTTCCCATCTTGTTCCCTCAGAAATTCTTTCAAAAACCTTTTCAATATCTCTCTCCTTTTTTTTTTTTTTTTTTCCTTTTAATTCATATATTGGTCTGGAAGACTATTATTTCCCTTAATTATTATTGCATAGCCACTGCATCTATTTTGTCCTTCATGGTTTTGAGGGTGGTTTTCAGATATGTCAGCTTCTAAAGTCTAGAATATTTGGAGAAGAAACAATGAGGGAAGCTCCCATGATTTGAACCATGACACGGCAAATCCCTGCCTAGGTTCCACAGTGCTTTTCAAATTATAGCATTAGGTAGGAAGTTATAACATGCACTGAAGCCTGTGGCCTACAATACAACATCCAGATTTTTCTTGTTTCTTTCCAGAGTCACTTGTCCCGCAGTGGTGGAATACTACATTGGGCTTTAGCCATCTTTGTAAGAGATCTGTAATGAGAGCTACAAACAGGAGGATTACAGTACTGAATACCTGTCAGAACAGCAGGTCTGTAGATATAAGCAGTACACAAAACAGAACAGAAATAGTAGCTCTCCATGCCAATTTCTGGAATTTCCAATGGTATTTGCCAGTCTTATTTGCTGATCAGTGATAAAATGGAAACTCACTTACTTCGGTACTCATCCTGCTTCCCTCAGTGAAGGTAAATATTTAAGGAGAAAAATTGTTCTGGAGAGGGTTTTGAAGAAGAGGTCAGCAACCATGAGTCACAGGCTTTAGTCCCTTTGAATCTGCTTTTTTTTCCCCCTCTGTTTAGGAACTAGGGAAGCTGCTAGCTAGACTGGGGCTATAACTAGAATTAGAGTTAAACATACATGACAAAGTGCTGTAACATGGAGCTGGAAATTCCAGTTAGGAAAATTAAGCTGAGACAGAGAAGACCTTCAGGTATAACAGAGTCAAAAACAACACATGTAAGCTCTCTGGGAAAGGTTGCTTCCTAGAAGTGAAGCCAGGTCAGTAGCCTGTTCTCTGTGCTGGAGATATTAGGACCGCAGACTTGTATTTTTGTAATGAAACATTTGAAACATTTGTACGCACAATCAATTACCATACTCTTCAAGATACTGAAACATGAGAACAATTTAACTGCAACTGGAAATGGGATTTCAAATACTTTCATGTTACACGTCATCAACAAGACAGCCAAGCTTTTGGTTATTAGGTAGTCTGTCTTTTTTTTTTTTTTTTTGTTATTGTTAGAACTGCTTTATTCACATTCCTATTGCAAAATTTCTAAATCATGCATTATATAATTTCTTTGCTGTCTTAATAGCCCCTTTTAACACATGTGCTTCTGGTGCCATCCACAGGAGTTCAATAAATCTGTTTTGGCCACTAGCATATGTTTAAGATTCATTGCTGGAAGATTCTTGCTTTACTAATAGCAAAACAACAAGAGGAATTATTTAGATAGGATTCATCTGCAGGACAGGTGAGGGAGGTAATTTTGTCGACCACTGACAGAGCAATCCTCTAGCTGTAGGGAAAAAATGAATCAAACTCTTTGCAAGAGAAGTGCTGAACAAAACGCAACAGCATTTTTTACTTTAAATCAGATTAGGAGGACTCTTCAGGAGAAAACAAATAAAAAAGGACAATGAGCAAGACCAGTAAATATCCTTCCAGTAGGCATGGTGCATGGGGAAAAAAGTGCAGGTCAGCTTCATGTATGTCATAACCTTCCTTCTCTGAAGCATATATTTGCAGGTGTTTACTGAAGTACTGAAGTACTGAAATAAATGGGGAGCTTGAAATAACTGTTCAGTTTCTTGGAGTACAGACAAAAAGATCTGAATAGTTATTTTCAGGCATGGACACCTGGAAAGTATCAATATGGTACATCATTACATTCTTTAAAGACAAACTACCATCTTTAATCTGTAAATAAACATGCAGAAAGAATTTTTTAGTCCAGATAATTTAATAAACAAAACTGCCAAGTACTTTTGTTCAGATCTTATCTCGTTCCATGTGTGGAATGCTGACAAGTTAAGTCATCTATGAAGCATTGACTGTCACCAAGAAAAGAATTTCCACAGCTGCAGAACTCTGGGTTTTACAAATTATAGAAGGTTAAATATAAAAACAAAAACAACAGCTTAGATATAAAAACAAAAACAACAGCTGTGGTGACTGATATGGCCATGGTTACATTTTGTGGAGGAAGGAAACAACTATGGATGCGACATGGATTATAATGGAAGATAAGCCAAAAAAAATGACATTATCCATGGTTTTTTTCAGTTATATACGCATATATATGTATATTTGTAGAATTCACACACAGACACATGCACACCAGTTCAACATTTGTCCAGCTGTATAATACTTTCTATCACAGTGATGTTGAAAGACAAAAATCACTCGCTCATATGAATTCTTACAAATTCGGTAAAATTAAAATCAGATAAAGCTTAGTAGCTTTATCTACTTTTGGTAGGTTCCATTTTTGCCAGTCCTGCCAAAGTTAAACAGAATAAGTATGCATTTATTTCACCAGAAATCAAGAGACGTTGAAAACATTGTTACTGGAATCGAAGTGCAAAACCTTAGTAAACACTGTAAACTGTATTCATACTCACATATTCATATTCATTCTTGGCTTAGAAAAAAGTTTTGACCAGCAGATATAAAAGATACTGACTTGGGATAAAAGTTTTGAAGAATATGTATTTTTATAACTCGTACTGTATCATTTACTTACCCATTTATTTCCCATAGTACATTTGGGGGTGCTTTCTTCATTGATTAAGCATCATTTCATTTATCTCTACATCGTTCTCATATTCATATCATCATTAGGATTACAACAACCCTACAAATCCTTAGTGGCAAAACAGTTCAACCTCACAGACATTTTATCAAAAAGAAGCTTATCACCCACACTAAGCACATTTCAATACAAAAAAATTAGCAGACCATAAAGTTTTATTGCCTTAGTATCCAATTAACTGAAATGAAAGGCCTTCCTAAGTGTGCAAGACAAATCATTCCTATTCTCGCTTCTATTACATCTAGCAGCAAGGCCTCTCAGGAACTCAATACCTTTTCCCTTATAACACCACAAATAACATCATGTTGTCAGAAGAATGAGTGGACATTTGAAAAGTTGGATTTAACCCATGTCATTATAGAAATTACCACAGAAGGACATAGTCATTTGCATTAAATCATTGGTTGAACTGTAAAGGATTCCACGCAAGTTAAAACAGTCACTTTTGGGAGGTAACTCCTGTTTCTCATACCGATGTGCCTTGTACTAAAGTAACCAGGATGAGTCTTCAACATAGGATTGGTAGTATCCACTACATTTCAAACTAATAATTTTCTTTAAAGTTACAGAAGCTTAAAATAAAAATGTATCACATCTCATAACCAATCCTACTGTAATTTTAACTGACATTTGGTTCATTTTAGCTTTACACTTCCCTCCTTAATTTCAACTTTGTACAAATGAGGCTGCAGGAAAATACAGTTATTTTTGATAGAAAAAGAAGATTCTCACTGAATGAGTGCTAAGGCTGAATTGTTCATGTTTGCTATAATGCCATCACTGCGTTATTCACAACTATGAATCAGCAAGTCTGAAAGAAATCTTTCTTTACTTCTTTTGCCTCCGTTGCTCTTTCCTTGCTATCCTGTGTACTCTGTTCACAAATAGGATAGTTTTCAAAAGGCTTCTGCAAACAGACAACAAGTCACACTTATGTCCAGACCATGAGACATATCAGAGGAAGATGGGAAGTTACCCACCCTGTTCTCTACTTAGATGTTAGTGTTGCAGGTCCTGAAATGATGGATTTGTTTTTTATAAGTTAGCAGTTAAGTTAGTTTTATAAGTTAGTTTTTCTATTGAGTGCTGGGGATTTATCTGTGAACCCTAACACAAAAGATACTGTGAATCATGGGCATTTGGTAGGGCACTGATTGCATCTATCAGCTGCTTATGCTGCTTTGTAAAATCTGTAGAAAAAATGAGCCATAAAAGTAAAAAATAAATTATCATCAGTAATAGAAGAAAGCATAACTCAGCCAAATAATATGTGATAAGGAACTAAAAATGATAAACAACCCACTTGGTAAAAAAGCCGTGCATATACATATATGTGACTTAGACTATGCTTGTCTGTTTTTACATATATTACCTACACAAGCCTGTGTTAAAGAGAAGTAATTAGGATATATATAAAATACATATATACATATATTTGTTTTCACACCATCTTCACAAGGTGAGGGAGTGGTACCATTCTTCCTTACAGGTGGGAACTGAGAGACATAGCGATTAATCTCAAAGGTATCAATTAGTGTTGAAAACCCAACTTGAAATGTTTTTCAGAGTATTTAATATTATACTTCACATAACTGTGCACATCGAGCATTTCCTCAAATCAGATTCCATCTTCTCAAACCAGGTACTGAAAATAACTGCAGGACATACAGTAGAAAAATCTATGGTTTACATAATCTGAGTACATGGTACAGGAAAGCATGAATAAAGGTAAACACAAATGCTATTCTTCAAACAAGAATATGAGTGTTTTAACAATGAAAACAATCTCTTTTTTCTTGATGTTCTTGATTTATAAAACAATTTCCATCTTTTCTACAAATGAGGATGCAAGCTTGCAGACAAAATTCTCCTTCACAATATCCTGATTCGACTCTGAATCTAATTAAAAGCCTGAAAGACTGAAGCTGTATGAAGAAGCTAAGATTTTAAAGGTACCCTTAATTCTAGGAACTCACATAAAATCCTAGATTTAGCCCTCCAGCTCTTTCCGTTCCTTTTCCCTGGCCAATATTCTGGCTCAATGACTCTCTGTTCTGCCTCTGTCCCCCCCCCCCCCCCTTTTTTTTAAAACTCTGCCCTCTTCCATCACCTCAGCCTCTCTTCATGCCCAGTCGTCTACCCATTCCCTTTTTAATTCTTCATCTGCTCTTAGCTTCTTTTCGTCTTCATCTCCCCCTTTCCTAGTCAGTTCCAGCCTTCTTTCCCTGATAATAATTTCTGCCTTTGTTTCAAAGCCAGAAGCACTTCTTCATGAGACCTACACAGCTTCAACTCTTTGAGCCTCCAGTTTCCCTTTCCTCCTGCTCTTCCTTCCTCCCTCTGTTCCTTGTTTAAACTATCTTCCTTTCCACTGCAAACCATAACTCTTACTCACTCCATTCTCTTTCAGTCATTATCAGATGGTAAAGATTTAAATGACAGTTGTTGAGAATGGGATTCTTGGTCAGTACATTTCTAATTAAGCATACTTGACTCAGATGGTAAAAATCAGAGCTAACAGCATCTTTCAACCCAGGCCTACAGCTTTCATACATTGGTATAGCTCTGTCTTTAGTATAAAACAAAGCTAGACCTATCAGACTACTCAGTCCACAAACAAATCTGGTTGTTTCTATAAACATCTTTCTGTATCAAACTCAGCATGACATTTCTGAGGGTTAAGAAATTCCCATCAGCCAGTTGCGATTCTGCTTCAGTTGAATATAATTCCCCTAGCTTCCAGGGTTTTACATCTCTGTGAGTATTAAAGTCAGTAGCTGGGTTTCTAACAATTTCTATATATATTTATGTTTAAAATGCTTTATATTTATACTGAGGTTTTATAGATAGTGAGATACTGGGAATAAAGGTTTTCTGCTATTATGCATTTCCTCAGTCAGGTAAGCATTATAAAATATACTAGACAAGGCATTCTACTGTCAGTACAGGAGGTGCCTGCAATAGGTCGATTTGCTGATACAACTGTACAGGTTAGCCTTTTCTAAACCAGACAAAGCATTCAGCTTCAGTCTGCTCTGCCTGTTGATGCAGTGTGTCTGGAAGAGCAGGGTGAGAATACCTAGTTTCTGTGACCTAAGCAAAGCACAGAAGGATCTACAGAGAAATTTTCGGGTTGATATTTCAATTTTTTCATGCTTACAGGTTTAAACAAAATATATTAATGCTATTATGTTGCAAGCATTTTGTGTCTTTCAGATACAGATGCATACAGGAGCGCATGTGAAAAATCCAATCCAAGGGGTTCTCCGCAATGCAGTTTTACATAAGGGCCTGTAGGAGCAGACAGAATGTTATTAGACCATAAAAGCACATCAGGCTGATTTATGGTTTCTGATCAAGGTTTCTGTGAAAATTACTCTGCATCACCAGCTCAAGGTGACTGCTACCATTAATGTGTGGAAAATAAATGAGATGGGGAGACTGATATCAGAGGAAGTAAAAGGAAGCGCTGAGCCAGTTTATATAGCACAGACTTCCCATTTTGTTTTACAGTGCATAGAAGACTGTCATCAAAATGATTGCTTTGGGGCAGAAAAGGCAATTCTTGATAATTAGATCTTATGGCAGGCTTTCTTACACCCAGTATATAAGAACCATCAGGTATAATACCTTCCCACTATACATCATCTTCTACTCTGTCTTGTAAACATTCTCAGAATGTAGAAAATGAATAGCATGTCCCTTTTCTCTCTGAAATTATTATTTTCCAGAATAGACAGAATTCCAAACATGATTTCACAGGAACCTTAGTGACTAGGACTATTTTGCATATCATCTGAATGCAATTTGCATTTTGACCAGCATTACAGTAAAAACCAGACATCTTTTGCACAGTTCAGTGTCCTTGTATTATATGTTGTTTCATTTATTAGTGCTGGATTTTTTATTCCGTTTCTATTTTCTGTTGAATACAAAGAGCTGTAGTGCCCATTTAAATACAAATACATAATGTATTTTGTAAATTTTACTTCATTATATGTTGTAAAATGCATAACAGCTCTTATTTATGTATATTTTATTTTTATTAAAGATATACCAACCTACACAGTGCTGCTTTTAGTTTTCTTTAGTTTTTCTTTATTGTTTTAAATTGTCTGCACTCTTTTTTTCCCCCAAAAAATGTTTCAAGATAAGTAGAGGAAATAACTATGAAATAAAATACATTCACAGTAAGGATTTTAGTGAAAGCACTAAATTGTAGACCATGGACATATTGTGCCCTTCCAGAGCAGGCATCTTAGGCTTCTCTTTGCTTTTTAAAATCCATTTTAAATATGTTATTTTCAGATTTGAAAATTTGGTATTCAGATGTGCAGTATCATTTTACACATCTGGAGAACATCAGGAATGCTCACACAGCTGGCTATAGCAGCTGATCTCATAGTCATTAAATGGCATGTTTTTAAAGCAGCATATGGAACAAAGACATCCATATTTTGGAGGGCAGGGTTTGGATTTTTAGCATCTGAGCACATACCACCTGCATATTGCTTTCAGAAATGGAACTCTTACTGCCTAAAATGAATTTCTCTCAACAGATCCTCATAATGAGATCTGGTACTTTTTTTAGGCTCACAGTACTCATTTATTTACAGATTTTTTAAAAGGTTTTTTGTTACTACTGTTAATCAGAAAGCTGTAAGTTTGAAAATATATATATTTTAACTGTTTTTATCCTGTTTTATCCTTCAGATACAACCTCAGAGAAAAAGGACTTTTGTTTATGTACAAGAGTGATTAGCTTGTACTGTTAATAGGGTGGATTTCCTGATACTTAATTGAAAGCAGGTGGATAATTGAAACAAATGTGTAGCTAATCAAGGGCAGGCCATCAGGTGATCCTGAGGCTATGCCTGATTCTGTTCAGGATAAAAACCTAACTTTCAAGCTTGTTTGCTTTAGAGGCTAATGTGAAGAAGATGAGAAGTACTGATTCCTGGGGAGAGCCCAATTAGAGTATCACAGGCACTAAAAATGGCTGATACCAGCTTACAGTCCTGAAGCCTTATTTGCTTTAGAAGCAACTTATGATTTTATTTTGAGGTTTGGTGGGTTTTTTGTCAATGCTAAGGATGCCTTTTAATAAGCCAAACATTAGGAGAAAAATATGAATGTGCCTCTTACATGCAAGTTCTAATCCACTTGTAGCTGTATGATGTGTTTTGTTAATATTCCCATATCAAAAAAAATTTAGTATCAATCTGCTGACATGTAATGGGTTAATTAAAGGTGACCCTGAGCTTAAAATAGCTCTCCAAATACACCTACTACATTTCTAATAACCTTTGAAACCTACTTAGTAAAGTATGATAAGGAAGAGAGCAGAAATAATGGCTGCTTGCATCATCAGTTAAGCAACTTCTAGGTTTAGAGTGCCTCTTATATTGCAATTAAATTTGGATTTTATCTTTGCCTATGTGCTTGCACAGAGCATTCAGATACCTGGACCCTGAAGTTAAGCAGGAGCTCACCTCCGTATGTCTCATGTTTTTTCTTTTCTAACCCACGCTCCAGGGAGAGGACACATATTTTTGTCTCTACTACCAAGTACAACATCTTGTCAATAATGTGCAGTGGGAATTATGTTTCTCTGTCACCTCTACTTGTTTCTCTGACCCACTTCTCTCTACTTTTCTGATCCTTTACCTTGTACACAGTATTGCTAACAAAGCTGCATTCTACTTACAGGAATTAGGTGTTGCAAGCCTTCACTTCTTAGTCAGTTTAACTAATGCCTATTTTCCTTGTCTTACAGAAGAAGATCTTTACAAGCAGGTATGTAAGCAGTGAAAACAGGTAGTCTGTCTAAAGTGCTACCAATTGATTTTACTTTTCCTGCTATGGTTCAATTTTCTACTGAACATCTCTTTGACTTGATAATATTTCTTTTTTATTCAATCTCAAATTCAATGTATGGTTGGCTGTGAGAGAAAAAAAATGTTATAAGTCCTACTTGTTACTAATAAAAATACCTTGTATTTGTACTGAATTTTATATCCTAGTGTTAAACATAATTAGAAGTTAGAACATGAGAGATTTGTTAATTTCCTTCTTGTGGTTTATTGTGGAGCATTTTTTACTGGATATTTTCTTGCATTCTTTGTTTTTTGTTTTTTGTTTTTTTTGTTTTTTTTTTTTTTGACTTTATATATGACTGGACAAAATTCAGTAAAATATTTCTCATGACCTTTAATATATAATCACAAAATCAGAGCTCTCTTTTGCAGAACTTCCTGAAAAACATTAACCCTGAAAGTTAAGGAGGAGACAGACAGCCACACAGTTAATGTGGGGTAAGTTTAGAAAACTACTACAGTCTGTATTTTATATCTCTTTCCAGAGTGTAATAAAAGCTACAAAACTTAAAAACTGGTCATTGCTACTGACAGTACTAAGACTATCATTTCACTGGTAAGAGAGAGATTTTTCGGCATAAAGAGTTCCAAAGTTTAGAGTATTCAAATTATTATGACCCAGAGCTGCAAACCATCAAGGATAGTAGTAGAAATGATGAAACAAAGGCTTCAAGGTTTTAAAATTGTTTATTAAAATATCTTATTTTAAAGAAGTTAGAAAGCTTGGTTTCTCAAAAGCCTTGCATCTTAATGTCAAGAGAGATGAGAATTTTGTCTTTGTTTTATTCCTTTGATTATTTGAGGGTCAAGATTTTAAAAATCTTGTGAGGTTCTCATGTCTTTCACTCATTAACTTTTCCTGGGATTCTTATCTATTAAACATATATGTAAATGTATATGCAAAAACAATGTTACAGGAATTAACTCCCACAAGAACAAATCTTGAATTCTTTAAACATTGGTAGTTGCTATTTTTCGGTCAGTAGTATATGACAGGCATAGTTAAGGATTTAGACAAGGGGGCTGTCCAAGCAGTAGTCAGATTCTGCAAACCTTTCTTACAGGGGAGCAGAATTTGGCTGTAAGGGCTTGATCATCAGCTTTTCACTGTTTGGTCTTGAGAGGATCACTTTCACTGTCTCTCCTTTGTGTTAATGAATCTTGACTACATTCTTGGCAGTCCTATGGAAATCTCTGAGGGTTTAGAAAAAAAAAAAATTCCTGAGAAACATTTTTTGGAAAATCTCCAGCCCATATTATGCTTCATTTCTCTACCTTGCTTGGTCAGTGACTAGAGACATGCCTTGAGGAAATTGCTGTATTTCTCCATACTCACTTAGAGGGCTTCTAAGGGGGGGGAAGAGGGAAGGAGGAATAAAATAAAAATAATTTAACATATTCCTTAAAAGACAGTGACCTCTCAGAAAATATCATAATTCTAACAGATGAGGCAGACTTTCGTAATTTTAAGGGGAGAAAAATATCATCTAAACTCTAGAACTGCTACATAAAAACAAGGGTGAATGTACCAGTTTTGCTGAGAAGTTGTCAGCCATGCTGGGATGTCTTGTTGTGGAAGTAGCAGTGGTCCTGATGGGGACAATGGGAGGCAGGGGGTGGTGGTTTAAGCCCTGTTTGGTCCCAGCTAAATCTGTCTGCTAAAGTCTGCCAATGTTCTTTGAATGTATTCAACTCACAAGTGCTTGTCAGCACAGCACAGGAGACTGGGTGTTTAATGCACTGCACAAAAGAAAACAACTCTAAATGATTAAAGCATTTGTCAATAACAATAAATGGGCTGATGACAATTTTGAGCTGAGGCACAGCTCAGAAGATGGTCTGGTGAATGGAGTCAAAGGCAAAGAGATCCCTTGTTTAACCTGCGAAGTTCTGGGACCAGCCCCAGGGAACAAAGTGCTCCAGCCAAATGCCTTAAAAGAAGTTGTTTGCTGTCAGCCAGTGTTTTCTCTCTGGGGCAAGACAGTAGTTTTTAGCATCTTTATGACATAGGAACCAATCCTGAACCTGGAACAAAAGCCATTTTTGGTTTTTTCCACCATTTTAAAATTCAAAAGTTGCTGAGGAAAGAGGCAACACCAATGCATTAAAAAAAAAAAAAAAAAAAAAAGAAAGAAAGAAAGAAAAAAAAAGAAAAAAGGCCATTTAGTATCCAGTGTATTCTCACTACTGCAACACTTAGAAGAACTCCCCTCTACTTCCCCAAGTGTATCAACTTGTTTCCGAAAAGGACAGCAGTGAAATACTAGGACTTTGACCAAACTTTAAAAGTGTAGATGAATTGCAGTAACTTGGAAGGGTGTGAAAAGAGAAGAAAAACTATCAGATGATTTTAGGCAAGAGGTAAATGGTAGAACACAGACTGGATTGAAATGAAAACTTTCAGGGCTCTCTGATCTAATACTGAATTTCATTACCAACTGAAGAAATGAACCTAATATGAATCAAGCAAAGCCAAAAGAATTTAATGTTAATAGCAGTATCTTGTTCTTATGTAGCACTTTTCATAAAAAAAAGAATAAATTTTAAGACAGGTCAAAAACATTTGTTTTTTCACAGGAAAAGGAAGAAAATTGGAGACTCTACAATAGTACTGTAGAAATCATAATAGGAAAGATAATGCCTCCTTGGGTTATTTTCTTAGCTTTAGCACAAAAGATCAGAGGAGGCATGAATGGATGTTAAAGAAAAATAGGTTCAGAAGAGACATACAGAGGCTTTTTTGCACTCAGTGTAATCAATGTTACTAATGGCCTTCCTGGCAGGTTGTTTTGAAGCAGTATTAGTCAAGAAGGTGATAGTGTCCTACCTGTCAGAACTATATTAAGAGGGCACAGGCATATTTTCTCATCTTCTGATATTATGGGATCTAGCTGAATTTAAGAAATATTCTTGAGACTTGATTTTTGGTCATACTTTCTCTGTATTTACCATACTTGTGCATGGCCAGAAGAGTACCCTTTCCTCACATATCAGGACTTCCTATGTGCCAAAAAATATCCAACATGAATCAAAGCTGGGACAGCTCAAGAGAGGACTGAACCTTAGTATTTATGTAAATTAGCATTCAGAGTACATTTTTACCTGTGATTTTCCTACTTTTTTTCTGTGTATATGCATTGTGTTCAGATTAACATTTTTGCATAAAACAAAGGCATGTATAAAATATTCTAGTAGACCAATATCTAAAAATATTTTTAATACATAATAACTGAAGATGCAGTGTAGATTAATATACTGAAAACCTAAAGTTCAGAAGTTTTTCTGCTTTTGTTTTGTTTTTCTTTTTACCTCTATGTAATCTCCTGTAGGCCTTTGACTTCCATAGCAGTAAAATTTGTGGTCTTCATTTGCAAGGGCTGAACACTTTCTTCGGCTTTAGCATCTGTGGAAAACAGTTTGTCTTAGTCTGGGTTTATTTTAAAAACATATAGTGATTGAAATAAACATCAATCAAAAATAATTATGTTCCAACCATTCACTTGTGTTATACTTCTGCAATACGAGGAATATCATACGTGCGACAGAATTTCCTGATTCTAAGAGCATGAGGTGATAATTGCAAAGTCTTGGTAATCCTCACAACAATCCTTTTCATACATTTATATGTCAACTTTGTATGAAGTTCTTAGGAAGCAAAAATGTGTGCATGTTAAAAACATTGTTTCTTCTTTAATGTAATCCTCCCTAATACCATGTGATGTTCCAGTGCAAAGTCACAAGGAAAAAGAGGGAGAGAGGAAGGCAATTTTTCTGTTTCAGGGGGTTTCAGTAGCCGTTTCTAATGATAGGAGTAAGAAAGGTACAGCTGAAGTGCAATACTGTTTTTGATATGGAGAAGCTGGCAAGTAATTAGCTTTCCAAGTCAGACAAGGCACTGGAACATTCAAGATCTTTCATTACATAGTGTAGTGTAATATTAATATGTTTTGCTGTTCCTTATTTCTCCAGTCCTCATCCTGCTTTTGCAAATCTATACATGGAACTCAGCTGCATCTTGGGTATCTAGACATGAAGTTGTGCTAGGCGCTCTCTTTAGTCAATAAGGAGAAATAAATATCTCTAGAAGGTGATGAATGGTATCTGTTTTTCTTCTTTAACTATAAAGCTGAAAGTGATTAACTGTAACTTGGGTATCTGCCTTCATCACATCCAATGTTAGATGCATCCTACCTATGTCTTTAAATATATTACTTCATCCTCTAAATGTATTCTCATCTGGTGGTAAAGCTACTATTGAATAAACTGAGAAACAACAACATGTTCATTCCTAGAGTTCAGCAGTCTAAATCATTTTAATGACTCCAAAGTGATCTGGAGTGTTCCTCTGCTATCTATTCAGGCTAGCCTGGGGTACCTGTAGCATTCATGTCTGTAGAGAATAAATGTCTGATTAACTTGGCAGGCAGATCAGATAGGAAGAGCTTGCTGGACCTAAAGAGCTTCTCAGCAAGTTTTTAAGAATATGGTTTGACTTTACACTATAGACAGTACTCAGAAAACATTCCTCAGATAATCTTGCATGTCTTTCTATTAATTAAACATGAATTTCTAGTTTGACATACTGGGCAAGTCTGACAACGTTTCTTAAAAAGTCATATATTTGCTGAGCTTTAGTTGCCAGTTAATTCATAAAACTTCACAGTTGCCTCTCCTTAGTCCTCTCACCATGTTTCTAGATTTTGCTGGACTTAATTCACAGCTATTTTCTCTTCTTGGAGTGTCTATCCTACATCATTTATTTTTTGACAACTACCTGTACTAATTCTTGTCCCCAGTCTTTGCTGTGTCTGGATTAGTTCTATCTCCAAATAGTTGTCTGTCCATTCTGCAAGCAAGATTGCTTCCCTCCCCTTCCCCCTCAAACTTAAACATACTCTTGATGTCCTGGTGTATGATTTAGCATTTCATTTACTTCCTTTAGTTTATAAAAAGCCCTTAATTTTTATCAAGTCAGCTGCAGTTTCCATTAAGGTTTTTCATTCTTTTCCATTAGCAAAAATGCACCGTTCCCACCCCAGTTTCTATTTGAATTGCTCTCTTCTCATCCATCTGTATTTCCACAGCTTACTTCACACTGTGTATATTCTTTGGAGACCAGCCTGAGAACTGTCTGGCTGAGATATTTTTTTTTTCTTTGGGCAAAAAAAAAGTCAGAACAGAAATTGAAAAATATCAAAGAGTTAGAGTAATGCAGTGTCTATGGTCCTGTCAAACAGCTGTCCAGTGCTCACATTTGGTGCTGTCAAATGTGGGAGAAGGCAGGGAGGCTATGGTCATTGGCTTTATCTCTGTCGTCTTCTACGACTGTTGTGGGACTGAATGAGTTTCTGGCACAAATTACTCTCTCCCAAAACTTTTGGGCGGTTTGACCCATCTGGTATTCCAAGCATGTATTATAAGTATGTTCCAGATGCTTTCAGTCACATGCTAATGACAAACTACCTTATTGTTTCTGTGTTCTTCTTACCTTAGAAAAACTGCATGCATTTTTGGTTTGCTTTCATTAAGAAGTTTGTTTTCCTCAGCTAGCCAGGGATTAATAAAAATCCCGAACTGTCCCTTCTGCTCAGCGAAGGTCTTTACCACTTAATGACATGTTTTATATGCAGTTTTCACAACGTCATATTTGCATTCCTTCCAGATAGCAAAGTTCCTTTTAAACTTGATTTCTCTTTGCAACTTTACATTGATTTCTCTTTTCAGCTTTGCACATCTGTCTTCATATAGTCAATAAAAGCATTGCAGGGGTTAGTCATTTTACAATGGATATATCTGATCAAATTTTTGGAATGAAAAAGATGTACATAGATGTCTGACTGATACTTGATCTGCTCCTTACACTCATGAAAGCAGATATCTGATTTGTTTACCTATCAATGCTGTATGCATACATATTTTCAGTTTCCTGCAGACACTGAAGTGACATTTTGGATCCATGGCTATTCGGCATTATCCTGATGGTAGGGTATATAAACATAAATGGTGTTTGGGCACTTGTAAATATATTTTTGTAAGTTTAAAATGGTCTCCTTTTTAAATGATGTTGTCCTTAAAGTGGAAAAATAAATCTTAATATATTTTGTTCTTTGTCATTTTAATATACTCATTCCTTTTCTGTTGCACATCTCACTTCATCTAACTAAACTTTGAAATATTCAGGATGTTGCTTCAATGTTATGCCATTTTTAATACTTGCTTTTTCAAAGTATGAGCTGGCTTCTCTTCTCTGCTAAGGTCAAGCACTGGATTAGCTAGATTAGACTGTGACATGCACAATGATTCTATTTTCCATTGCCCTCTGAGTGATTTCTCATCTCACCAATGGAAAAACAGCCACATAATGTAGTGTGGCAAACATTCAAATACTTGCCACATCAGGCACTGATACCAGCCAGAGTAACAGTGTAAAAGTACAGCAGTACAGCCAGAGAGTACAAAATGTCAGTGCATCAATGTATCAAATGTGGCTGAGGGGTTTTTTACCCATTCAAATGACAAAAAATTGTTATTTGCTATGATTCTCAGCTGTCTTCAGGGCACTCATCTGTTATAGGACTCATTTCAATACACAAATGAATTGTGAGAAGCCTTCATGCTGCACTGATATTGCACCCAGCCTGTTTGCAAATCATTCTAGCTGTAGATGTTTCTAAAGGGCTCAGCTATCACAATAATACCAGTTATGTAAAACTTAATAGAATGTTATGGGTCTGGTTAAGAAGAACAGAAAATTCTGAACTGCTGAAGAGACCTTACTCTCTGATTTTTGTTTATGTAAATCCACAAGCTTATTCAAATTAACTGTTTTAGGGAATATTTTGAGTTGCTTAACAGAAACTATGATGGTGGCTACATGAAGTACTAGGGAAATTTCACAATTTATGTCATGGAGTGAACATTTTATCTCGAAGTGAAAGATGATGTTCTTAAGATGTTGAAACATTCTTCCTATCCTGATTTATTCCACTTACTATTAAACTTTCCCATTAATATGCCTCAGGTGGAAAAATTTGGGTATAGAAAGTTGCAGCTATTCATTTCATTCCAAATATTTATTACAGAATCACAGAATAGTTGAGGTCTGAAGGGACCTCTGGAGATCATCTAGTCCAACCCCCCTGCTCAAGCAGGGTCGCCTAGGGCATGTTGCACAGGATTGTGTCCAGGCGGGTTTTGAATATCTCCAAGAAAGGAGATTCCACAGCCTCTCTGGGCAGCCTGTTCCAGTGCTCAGTCACCCTCACAGTAAACAAGTTTTTCCTTAGATTCAGACAGAACTTCCTGTGTTTCAGTTTGTGCCCATTGCTTCTCGTTCTGTCACTGGTCCTCTTTACACCCTCCCTTCAGATATTTAAACATACTGATAAGATCCCCCCTCAGTCTTCTCTTCTCCAGGCTGAACAGTCCCAGCTCTCTCAGCCATTCCTTATATGTAAGACACTCTCGTTCCTTAATCATCTCTGTAGCCCTTTGCCAGACTCGCTCTGGTAGCTCCATGTCTCTCATATATTGGGGAGCCCAGAACTGGACACAGTACTCCAGATGTGGCCTCACCAGGGCTGAGTAGAGGAGGAGGATCGCTTCCCTCAACCAGCTGGCAATGCTCTTCACAATGCAGCTGATGATACCAGTGTCTGGCTCATGGTCAACTTGTTGTCCACCAGGACTTCCAGGTCCTTCTCTGCAGAGCTGCTTATCTGCTATCTGATCCTTTAATATGGTTCAGATACTACATACATAACTGGATATTTTTTTAATGGGTACTAGATCCATAAACTGGACTTGATGGCAAATAAAGAATTATTCAAGCACTCCAGTTTGCTATGTGATGCTTTTTTTTTGTCTAATCTGATTTGGGGAGCAAGCTGCTATAGTGTCATATAACCATCTAGTGTTTCTTCCTTAGATAAACCTTAGCTATTTCTTCTAAAAAGAAAAAATGGGAGACTGAGGTTGAAGACCTGTCCATTCCCTTCTATAATGGTAAACGTCATATGGTTCTTTCCATGGATTTTAGAAAGGCTGATATAATAAAAGTACATGTATTATTCCTGCTGGTCTGCAACCTCAGCTTCTTCTAATTTATAACCAACAAGTAGTCAAATGTTCCTGTTCCAGCTGCTATTCTGCCAACTAGTATTCTATTACTTTTCTCCACTCACAGGTGGATACACATCATTAATTTGTAGGCAACATCCATATTCCCACTATTTTTATTGGCAAAGCAAAGGATGCACTTTTGTCACATAAGTTGATATTTTAGCAAATTGCAGTTGCATGCTATTTGTGATAATACATAATATATTAAGATATTTAATAAAAAACATCTCAAAACAACCACTCAAAGAGCATTGTTGTTATCCTTCTTCCATGCCAATATTAAGGCCCCTAACTACCAGTTTAGAACATAGCATGGTTTCATCCTTAACCATCACCCTTACAGCTTTGCTTTGTAATTAAATATCCAAGTAACAATGAAAGAGATGCTTTACTGTATCCCAGGAAGACTGGATATACAGTGTTTCCTTTGTGCAGAAATCGAGTGAGTGTGACAAAATGGAAATCAGATTAGCCTCACACCCTTGGTAAACCCATGCTATTTTTCCAATAGCTTTTTGACTTTCTGTGCGGCTCTATTTCCTCTAAAATGTATTCTAAATATTTTCATGCTATTGAGGTCAGATAATTGGCCTGTAGTGACTTAGATCATTCCTCCCCACCAGCCCCAACTAAATATAAACATTACATCTGTTATTTTTCAAATACAGAGTAGTCTTCCTGACTCATATGTGTGTTTCAACTACTTTAAATAGTTGCTTCTGGTCCTACAGTTTCACTCTCCAGTTCTGTTAGTACTTTAGGATGATGGCTATTCAAACCTTTGTGTTTTACTTCAACCCCAATGATCATTTCTACTTCTGGCTATCTGTTTTCCCTTTATGTATTTATCCTCATTGGAAACAAAAGCTTAGTGAGATCTGACTCAGCTTTGAGAGATCTCAGTTCATTTCATCGCTTCTTTATTTTTCTAAGATAAACTCTTCCTTGTTGATCAGTTTTTCCTTTGATTCCTTCTATGGCCTCTACTCTTTACTAAAATAGTTCTTGAGGTGGTTACTCATTCAATATTTTTTTCCTAGCTAGGAACAACACCTAAGATATTTAAGAAATTCTAAGCTTCTTCTCTATTTAAAACATTGAGATCTGTAGTACAGAGACTTCATTAGTTATACCTCATTTATCTAAGTTTGCTTTTTAAATAAATAAATATTTAAAGAATAAGATAATAGTTTACCTATAGAATTCTAAGTGAATCATCTTCTCAAAGAAAACACTGTTCTATTTATGCCTATTGACCACAAAAGTACATAAATCAGATGTACTTAAATAAAGACTACTACTCAATATTTCCTTTTTTTAGTATAAATGTAATTTACTGTGGTCTGGAAAGCACACAGTCAGCTCGTGGTCATAAAAGCAATACAGATGTTGCCATATGGACAGGTATTTGATGTGATGACGCTATTGAATTTTGGCAGTCAAATCCAATCCCCATAGACCTAAATTTTACTTATAACAACCCAAATTTATAACTTTGGGGAATTTTTTTCTTCAGATTGCAAAAGCCTTTTTTTCACATCTATCTCAAGAAAAGCTTAGGCAGGTTTTTACTGATGCAATATAGTCTCACAAAATGTGAGAAACTCAGAATGTTTACGTCTGTCAGTCAGATTCTGACAAAAACTGATTCAATCTCATGTTCACTTAGCGGAATTTCAACAGGAACAGATGATCCCCTCTGTTTGTGTAATTAGAATAATACTTATTTTACTATTGCAGAAAGCGTTTAGATAACAAAATAGTTGTATTTGTACAGTGCTTCTAGAATGTGTTAAAGATTCTATTAATACTCTTAACATTCATGAGTTCACATAAACTTCCAGTTCAAGTTCATCTTTACTCTAAAGCTCAATGTTCAGCTGGCCAAAATGTATGGTCTGAAAACTGTTGAATTTAGCATTCTTTTATATCAAAACAAATCCAAAAAAAAAGAAAGCTTCAGGACCAGAAAGCTTTCATGAGACTTAAACTCAGCTTGTCTTCAATGACATAACTTGTATTTGAGAAAATAGTTGTAAAAGAAGAAGGAGAATATTGTAATGGAGTTCATCACAGAAAATTTTGAATAAGCTATGAAGAAAACTGTTTAACATTGAAAGCTACCAAGGGAAATGATCTGAGCCTCATTAAAAATTATAGTGAACATGTGTATCTCAAAAATGAACAATATTTGATTTTTTTAAATCTAGACCACATACTTAAAGAAATTTGATATCAAACCTCTGAAGCCTTGCAGACGTATTTAAAAATTTAGGTGATACCAAGGATAAATTATGAACCAGAGCAGCAGCATTATTTTACCCACACATCTCTTACCTTATCACACATCTCCATTCATCCAGTGACTTCTTCACACACAGTCCCTTCCTCCTCCCCACTGCAGTTTGCACCAAATAAAAATCCTATTTTCACTCAGTGTTTCCTCAGACAGATGTGTTCTGACAAGAGCAGCTAGAGATCTAATTCCAAGCCCAGGTTGCACAGCAAGCAATAATCTTTCATTTTAATGTGGTTTAATAGGTTATTTTCAGCTGTAGAAGTACTCGGTAAAAATATATCCTAGCTATGATAAACACTGGTAAAAAGCCAGTATATAAGCAAATATAAGCACCTCTAAAACTTAAAGAATCATGACATTCCAGGCAACCTTAATCAATATAAAAGTAGCAATAAAATCCTAAAATACAAGTATTCTCCACCACTAATAAACTTATCCTTGCTGGGAATTGCAAAAAGTTAATGCTTTAGAAAAGATGGATCTTTTCCTAAGAGGTGATCAATATCAGATGGCTTTGGTAGGTTTATCCAGATTAATAGTGCCATGGACCTGTAGACATTAAAGCTAGTCTCACCCGATAGGACATTTTTGCTCCATTTCATCACTGCATAATAGAGTAAACTGATATCCTAGTCAGCTTATGTTCAGAACCATGTAGGTTCTGTTTTGTAATCCAGAGCCATAGTTGACAAGCTCTGTAGATCCAAGTTCTCTTTGAGTCCATCAGACAATCATAGAAAATTTTGGTCTGGAAGAGACCATTTGGGCCAAACTCCTGCTCAGAGCAGGGCTAACTTCAAAGCTTTGTCCAGTTGCTCAGGGCTTTCTGCAATTGAATTTTGAAAATCTCTGAATAGGGAGATACCACAGCCTCTCTGGGCAACCTATCCCAATCCTTAACCATTCTTATAGTGAATAATTTTCCGTAGGTCCAAACAGAATTTCTCACGCCACAATTTGTGACCATTGCCTCTCCTTCTTTCCATGAACACACCTAGGAAGTGTCTGGCACCATCATCTTGGTGACCACCCGCTTCAGAGAGCTGAAGAGTACAATTAGATTCATCCTTAGCTTTGTCTTCACCAGGCTAAACACAGCAAGTTGTTTGGAAAGCATTTTATTTAAATATCAAGCATCCTTTAGCTTTATTCTCTGTGAAATAGTTGAACGTGGGGAAAATGTAACTTCCCACATAATTTTTAAAAAGTACCATGTAAGGCAAACAGAAGCAGACCATTTCACTTTGTCTTTTGGTGCCCTCTTCACAGGCAAACTGATGCTACTATTCTGGTGTCCAGAGACTTAAACATGCTGGCATTCTTCCCTACTTGGGTCGTGAGTCAGCAATGTGTAACCAGTCAACTCTCAAATCAGAGAACACTGAAGGGAATCAAAAACCCATTTTTCTTGTGCTACTTCTATGAGAGAGTAAGTTTTAAGTCATATTTGGTTAGTCACTGAAAATTTATGTCCATTAAGGTCCCTCCTCGTTTGCTTAAGTCCAGAGGGACTAACAAGAACATTTAAGTCAATTACAATAGATTTACAATTATAATAGAGTTACAATACATTTGCCAATTACAATAGTCCAAAAATTATCCAAAACTACAAAATGGTCTTAAAATGATATTTTGATAAAAATATGAATTTCTTTTGATATTTGAACCTTTAAGGTACATACGGAGCTACATTTTTCTGCTATATATGAGACATATATATAAATACATATTTTTTACTTGTTTCTTTTAAAGGAGAAATGAGATTTGCATACAAGTAGCTCAAATATTCAATTTGAACAGCTTTGAATTATCTAAAAGGTTGCCTGTAAGTTCAGAGAAAGTAAATATGGTATCAATTCCTCAACTATGTGGATGTAATCCTAAAATGTGAAAGGAAGGAGAGAAGGCTGAATTGTTTCACTAAGGAGCAAAATAGTGCAAATGAGTAATGAATACTGATCTCAAAATATAGCTTCTGTTGTTTTATGCTATATAATAATATTTAGTACAATCAAAATTATTTTTGAAAAGAAAAACTTGATATCCTTATGGTCTTCTCCTCTAACTTCTCTATTAGTTTATGTAATGACTTGAAATTAGACAAAAGACCTTGCTTGCGATATTGGTACTTGCTGGAAGTCTGAATAGGTGTAATTCAGTTCAGATTTAATAGACATGTTTTTTAAACTATACAGAAATGTACCCCAATAAAGAATGGGGTACAAAGAGTAGTCTTTTTTTCCTCCATCTTTTCCTTGCATTTTTAAAGACCTTATGACTGGAATATTCAACTATTTGGCAGTAAAAGTGATTGATCAGTAAAAATGTAATTGAATTTGATGCAATCTCTATCTGGTAATATTCAGATCATATAATACAGTTACGGAACTCCTGTCAGTGCATTTCATTTTTATGCCCAGGCATTTAAAGAAAAAAAAAACCACCAACAATGGAAAGTATTCTGTGTATAAGAAAAGATTCTGTGTGGGAAGGGTTAGATAGTAATTATGAGGCTTTTATTTCACTAATTATTCTTCAGCCTTTCAAATGTCAGTATAGGTCACAGAGGCAGCCATTGTTCAAAGGAGACCAGAATTTAAATAGGAAGGACACACTAGATATGTCAAACAGATACTAACTTGAAATAATGTCAAATTATGCATTAGTAAAATACAAGAATCAGCTACATGATAAACTTTATCATACTTCTATTTTCAAGTTCACTAGCTTTTGTGCAGCATTTTCCCTTGCTTTTCTTTCTCATATAGACCTCAGTGGTGAATCTGAAAATATACTAGATTTACATTCATGCTTCACTTCATTAAAGGTTATTTATCAAGAAAGTTAAATCCAATCTTGAAACAAGAGATATTCATGCTGCGTCTTTGTATACTTCTTAAATTTTATTTGGGGGGAATAGAGAAAAAAAGATACATGTACCATAAATGTATTATGGATATTTGGCTTCCTTTCCCTAGTTCTTCATCTTCCTGGTAGGATAGACATCTCTCTGTCCTCAGTAATCAGTCAAAATTTTTGCCCTCCTCCTCCCTTCCCATCCCCACCTTTTTGCATTTAAAGAGAAAAGCCAGCCATTTGTGGTCAGGATGATGGTTGAGTTCAGTATAAGTTGTGTATGATATATATACAAATATATATTTTTACAAATATATATATATTTTTAAATACAAAGCTTTGCAACACTTGTATTTTGATGCTTTAATAGATGAGATTTCTTTGAAATTCTGACCCTATTAACTTCAAGAGAGTAAAGCCTTTATTTTCTCAGTGGTTGTCCTCTTTTATAGAAATTTGGATCCAGGTGACACTGAAATAACTCAGTTTTATTATAATAGTTTTTTAGTTTTCACGGTAGTTTGAGCTTTGTGGGTTCAGAATATTATGTTGATGCTAGGTGATATAAACATCACCATTGTTAGGTATGAATATTTAGTCTACACTGTCCTTCAGTAACTGGATAGGTGTTGTTAAATTAGATCTTTAGTGATCTTCCTATTTCAGGTTTTTCTCAGAGAAGATGATCTGAGGTTAGAATTCAATTGACAAGACTTATTTAAATGTCCAGGAAAACTTTAGGCATAGTTTTTGTTTCTGATTCATGCAACAAACCTCACCCAACATGAGAATCCCTCGGGCACCCAGATTCAGTAGCCAGACATTTTGATGCGTTTAAGATGCTCACATGTGCAGGATATTCTTATGCCAGCTTACCCTCTGTGCATGCCCCATTTCAGTTCATGTTATCATGCCAATATCTAAATCCTACCCCAGCTGTTTGGAAAACCCACAATTACAGTCAAGGCTGGCAGTGACCAACCACTCTTAGAACAGGCAGCTAGGGGAATTGTTCTTGGTGATAGACATCATAAACGGATGACAAAGGACAATCTCCCGGCATCAGCACAAAGAGGTTTTTTGCTACAGGGGCAGCCAGGGGAACACGTTTTGGTGCACTTTATTAGTTTTCTACCATCTTTCTAGTGAACAGCTAATGCAGATGAGGAAGGCCTACATATCTTGCTCTTACCTGAAGCCACTGACCAGCTGGGGCAATGGTTGCTTTACTTCTAGCGTTCTGCCAGCTGAGCAAAAGGTTTGTCTGTGTACATATGTGTGTATGAGTGGGTGGGTGGATGTTGGAGAGAAGGAGGTCCCTGCTGAGGCTCCCTGCAGAGCTGGTTATGGGGAACCTCCACTGAGGCTTATGAGTAGAGGTTTCTCAAACAGCTCTCTTCAAGGGCTCACACCTACGCTTGTAAGTCATCCCTGAGCCCAGGCATTTAAACCCCCCGGGGGTAACACACTCAGGGCCCTGTCAATTGTCTTCTGTATTTTGGGATCCTGAATAGTGGAAATTCTACTGCATCAGAAGGCTTTTCTTCCCATCTCCCTTTGTTTCTAGGAGTTTTTCTTTAGCAAAAAGCCTGGCTCAGTGAATTTCAATGGGAAAGATGTGCTTATGTATCAGAACTATAATTTATTTAAGATGCAAGATGAGAAAGTACATACAGATCTGTCAATAATCATTCAGATAATCTTCTAGCATGTAGTTCGAGTTTCAGAGTTTCCCAGTGACTGTATTTTTCCAGTTTGATCAGTCCTAAAGGCAGTGGTCCAAAGCCTCTGCAATTCTTTTCTAGAACTGTAACTAGCAAGTTGCTACAAACTCCTGCTGGGAACAAAAGGGTCAACACCTGTCCTGAGATGCAGTCAGAAAATGTCTCTGGCACTCACAAATGCCTATTCTCTTCTCTTTGAGGTTTGCCAGCTAGCAGTAAAGAGGTGAGATAAGGACTGTGATGTGGCTGCTGCCCAAGGAGATGTAGAACACTTTCCCTGAGGCCCTTCCACCTTAAATAAAATACAGTTCTGGTACGTTGGCATACTTCACCCATTTAAACTCACTGACTCAGGCCCTTGCCACCCTCTTGTCCCAGAGAACTTCTAGCTATATAGATATTGTTTCATGTCCATGAAAACATCAACCTGACATTGTAGCAGTCCTGCTACTCTGGAAAGAAGGGAGCAGATTATATTGTTTGATTCTGGGCTTCAAATAGTGAGAGTATTTGGAAGAAAGATAATGCCCATCCATGAGCCACACTTTCTAGTAGATAGTGAGTTCAGGAGCTTTAATTTATATTGCATCTCCACAGGGCTAGTCTATGCTTCCTTTGCGCTATTGTTTCCTAGGTAATCCTTGATATTCAGGAGGAAGGTGAGAGAAGAGAGCAGTTGTTCACTCCAAGTGTTGTTAAAAAGGAGTGTAACGGTTATAATGAACAAGCGAGGCCTTGTGCCAAGGCAGGAAAAAATGACTTTGGGCTGATTCAAGGTATTATGCAGTCTTAAGTCTCCTCAGAAATGCAAAGAGTAAAAGCTAAGGCACTAGCTTGCTGAAGAACTGCCCTTTGAGTGTAAAGAGGCTTAGCTGCTCAGAACTGCATTATGACTAAAATGCATTAAGTAATTTAAGCTACCTACATGTTCATTGGCTAAACAAGGGGCTAAGTCAGGAGGGATGTGGATCTCAACATTACAGTTTTACAGCACTATTGAAGTCATTTTGAAATCCCAAGCTATTTATCCCACAAATTGTAATTTCTGAAGTTCAAGGATGTTGTTTTTCCACATGGCATCTTTCATCTCTCAGACTACTAAAAGATATTGGGAGCTCTAAAGTGTTGTCACTTGCCCACTAGAAGTGATACAAATATTGTCAATTTCAAAGGCCACTTGCTGTTAAAAAAAACAAAAAACAAAAAAACCCAAAAACTAAGGGAGTCAAAGATCTGTGTTTGAACTGATTACCAACAGCTAAAGCTGTATCTTTTCCCAGTCCTCAAAGTTATCTGCAATGCCTGAATTATTTTGGTTAGAAAATGTCTTTTGCAGAGCAAAGAGGAGGAGACTTTTGGATTTCTCTTCCTTTTCTTCTTGAGAGAAGAGAAGAGAAGAGAAGAGAAGAGAAGAGAAGAGAAGAGAAGAGAAGAGAAGAGAAGAGAAGAGAAGAGAAGAGAAGAGAAGAGAAGGCCAGAACATTTCTTAAGAGATTTTCCAGGGAATTGCACAAAACCCCTGAAATTCTTTTAGCCTTTATTTTTCCTCCTTTTTTTCTGATCTCCATCTTCTAAAGCATAAAATATTTTTTATTTTTTCCTCCTTTAAAATCAGAATATAGATCAGAATATAGTATCTTCCTCTCCTCCTCCCCTCCCGGCCCTTTATCTAGTTGCCCACAGGGTGTATGTTGTCTGTGAAAGTTTAAACTCAATAAATGTTGATGTTATTATAGACAATAAAAATTGAAAATTAGATAGTTTTATCATTCTAAGTTTAACCTAAATTTCTCTTTACTGTTACCTAAAGATATTCTTATCTGTATCAGACATGCATTTATTCCAAGAAAAGTTACCTTTCCTATTTCTCATTCATGACACTATTCTAATTTCTTCAAAACTGACAGGGAGAAATAACATAACTGTAAAGAATAAGCCATATACTCTGAACTGCGTTCAAGGAAAAGAGCAGATTTGATACAGATGAGCTTTGGATAAGGTGAGATTCAAATTTTGATTTTAGAATGCTTGAAAAGCAAGAAATATAATTTTTAGAATTGTCAGTTATAAAGACAACAATTCCTACATCACCAAGTTACTGTTAAGCTTCTTCCTATTACACAATTATTTTAATTTTTTTACCTTATAAATATTCCTTTGTGTGATCTTCCAATAAACAAGTGAAAATGGATTCCCCTGAGTCACTTACCAAAAAATCACCCAGGAAGAACTGGTTGTGGTCTAGAAAAACATATATATTTTTCAATATTATAATACATTATAGTCAACAGCAACTGTGATACCTTTTTGTCTGAATAGCAGTTGTATCTGCATAAGCTGTTGCATAAGAACAGAAGCCATTTGTGTCGTCTCCACTCTAGATACCAACCATAAAAATACAAATTCTCCAAAGCTCCTTATCTCAATATTGTTAATAACAATCTGCCTTTCAAAAATGATCACAAATGCAGCAGCTGTCTCATTTCCAGTGTATCTGCTAAATCCTACAAAGACAAAATTGTTCTCAGTTATTTAAATGTGAAAATATACATGTATATTTTTTTTGCTTCTACAACCTACTAGTATCTGTTATACAAAAGACATTTGTTACACAAATTATAATTTGCTTAGTAGTTCTGATATGACCCAAATAACCCCATTCATTTTGCGGAAACAGTTTGAGAGCCTATGTTGCATTATTCATTAATGTTGTGGATAACAACTTCAACCTCAGGACTGTTGAGCCAGCACTTTCCTGATCAGTAAATTCCCTGAAGGAGGGAAGGAGAAAAACTGTCCCTGCCCTGAGGTTTGAAAAATAGTCTTCACTACAGGAAGAGTTTGCTGAGGGGGTGTATCTAACGAGAGGAATTCCTCTGAGAGGAAAATCTTTCTCCAGAATTTTTTTGGAAACCTGAGGGTCTCTAGAAGACAATTATAGAGAATAGCATGGGGTTTTTTTGCTTATCCTCCTATCTGATGACATCCATTTGCACACTTTTGGGGAGCTCCTGAAAAGGGGAATTGGTGCTGTGGAGTCAGTGTTTCTTTTATTTCCATCTTTTCTTCTCTTCCCATAGGCACACCAGGGAGAAAATGTTGTCCTCCGTACAGAGGATGTTGTATGTGTGAGGCAAAACACTAAACTTGAAATGAGTATTTAGAAGAAGGGGATGAGGAGTGACTCTGTCTTTCCCATGACAACAGACAGGATTAAACCACACTAAACTTCTCCAATGAGCTGATATCTTCACTTCATATTAATTACAGTTTTGTGGTCTGTTTATACTGGAGGGCAGAAACAGGACACAAGCTCACACTGATCTGGTCAAGGCATTAGTTCTTAGGAATATATACAGTGTCACTGTCCTCCCATTCTTGCAAAAATTATGCTGTTTAAACGCAATAATACTGTTTTGGTCCTTGTTAATAACATTTTTTACTGCACATGGACTGATTTGGCTATGATAGCCCCCAAAATGAACTGCCTATTTCAAAATTCATGGCTATATCATGAGAAACATAACAGGTCATTGGATGACTTCTGAAAAGTGAAAAGTGAAAATTTCACTTTTGCTACAAAAAGAAAAAGGAATTTCAGTTGCTTCAAGGCTAGGGATTCATATTTTCTTCTCATATGTCAGTGTTTTCCTCCAAAGAAGAGCTTGATTCTGATGTCTTTTTCAACAGCATAAATGAAAATTTCTCCCTTGTAATCAAAGGATTGGAAATAGAATTACATGTTTGTTTTTTGAACAGCAGTGAAACACACAAACAGATTGACATTAATGTGTGCCTGCCTTTACTTTGTATCAAACATGAATTATTCAAGGAGTATCACAGCATGTATTAGTTAGAAATAATTAAAATGTAAGTGGTATTGGAACCATGTCTAGTATGCTTCAATAGTTCCAAATATTTGCAAGCTGCAAATAAGACCTTTCTGATCTTGATTTCACAACTGTTTTACACCAGCTATAACCTTACAATTGTACAGATTGGGACAGACCTCAGGAGATCATCCAGTCCAACATCCTGCTCAAAGCGGGATCAAAACTGAGCATATTAAATGGTACTGAAGATTGGATGTTATGAAACACTGAAGTATGTGTCACTGGGAAAAACAATAGTTCAAATGGGCCCCCACGCTAATCTGTGAGATTTAGCACTATCTGCTGGAGACAGGAGGATATATACCTAGCAACACAAGAAGATGGACTGTGAAGGCAAATGCTGAACGAAATCAGATTCCTTTGCTGCCAATAAATGAACAGCTCCAGCAAAGAATACACAGACAAAAAGTTATTTCTATTCTTAAGCTTAAGCATGTGAAGTAAAATCAGTGGAAAGATATGAGTGTCATTTTGGAAAACTAATAGGATAAGCCAACTGACTGGAATGTGATAGTATCTTGACTGCCTACGGATCAGTGTGCCAACTTATACAGCCCAGGTGCATTTCTCTGTAACAAAACAGCCATAACTTTGGCACATCTCTGAACATACAAGACTGAGGAAAACTCAAATTGGTGAGGAAGAAAAAAGACAGAAAAGGATGAATTTAAAGTAAGTGGTCCTAAACATGTAATTATTATATTCAGAGTTGAAAAAGAGAACACATGGATAAAAGCAGAACTTGTTTAGTAATGAAGTGAAAGCACTTCTCTTGAAGGCCACAGAAATGATCCATGAACTGGAAAACAAAGTTGGCAATGGGAAGTTAGGACAGAGATCTATTTAGTTTTTCAAATAAAAGGCCGAGAAAGTACTTGTTTTCTGTGCACATGGAAAATACAGTGAAAATGTTGTCTCTTCTGTTTTTCAAATGGTCATAAAAAGATTCAATGTTTGGAAGTTTAGCATCTCATCTCAAGTTTGAATTTGTCTATTTTCTAGGAAAATAAAAGATTAGGAACTTAAGAATGTTAGATTTGAAAGAATTTGAATGAAAATCCTAAGCATGCAGAACAAAGAGGAGATAAAAAAGAAAGTCATGCAAACAATACTTGCCAAATGCTTATAAAATAAACAACAATAAAAATCCTATTAGTAAATCAAGTCCCTATGAGATGCTAACAGGTTGCTAAGGATTTAGATAAATCTACTTCTATGTTCTAGAGCACAAATTCCAAAGGAATCCTTCAGGGTTTGTGCAATGTGAATTTGCTCATGAATGTGGCTTCAGTCTAGGTAGAACATCAACCAGGCCCTTCTTTCATTGATATTATTACAAAGTTACTCAGATCAAATTACTCTGTTTACAAATGTTCACAGAAATACCTGTTTGTTATGTTGTAGGCAGGGTACCAAGGTAATCTGCCAAAAATGGGAAATCCCTTAAAGTCTCCCCCCCCCCTTTTTTTTTTAATTGATTTCAGGCTGACTTAGCTGATATACTTCCAAAGCTTTCCTGCCATCTACCCCTAGAAGAAAATGGTCTAGGACTTCAGAGGACTGCAGTCTTATTTACTTTGCAGAATATATTCTACCCCCTGAATAAAACAATATCCAGTTTCTTTTAATTCCCAAACACTGTAAAGCCCCAAACACTTTTACTAAATTCAGTGCAAATCTAGCCAGAGTTTAGGACTATCACATTTCTCTGCATAATTTTATGATTCTTCCTCTATCATTCCCTTGCATTCAGATCTGCTCCATACTGCTCTGGTGCCACGAGATGAGATCTGTGAACTTAGAGGAGGCAGGCTTTCATTTTGTTTCTGTGCTCTGTGCCCTCACCACTTCTCAGATATTTTAGAAAGAAAATATAAGGGAAAGATTTGTTCATTTCTGCAGTCCCAAGGAAAACATGGCAAGTTGCTTCTGACGATGTCATGTCATCACCAATCTGACAAGAGTGTGCTCTGTATGGAAGGGGAATGTGCTCTGCAGATAGATAGAAACTGCATGGAATTTAGAATTTAGAAACTATAACGTAGCTGCTAAACCCTGTCAAGATTTCAGAGAAGGGGTATGAACCATTGGTTTCTTTTTCTTTTTCTTTTTTTCTTTTTTCTTTCTTTTTTTTTTTTTTTTTTGGATGTATTGTAACTTAGTAAAAATTGGGGAAATAATAGAGGGAACAGAAAAAGCGTACTTTAACTCTGAGTACCCTTATCAAAGTTCAGGTACTTACACAAAGCAATCATAGAGCTTCTGAGCAAAATTTTTATGTACATAATTTTATGCAGCATAAGAATTTATTTTTTCTCAAAAAACAGTTTGAATGTTAAGAAATATTAAAAGATACAAGAGAGCTATATGTGGACAGTATAAGACATGAAACCTATTGATCTACCCAGCTCAAAGGATTACCTTCCTGGATAATGAGGTTCGTCTACATTTGTAGTGTTTCCTACGTTAAAGAGACAAAAGAATCAGTCTGTCCCAACCTGCTGGTGCTGTGTAGTACAGTGACAATTCATTTTACTCTGTAGTAGAAAGACATTATATAGAATGAGAAGAGAATCTATGATGTTACCTAGAATTTAGGTAATGGAACCAGCCTAGAACAAAGGAGGAAACAAATTTCCCTTTTGTTTTCCTGTTTGGGTTTCTGCACACAGGGCTATACTCAGGCTTGAGACTTTTCTCTCTCATGGGGTTATGACCTGACCTACCTGAAGATTGAATCAACAGTGATAAAAATTCCTGATCGAGACAAATGGAATATAGATTAATGACTGTTCCTGACAAAATTGAGAAGATAGTAAAGTTTATGCCAAAGGTTGCAAATTAGAATTAAACTATGACATGGGGTACTCAATATCTAAAATCAGTTCAGGTATTTGCTGATAACTTCCTTCATTCCTCCCTAGAAATGTCTATTATACAAAATACAAATTTCATACATAGAACTGCTAATATTCATTAGGCAGAATGTTTCTTTAAATATTATGGAAAAATTATTAGGAAAGGATGGGAAAGAGAATAAATTAGGAAGTGTGTGACAAGTGGAACTACCACATAAACAACATTAGAGGAAAAAAGCTCCTGCATAACATCGCTTATGGAGCATGGGAAAATGGATGTCAGTTAAGGATAAGCAGGATATGATAACGATGCCACTGTGGTATCTAACTAAAGCAAATCCACTTGCCTTGGACTAATCTAGACCTTTTTGACTCACCTCAGTTCCATCTCAGTAACCACCTCTTGGTTTCTCCATTTCAGACTCTTTTTCTAAATTGCACAACAAATCTTTGATTCTTGCTCACTAAATAACAGTGGAAAAAGACAGAAGAAACACTATCTACTTTTCTCTTGTCTGCTGTCCTGTGCAGGTGAATGCATCATTTCACCCTGACTGGAACCTGCCAGGTTTTCCTCCTCTTCTCCACTTCTCCCCAGTGGTTATATGCAGAGAACGAGTACCTGTTGAAAAGTGGCTAGTATTTCTTGTTCTCTTGGAGTCTGTCACAGAACTTGTACAGTCAGCCACACAGAAAGAGCCAGGGTAGTCCCTCTCCTCTCACTTCCAGGGCAACTTTAGGAGGGAGGCTTGAACCCTGCCTGTGGAAGACTTGCATCTGCCACGAGAAAATCTGGAAAGGATTTGTGGGTGACTTCCCCCGCTTTTTGAAATGAATCAGTATATTGACTATGGTTTATTTTTAAAAAACCAATGAAATTATTAGTCATCCGTTAGGTTGCAGAGATTGTGTCCCAGGTTTATCTTGGAAGGCTAAATTCGGTGAAGTGTAAAGCTTTTTCTTTTAGAAGGTGCTTCATCCTACTTTCATCTTTAATTTTCTTCATTCCATTGTCATTCCAATGCTTCTTAAAACTTCCAGCCACCTGATGACCTTTACAAGATTCTTCACACTCTTTTAGATTATCGAAGACTATTTTGTCGGTGTGCCCCCCTCTTTGTGGTTTAACCAAGTTATTTAATGTCTGTGCATTTTTCTCTTTTCATCTCTCCTCAGTGTTTTACAAATGTAAACTCCCTATAGGTACTAATCATTAATAATAATCAATAATCATTAATCTCTCCACCATTACCTTCATGTAATGGCTATCTCTTAAAAAAATCTTTTCTGTTCTTTACTTTGAGTAATGATGTCCTGGAGCTAGATTCAGCAGTATCTGTCTGAACCCAGTTTACTGTTGCTTCCACTTAATACTGTTGCAATTTCAATAAATTAGAAGGTCAAACACAAGACTGTAATCGAGTGATGCATTTACTGGAACTAATTAAATATTTAAAAAACAAGGATGCAACATACTTGAATCATTCCACATGTATGTGAGTGGTGGGACAGCAAAATGAGTCTGCTGCTTATTATATAATGACCTAGAAAATAATTACGGAGTATCAAGCTGACCAGGAATTAATTGTTAAAAATAATGCAAGATACAAGCAATACAAAGGCTAGAAAAGTGACACATGGGAGTAAAACTATCCTTTTTCTTTCCAGCACTTACAAATATTTTCAAAACCAACTAAAATTTGCTTTATGGTGCTAAATTAATATACAGCAGCCAAGCATCTAACCTAACATGTGTAGTTACAACATTACAGAAATGCAGCCAATATCCAGGGTAAGACCCTACTGCAATAAGGTCTAATAACAGACACTTACGAAACCTTATCAGAAGGAAGAATATGTTTTACAAAATGGTGCATCTCCTGTTCCAGCTCATCATCCATTACCTTGTTCTCAGTGCCTGAAACCTGATGTTCCTCAAGCAGCTGAGGATTAGAAGGAACCTACATCTGCAGTGCTCTGATGTTACATATCCTACTTTTTATCACAATCTATTCAGCTCCATACTGAAAAGAGGGTTGGAATTTAATCTATAAAAATAAAATAAACTAATCTAACTCCAGGTACTGAATCTGTATGCAGTGTATATACCTTGACTTCATATGGAACCAAAATTCTGGGTCTTTATTTAAAAGGTGATTCTAAAATATAATCATAGAGCATAAGGGGCAGGGGGGAAGTCCATTCGTTATACAACTACCATTTCATCTCAGATGAATGAACACACTTGTTAACCCATCAGCCAACTTGGTAGAAAGTTTAGGTTCCCAAAATTAAAAACCGGTAAAGCAAAGCCGAAAAGACAAGTAAATATCCCTTTCCCTGTGGAACCTACAGTATAATGGGAATCATAGCTAATGATCTGAATCCAAAGCCCAGTCTTGTTTTATGGAATGCTCACTCTTTGTTAAACAAAGCTGTTTGGGCAAAAGAGCATACTATTGATTTGAAAATTGATTTTTCTTTTTTCTTTTTTTGGTACATCTGAAGGATGGCTCACATATCACAAGCTTTTGTGTTTTTTTGTTTTGCAGCAGTCCAGCTGGTGTCCTCTGTGGCAGATTTAAGACACAACAGATTTGGATCTCTTCTCCCAAATCAGATATATTCATATCTACAGTTTTGAATTAAGCCTGTCTGTCTATCTATAGCTATATATTTATTTACTATTATTAAGAAAATCTGCAAATAAATGAAGGAGAAAAGAAGAGAAAACTTGAGAAATACAGTAGCACAAAATATTTGATATAATTTTTAGTTCATTTGACAATTTATATTTCAAGCCTCTTGTTTTAATTATTATAATTATCATTAATCATCAACTTCCAGATCAAATTGAAATACAGAAACCTGAAAAGGTCAAAGCAATGGAGAATACTGCTATCTTTCAGAGATAATATGTGGTATTAACATTCTGCTACCTTTTTCATGTGACAAAGATTGTAATGAAAACAGAAAATGGCATAAGATTAATCTGCTTTCGTGATGATGATCATTATATGGGAGACATAGCAGATAAATTAACCCATTCTTGTTGTGGTCATAACTGTGACAATATTGTATGTCTTGGTTGCAGAACCTCAGCTTGATTCAAAAGGGTATAAAATTAGACACAGTAAAGTTTAGCATCTTAAAGTCACAGTTGTCCAAAATAGTGCACATTATTATCAAAAAAGAAAAAAAAACTGTGCTCCAAAAATATCCACTAATATCCACTAATCTTAGAAAGTAAATGCTGAGGAGGCTGAGTATGTATGTTTCTCTTCCACAGGAAGTAATGAAGTAAGATCTAGGTCTCACTGAATCCCACATAAAACCACAGGGAGTGTGTTGGGGCAGAGGTGGGGAAGATAGGGGTGTATTTAGTATTTTTGTCTATGCCTTTAAACTTGGACATAATGTCATATATGCTTAAATATTTCATCTTATTATTTATGATTCCTGGACCAAAGTCCAGAAAAGCCTGAAATGAACTGATATGCTTATAAAAAAGGTGGTGTTATCTACCATGTTTTTTGTGAGACCATGATCAACAGTTAGCTGTCCTGATTTAAATATCCTAACATTTAAAACAGATTATATTTATTTGATATATGGGAAGAAGGTCAAATAGCTTGTTACTTGAATTCCAGAGCTACCAGAGTTTGGTAATCATTATTCAGTCCATCCCAATTGAGATTTGGAATCAAAAATGGAAAGCTGACAAGCAAATATCCCTTTTACCTTGTTGAATGTGTGATAATATCACTTTTATTGCATTGTTATACTTACAAAGCATATCTTCAAACAGAGCTCTGCTCATTCTGTTCCACTTCATACAGCAGTCTGCAAATTCATGCCGTGTGAAGTGCATCTCAAAATACATTCTATAAACTGGGAGTGACATTTGAAAATTCATGTTTTTTACATAAATTGGCTTTTCCATGCAGTTGCTCACAGCAACCACACTGCAGAACTGAACTGATTGTGCTAATATTTAGCTCAAAAATATCCATTTTCACTTAAAAAAAAGCATAGGGAAGTTTTGGATATATTTAAAATTTTATGTAAAGCATGAGACATCCTTTGCATGTGAATTTTTGTACCTAGGGCAAAAAGGTGCCATTTTAGTATAGAAAGGAGCTACATCAGGTTTGCACTTCAGCGATACAGAATGTTTAAAGTCCCTATAACCAATCATGGGCATGTTCTTTTATTGAATTCATTTCTTTAAACCTAGAAGCTTTGAACCCCGCAAAGCTGTAGTAAAACTCTACGTGTGGGACACCTTCTGAGCAGGATCCCAGAGCCAACCCGGGGGGTTTACAGTTGTTATCTGGAAGTCCCACCACTATGTGAAGGAGCAATGGAAAATCTAGCAGCTCTGTGACACTTGTATACTTCAGCATATGGGGAAAATTCTTGTATGTGAGATACATGCCAGAGCAGCTGCAAAAGCCACCACAGGTGTAGCGCAGCAGCTGTATTCTGGTTTTATGGGTACTCTGTGGTCTGTAGAAATATTTTCAATTCATTCTTGACCTCCATTGAACAACTCATTTATTTTGGCTGCATAGCAGGGTGAGGATTTGGCCCTACAAGCATGAGCAACCTCAGCTATACTGCCACAATTAATTTTCACCCAGCTTGACACAAACACAGTAGTACTATTCTTTCCATTTAGACTAATCTGCTTGAATATGCAAAACTCAAACATGATCAAAAAAACCCCACTTATTTCCCACACTTGTAATGAAGTCCGACAACATGCATTACAGTAGGAAAGAATTAATCACATTGCTTCAGTCAATGGATCTGCTTTGTTTTTTACTGTTCTGGGTTATAGATCATATTTTCAGATTATTTTTTACCAAAGTGTTTTAATTGGTGTTCCTGAAATCCTTTTAACAGTATTTGATTGTTCAAATGTGGAAACGCTGTCTTTGCAGTGTCAAGTAGTGTGAAAAAAATGCCCTTAACCTTGCAGACCTACTAAGCAATGAAAAGGGAGATGAGTAAAATGGAGCAGGAACCAGATTACTTCTGCTCTTAATACCAAGGGTCAATTAGCTGTATCATCCACCTGCAGACAGTTCTGCTCTTTTGCACAATCAATAAATGCCTATTACACATCTTCTAGGACATTGTGTCAACTGTTAGGAATAACTGTCTCCAATTTTAGGCTTCCTAAGAACTTGTTTAGTTATTGCAAAGGATGAATTTGACTCCTTTATAACAGAAAGCAGGGATCCTTACACCGTACTCTGGGGAGGTTTCCTGCATTTCAGGTACCAAGCTGCTTTATTTTTTCTTTCCCTGGTAATAAAAAACGCTATGCTGTTTTTCCTTTTTATAAAACCTGAATGCTAAATCTGTTCATTTGCATGAGGAGGACTGTTTCAACAGCAATATGTCTTGGTGTCCTTGGAGAGAACGGCCTTATTCAGCATTCAGCAGAGGAACTTGAACTGCCTGAATCTGTCTCATTATATAGGCCATATGCAGTAAGCCATGCTACCTAACAGCTGTTGGTGTTAGGATTAAGGGGAAAATATTTAATTTGATGCAGAAGCACGTGTGTCATGATTTCTGCAGTAGCTTCTACCTGCTCCCTAGGGTGCATGCTAGATATATGGCATAACACTGAAATCATTTAATTGTGTCAACAAAGTATGGTGATGTTTGTTTAAAGTAAAAAATCAGTTTTGCAATAAAATTGATTGGTTGATGGCTACTTGACTGTCACTGTGCCTGGTATATACCAAGACAAAACGGTTTTGTTTAATCTTGGGGGAGGGTGGAAAATTTCTGTGAGACCAGATAAAATATACATGATGTAAACTTGGATTAGGTTTTCGGTTTAGTAAATCAATGAAGCAACAGAGATGTGTGAAGAATAAGCTGGATCATCTATCAGAATGGGTTTATGCTTCTATTCCTCCCTACTCACAAGCAAGTGCCTTTAGCATTCCAGCACCTGAAAGCATCCTAAACAAAAGGGCAGAAAAGGAATTTCAGGGCAGATGTACTGCCAATGACAAAAACAAGGGAAGATGAGAATCAAGCAAGCTGCTTCCCAGAATCTCTAAACTAGATCATTCTAAAATTCCCAGGTGACAGCTAGTGTATATGAAGATAAATCATTGCTATCTGCAATAATGAAGAGTGTATTTTACACAGAATACTAATAAAAGAACATAAGGAAGAAGGCATATCTTAGCACATTTGAAAAAGGTGCCAAATAACAACAGGTAAGAAAACATAATTATGTTAAGTATGGAAGATATCCAGGAAGCTTGCTTCCCTCTATTAGTAATCAGATCAGGAATCATAGACACAGTGCTGTGAGAAAATTTGAATCTGATCACGTTACTGAATGAATAGATTTGTACAATTTTCAAATCCACAAGTGTTATTAGGTGAATTTAATTAGATACTTTAATTATTTCTTTTCAAAAATCCACTTTATCTGCTGAAACAATTCAAATTACTATTGCATTTTACTCCCTTGTGCACAGACCGTGGGTTAGTTCCCTTTCAAGCAATACTCCAGCATAAAATAAACTGTGTAACAAGGGTGGAAAAAAACCTGTAAGAACAAGGGAAACGGCAAGTGCTTCACTGATGAGAAAGGAAATGCTGCTCAGGAGCATTAATTGCTTCTACTGCTTCCTTGAAGAGGCAGTTGTCTACGTGACCCTAGATTCCTGTGTGCTACAGATTAGATAATGTACGGTTTACACGTAATCACTCATCTGGTCTTGAGGACGTGCACTGTTTTTCATTACAATGTCCTGATAAAAAAGTCATAGATGATGGTATTGCATGTGACAAAGAAGAGTGAACATGTGTGACAATGCAGCTGTTAGTGAGTGAAGGGGCACTCAAGAAGTGAACGACATTGGATTGGCTATATGCTGGGAAGTCACCAACTATTCCAGTCCTGCTTTTCATCCAGCAAGGCTGACAAAGACTAACAATTATTGCCAAATTAAGTTGTTCAGTACTCTGCATGTACTGAATTACTGTTTTAATTCCAATTCCTAGCAGGGAGATTACCCATATCATATCCTTTCCCCTTGCTATTGAGGTACCACACTTCTGCCTAACTGTTGGAGAGAGCCTCTCCAAACCATATTTAAGGTATGTAACTGATACATTTTAAGGAAAGTTGCAAACATAACATGCAAAGCCAGTTTGGTCCAGGGCATATAAAAGCAATATACAGAGACCTGATTTCTTTTTCTTGTGCTAAAGAACACACTGTACATGAATTTTTCCACTTCTGTTTTTTTCCTCCATCTATAAAGTCAAATCAGAGGAGTCCCTTTCTATGAAAACTGCCCAGAGGTCTCTGGTTAGAAAATATAGTCTATGAGCTCAGCATTGCATTATTATGCCCTGTACACGATGTCCAATAGACACAGAGGAAAACTTTTTTTTCAGCTGCTCCTTGTCCAATACCTTTTGTAAGATCCAGTTTTGCTTAAAGGTGTTTCAAAAGGCAGTTGACACAATAACTAGAATAAAAGAGAGGAGGGAACAAAGTAAATATAAATGTTAAATTGGATAGGGAAAGACAAAAAGCCTCTTGCTACTGAGGCACAGATTATAAATTAGTGCTGCTATGCTGCAGAACAGAACAATTTGGTAGATCATTTTTTGCCAAAAATTAAAGCCTAGCCAAGTAATATTTTGATGCATACCATTACCCTCAGGGTGGAGTTTGGCAAAGGAGCTAAATTGTTTTGTATGTTACCTTGGAAATGGTGTGTTTTTAAATCTTAGTTTGTGTTTAATGATTTATTCAGATGTAATTCCAAGCACCCATAAAGGCATACTCTTAAAACAACCCTAAATGCTGATTTTATTTACTGTTTGATCACTTCTCCTGTAACCATTGATTTCTTTCTATTACAACTGTAGTTCCTTGAATTCAAAGTGGTTCCCCAAGGACAACAAAGAGAACCAATAAATCCAAAGGCAATAGTGTGAAATGAAATATAAGTTTGGCCTTTTATATGCAGCAGCCAGCTATACAAAATTTATGCTTTAAGCTGTCAGTTAAATAAGCAGCAAGAACTTTCTCTTAGTGACTAAATAACATCCTAATACTGTCCAATGTTTGGTGATTTAGCTCTAATAGGTCACGGTGGTACAGTAAGAATGGCTAACAACTGATTGTGGGGTTATTTGATTACCATGTAAGCAATGTAGACCAAGCCCCACATGTGAATGAAACAGCCACAACAGCAATTTGTAAAACTCAAGCAGGAAATGAATTTCAGCATTATTCATTAACACTTAAGCAGGGAAAGTAGGAATAGGATAGTCTTCATATATTGCTTAATGTTTGATTATGCTTCTCTCTGCTCTCCTCCATTTCTTTTGTCCCAACCATACATCAAATTTCTCTTGTAGGATATTGCACTATCCAGACAATCATAGATTTTTGTTTGACCATGTGTTTTACAGCTGCAGCCGCATATTCATTCAAACTTGTAACTTTGTGGTGGACATGAGAGTAATACCGACAAATTAACATTTCTTGCCCCAAAGAAATTCACCCAGTTAATAAAAGGATCTCAGAAAAGGATCTTACTTTTTAATTTTAAATAAATGACTCTTTATTCAAAAACAGTTGAACTGATGTTGCTATAAATTTCAAATACCCCTGAAGTGTCTAAATAGTCTCCAACATGAGAACCTCAGATCCCAGTGGAGTTGTGCCCTGAGATGAGATCTTACAACATAAAAATATATGAGAGCAACAGATATAAAAAATTTTAGAAAATTAAGATATTGTGTTTGTTGAAATGAAGGAAAGCATAGAATATTTTATTGCCTCGAACAGTAATGTAATATGAAAATCATAAGATATATTGTATGTATCCTATCTTAAATATAGTCACATATTCTGATTTTCATCCGTATGCTAACTGGCTGAAGTAAAAAAAATTCTACTGCACATAATTCTTTATAGGAAAAGGTCTAACAACACAATGCAGATGGAAAGACGTATAGATAGAGCTCATGGATAAGACAAAAAAAGTCAGAGAAACCGCACCAGTATAGTTAAACCAGTAGGATCTCTGACCACAGATACATCAAGCAATATAGGGATTGTGTATGCGGTGGCATTGATATAGGGGTGCTAGTTTCAGTAGAAAGAGGAGAAAGGACTGTTTTAATTATTACTGCATGAACTGTGTTACTAGTAAAGCTTACTTCTCTTATTACATGAAAATAATGATATCATTATAAAGTACTCTTACAGGAATATAATTTGCTCATAATAGGAGTTTTATTGGTATCAGTATATTGGTGTTGGTAACTTTTTCAGTTAAAAAAAATCTAGAACTAAGCTTAACACCAAAACAAGTATGCATTCAACCTAAGAACTATCCAGTAAAATTCAGATTTTAGTCTTACCAATTAATGCTTAAGGACTAGGTTCAGCAAATGGCACAGACACACAGTAATTGTTTAATGTTGTCATCTAATGTTTCCTTTTAGACATTCCCATACTGAATCAATGCTGTGCCTTAGAAAGTGAAAAATTTTGACTTTCCTGCTGCAAAAGTGACACATTACTGGCTGGTTCAAAGTCTCAGATAATGCTTAAAAAGAAGAGGCTGTTGACAAATTTGTAACTATAAAAATATATTGCTAATGAACCTTGAAATGAGTCTTCTTACTGAAGTTGTTCTTATACCTGAAAAGAAGCTCCAGTAGTTCACACATCACTGCCTGCTGGATATGGAATGTAAACCAGTAAAATCATTGAATAATATATCCTGGAAGAGGCCTAGAGTAAATGTATTTTCAAAATGAGATTGTAAAGTTGATCTTAATCATAATATCTCAATGAAGTTGTTATTGCACTGTGGGCTTTTAAGATATCATGCTGTGTTCTGTATATATGTTATTATTTACCATGGGCAAAGTCATAAGGTTCTTGGATTTAGCCTGATTCACTAACATTATCCTCCTCCAATATTATGTTGTTACAAATCAATTAATTTCAAAAAACTAACAGATTTGAGCATGGTAACCAGGTTCTGGAACAGCTTTCTAGTAGGACTAGCGAGGCAAGAAACTAACTCTTTTTAAGATAGAACTAGACAAGTGTAGGAAAGGAATTAGATCATGAGGTTGCTTATGACAACAGGGCCTGGACTTGATAACCCAAGAAACCCTTTCTAGTCCTGTATGTTGAAGAAAAGCAAAGATAGTGATCACTAGAATCAATGAAGCAATGTTATCTTAGCAAAAGACTAAGAGTTAAATTCTGTCTCAAAGGCATAGCAGGAATGGTATGGTAAGACTGACAGAGAACAGATACAGAAGCCATAGTATAGAGGAAGTTCTACCATCTTTAAACAGTATACTATATTCCCTGCATGCCTGAATGCTTTTCTGACGTGCCCTTTCCATATCTAAAACAAAGTAAGAAACAGCCAGCCAAATCGAACTGAATTTTTCTTAGTAAGATCTTAAATAGGATCTGATCAGCAGCCTCAAATTCATAAATAAACTTATGTTTATCTACCATTGACTCAACACACTGAAGTATTAGATTGAACTATCCCATTTTTCATTCTCTTTGAGCTGCTTAAATGCTGCAAAGGACAGAGCAACTGTTTGCACAGCCAACTGAGAAAACAGAAGAGTCACATATAACGGTGGCTCAGCTGTCCTACATAACCCACTTCTGGTTCTTGATGGACTGTTACGTACTGAAATTGTTGGTCAGAGGATTTGGTATATGTTCCATGATATAGAGTTGGTACTGAAAATAATTCATGGATAATAAAATTATGATACCTTGGAAAAACACCCTGCTTTGGTATGAGTGGCATATTAGTTACTTTGACAAAAGCATCAGCTACCTTTGTATCTGGCCTCTGAAGAAAAGTTGGAGATTTTCTTCAAAAATCAGCTCTTAATTTTTTTTATAGGCCATTAGAATCCCTGTGGCTTTTTTACAGAACACATGCCAGACATCAAGCTATCAAGCTACAAAGCGTGCTGCGAGAGAACAAATAAAGAATGTGAGAGAGCAGCATATTGCCAAAGCAAAGGGATTTGGTATCTACAATGAATGCTTCTCTATAGCTGTCATTAACATTAGAAACAGATTTGTTTTCAAATCTTCCTCTGGAACAGACCCAGCCAAACCTTTTGTATAGATCTGGGCTGTATGGTGATTATAAAATTGAGACCCTGGGCTTCAAAAGTCCCAGAGCTATTTGCTTTCCAAGCTAGCAGTTTGAAGGCTTTTTGTAAGCTTTGAGGCTTATTTTTTGCATGCCTGCCCAATGTAGGTATTATCCCCTTGAAGGTGCTGCCTCTGCTTTGTCCTAGGGCTGTGTCCAGTCTCTTTCTCAGATACCTACTGTGTTTCAAGTAGGCCTTCTAAAGATCATCTCTAGGACAAGAGAAAAAATAAAAAAGGCCTACTTGGTCAGATCAATGGCCGTATAGCCCAGTATTCTGACTCCCGCATTAGCAAAAGGCAGAAGATAGGAGCCTGATCACTTTCTGTCAGCTATCGCCTTCTTAAAATCCCTGTATACAGTTTGCTATATAAGGGATGTTAGATTGTACACCTCTACCGAGCCCTGTAGTCTGCATTTTGGACCTGAATTCACAAATTTGTCTTATCCCCTATTGAACCTGCAGCTGCTGTCTGCCTCCCCAACCTCCTGCAGCACAATTTTCAGTAGTTCACTTATAATTACCTGCTTTCTAAAGAAGTATTTTCTTTTATGTATCTTATCTCCTACCAGTTTTATTGAGTGTCCCGCATCTTGTTTTGTGTGATCTGGTGAAGACTTTCTTCACACATTTTGTGATCAGTCATATCCCTCTCAACTTTCTCCTTACCAAACTGAAGTTTTCCAGCTTTTCGGTAAACTGCATTCAGTCCTGGTGACTTACTGACATCTAACTTGGCTATTTATTATAAAATTTCCTGCATACTAGCATCAGATTTTTCTAGTCCCTCCAGCTTATCTGACACAAATCACATTCCAACATTTCTTCCAACATCTTCAACAGTAGACACTAATACAAAAAGTTCACTGAGTTTCTCTGCTTTAACTTTATCATTCCCGAATGCCCCTTTTACACTGTGTTATCAAATGATCTCACAGACTCCCTAACTGGCTTCCCGCTTTTTATTTTAAAGGTTTTTACTGTCAGTTTGAGCAACCTTTGTTTGCACTTCAAATTCTTTCTCAGCCCTTCCAATTTCCTGTTTACATTTGATTTTCCTCATTTTATGGGCTTTCCTGATCTCATTTAGGCAAGCTTTCCATTTCCTAAATGACAGCCTTTTCTCTATGATCCCCATGTGTCATGGTTGTAGGGGGCAGGGTGTTTGGACCACTTTTCTTTTTAAATTGTAGCACAGATTTAACCTAGACTTTTGATAAAATAATTTTTAACAGCCTCCAAGCTGCAGGTAGCTCTCTTGCTTTTTGGACTATTCTTTTTAGGGTTTTTCTCCAATTTTTATGCATTTTCCCACTGTGAAATTGAAAATTCACATTAGATTTATTTACCTTCCTTACTGATTGCAATTGCATTTATTATATCTCTCCTGTCCGCTTCAGAGGCACAACTGAACACAAACCCCTACATCCTGTGGTTGCATCACTCTTAGCCAGGTGCTTTTTTGCATATTTTAGCTTTCTCCCAGCCTCTTCCTGCTTGTTATTAAAAATGTTAATCTACAACATTTTTCATTTTCAGTGCCTGGCTCCATTACAATAAAGTTTCAGGCCATGATATTTGTGCAGGTTCCACCTTCACAAAAATTCCCCAGTTCCTAACATGCCTAAATGACCCTCTCTACACCATTGCTTCATTCATGAAATTCAGCCATCGCTATTCTAGATCACACAGAACCAATAAAACTGAAGTTAAGAAGTTTGATATTCCATTACAAATTTAAGCAATCCAACATAGCCTAAAATCTGAATTTAAATAAATGATAATTAATTGGAAACAATAATAAGTCTGCCTTCTTCTGTAAAGATCAAGTAGCAGCTGTTCAGTTTTTTTTTTAATCTTAGTCTGCTCTCCTCCCACTCCATTTCTGTCTCTCTTTCACACAGCACATTCACTCATCTCAAGAAGCAATCAATCCACATGAAAAACCATTATGTAAAGAAAAGGCTTAAGCTTCATAGGTACTCTGGAAGCAGTATGAACCTACTAAAACTGGGAAACAGGTCATACAAGAGACTTAAGGAAAATGAGATCAGCTGTGCCTATATACTAAATGGTCATGAAGATCAGCTGTGTCTACTCATTGCGCATGAACCGGGAAAAGACAGGCAAGAAAACGAAACTGCAGATATGCATTCCACAAAGGTTCAATACATTTTTAAATGTTTAATCAACATTTACCATCTGATTATGCTATATAGCCTTAGAGCTTCTGAAAACAGTAGAAAAACAGGTTTTGTATAACCTTAGCAGTTTTAGGACATAAGTGAGTCATGTATTGAAGCACGACAGACTCAGAGGAGAAATATTAGGTGATGCTTTCGTGGTCTTTCTAGTTCGCTCATCATGCATTGCTATTGTTTTCTGCCAGTTTTGAAAAAAACTATGGGACTAAGTAATGATAAGTATGCCTAACCCAAAATAAAATCAACGTGCATTGTAGGAAAACCAAGTCAGTCAGTATTGGAGAGATCAGGTCCACCCACACATAGTGGTTAGTTGTTACTTCTCCCTTGCTTGTATGTAACAGATGTGATTTTACAAGCCCCATACCAATAGAGCTGCTTCCTGAGGCCAAATTCAGGTTTTAAATGACTTGTGCTATCACAGGCTGTAAAGAAAAATGACAGTTTTAAAATCCTTTTTGACCCAAAAGCATGCTCTGACTTCTTAGCTGCTTTTTTTCCCCAGCTTTAGATTCTTTGTGTTCTTAATGCTCTCATGGTCTTTCATTCTGATGCATAATGGTTGGTTTTCCATAAAGTCCCAGACTACTGTGATTTTCTTCAGCTAATATATCAAGATAATAGAACAAATCCTGAACATAACCACATCTGACAGAAACTGCATTGCTGTTCAGTTGTACGTCTGGGCTCTACAGCTTGAGTGACTAATTCATATCACAAGGTGAGGAAGATCTCACCTGACCTAGACAAAGAAATGGGGAAGTCCTAATAAGCACAAAACAAGAAGTAGATGTGTATAGCTGGTAGGCTGGAACTTCCTGAACCAAAATTGCTCCAATTTTTGTCTTGTTCTTTGTTTGTTTGTTAATTATTCAATATTCACAAGTGTTTGCTGTGACAGATGGGGAAACGTGTCTGTGTCAAACTGGTTTTGACACATTTTGTTTTGTGAATATGTTTCTGGAAACTTCTTCAGGGATTATGTACTATATTCTGTTTGATACTGGAGACCTGTGTCAGATAGCAGAGTTCATCTGGAATGTGTTTTTTAGGTCCCATTTTTGTTGTGGGTTTGGTGGGAGAAAAGGTTTGTTTTGAGAGAGGGAAGAAGTTTGTTCTGTTTTTGTTTCCTACCTCCAGGCTAACATGAAATTCCAAGAGAAGGTAATTTAACCTCTGGAAAACACGCTTTTTCTTTATTTTAATCAAAGATGGTTAAAGGTGGTTAATAAGACTAATTTTTTTCCTATTTGCCTAAAGTGGATCTCATTTCATACCACTCCATCCTTCTAAATACACTTTAACTCCAAAACAAAAGATCCTTTCAATAAGTTGTATGATAATATGCTGCTATATTGGGAAACTATGAGACCTTCCATTTTAAAAGGCTTGTATAATACCAATATGTATTTTCCAAATGGAGTTCATGAGAACAGCTTGCCAAGTTTCTAAGTACTAGCTAACATGCAGGTAGGTAAACAATGAAATAGGAAAGAAGTTTGGAAGTATTAATTTTAATGGTAGTTATACTGCCTACCCAGAACTATTGTTCTTTAAGCATTTATAAAGTAGAAATAGAATTTTTCAACTTGTCTGCAAAATCATTTTTGCTAAAATAGTGTCTTTATTCCTATTTTGTTCGATCAATGATATTTTTCATTCACAAACGTAAGATATCACTACAGTCTGTTTTTATACATACTTTATGTACCAAATCAAAGGCATTGCAGTTTGTCCCCATACAATAAATCCTGCCTGATGTGTGATTATCTGCACCCTACTCTGTCTGCCAACAACTTAATAAAAATCTTTCCATCAATACTGTATACAGAAGTAGATCTATACAATGAGCAACTACTCCAGACTCTCCCCTTTTCATCAACTATCATGGCTTCTTTACTTGCATGGGGTTTTTTTGCAGACACCAAGAAGGTCAGTTAATACAAGGCTTTTATTAGTACCTTACAGATGTAATGAATACTTTTGGATCTGTTACCTTAGATGTCTCCAGATTTCTCATGATGATATCCACTTTCCCTTTGTAACAGATTTAGCTGAGAATTTTGAATGTCCTGTTTCTAAATGACAAAGGAGTTGATTTTTTGACAAAAATATTCTTCTGCTTTGAGGTTTATCTGAGGCATAAAGGATATCTACTACTACTTCTAATTAATTGAGCTAAGATTAATATTATGCTATACTGTTCATTTTCTTTTCAGCTTTCTACCTGTGAGCCTATTTGCACTATTACTCTCCACATAATACTTTTATACAAACTTAATTTGTTCTCTCTTACTATTTTGGAGCAGATTCAGTTTACCTCCAGTGGTAATCTTGAAACATTAAAAAACTATTACATTATCATTCCAGAACTGAAAGAAGCCAGTATTTTTTATTATTATTATTTGCTTTAATGGGAAGCTTAAGTATTAACGATAATTTTTGCCTTGACAAGATCTCATAGATTTTGCTATTTTGGAGTCTTTAGCATTTTTCCCATAGAGATTTTTGAAGATTTATGCATAATTATTTCAGCCGTAAGGGGTCATAGTATTGAGCCAGAGTCAATCACTATACTTATCATTCTACATTTTGACTCCCTCTATCTATACTTGATATACATCAGTGAGTGTTTGAACTGATTGAACATTTGCATATGCACTAAGGTAGCTTGACTAACAATAAAATCAGAGACAGAAAATAAATTAATCCAAAATATATGGTACAGAATAAAAAATATAGTCCTATCATCATATACTTCAGCCTTCAGTCATTCAGAACATGATTTTCTAATAAAATGGTACTTTGTTTTAGAAATTCTCTTCTCTATAACTGTAAATTGTCTTGACTAGTCAAGGTTATGATCTCTCTAACATTTTTCAATATTTTTCCTCTGTCCATCTATATAACATCCTCATCTTTCCTTTATTAAGAGCCCTAAAAAATAAGCAATTTAAACCTGACTGGGCTTTAGCTACTAATATTCATTTTCTTTATAAGGTGATTTTTCATTTTTGCAGGTTTAATCTGCTCAAAATCTGTCCTTTAGGACAAAGGATTATGCTCAGATAACAAAATTTCACTTTCCTTCCCTATTCAGTTGTCTTGGGGAGCAATATTGTTCTTTATACAAATTGTTCTGAAATATTTCAATCACTGATCTGTAAATGTGTTTCTTGTAGTAGCACAATAGTAAATCTGTCTTCTCTACTGCTTGTAAAACCCTTTTTCTTGTGATAGGGCATTCAGCCCTTTAATGTTTATAGAAATCATGACTATTGATTCACCCATACCACCACAGTATGCCAGACTTTGTTTTGTTTTCAGGATATAATTCCACACCTGTCAGCATTAGCCTTGCTGATGCTTTTTATTAACTGTGAACAACACTGTCATAACAAGAATATTGATTGAAACGACCTTTACATCTTTATGATATAAGAGATAATTTTTGATGCTTCTTAAAATCACTAGGTAATTTCTTGTTTCTTATTTATCTTTTTTTGCATGTGAGACCCAAAATGTTTTGCATGAGCTTTAAAGATTTTATTATTTGAAGTCTGCATTTATTTCTGTCTCATTTCCCTAATTTACCCTAATCCTTTTATTAAAACTTTCCCTTTTGCTTGAACATTGAGATCCAGCTAGGGACTCTCAATTGCAACTCTCATGGATGTGTTGGCAGTATACCATCTTTATCAGATATAGGTAACTGAGGTTGTTGTTCAGAGCTATGTAACAGGACCCCCGTATCTGTTTTTCAGTATTGCACCATATTTTCCTCTCTTTCTCCTCTAGCTTTGTTATTAAACTTAGAATCTGTCATTTCCGCAGTATTATAATTCCTGGAATTTTTGTTTCTTTGTCTTTGTTGTTCTTTAATCTTCCCGAACTCCAAACCAGTCTTTCTCTCATCCTTAAGATACCACAATTTGCTGACAAGGAATACTGAATAATAAATATAAAGATACTTTCAAAGTTGAACGTAATGAATATACTCCTGAAGCAAACATTGTCATGTCCCATAAGCAAGTAAATAAGGTTCCAGTTTTTCATAAAACCCTACATAGTTGTTATGTTTCTACCTATTAAATAAGCTCTTAGCAGATATTCCTCACAGTTGATTCAATTTCAGGGTGGGACTCACCTAACCTTTTCTCTCTAAAAGGTGGTCATTTTATTTAAACTATCTATTGAGACATCATATAGTAAATGGGGAGAGACTAGTACCTCTAGAGGACAATTGATTTCAATAAATGTAAAAGCCTAGCAGAAATGGAACAAGATTTTCAATAGAGGTGCTTATTATGTGCTTGAATCATTATAATAGTCAGCTTGAACTCCTTCCCAATTGTTATGAAATTTTGATCTAAAGGAATACTGTCAACCTAGTATAGACTAATGCCATAATGTCACTTTATTATTTATTTTTCTTTATATCTATTGGCTCTAGAATTTGATATTTTACAAAACTTATTCCAAAGGCTTGTTCTATATCACAAGACTTCAGAGAGTTTTAGGTTTGCAATTAAGAGAGCCAGCCTATCATTTCAAGGTGTGAGCCTCCTGAACTTTGAAATATGTTTTGAAAGATCATATACTTGATGACATCTTCCTTTCAGTGCCACACCTGCAAGGTAAAGTCCATAGGTGAGTTGATTTTTCTTTTCAAAACTAGGGAAAGGGAAAAAAAGAGTTGTGTGATAACTACTTCTATTCACATAACCTTTTCTCTCCAAGTAGTGTCCTAAGAATGTTACTGAAAAGACAATTAATGTGAAAAAATGAATGTTTTATACACTAAGAAGTGACAGCCTTTTTGAATATCAGCCTCATTAAAGTCTCATTATTTACAGATGAAGCAGTTTGAATTATCTTTGTAATTTTTTTCTGCTTTTCTGTTTCTTCCATTATTCTTATCAGCAACATTTTTGTCATTTTAAGTGCCCAAATTTATACTGAATATTTAATTATCTTGACAGCTTATAGCAAAATATGTGTTCAATAGGAAGTAGGTTGAATTATGTGAACTGTTTCCTGAACTGAAACAGGAAAAGAATTAAAGTTGAACAAAATCTTCTAAATAAAACTAGAAGTGGAATTCCAAAGAAAGATATATTGGTTTTCAGTCCAGCAGAATTAAGTTCTGATCCAAAGCCGCTGAAATCAATAGGAGCATTTCCACTGAACCTGGCCTTGGATCAACCTTCTGAAGCAGAAAGCAAGAATCAAATGTGTGCCTTTATCTGTACTCATTGTGCATGCAAAAATAAAGGAACATCGCACTGTACTCAAGTGAAGACGAAGACTCTGATCCTGAATAAGCTACTGGAACTTCTGTTAACATAGAATCCTATTAAACCTAATAAAACAAAGTTTTCAAATTCTTTTTTTCAAACATTTTGCTCTTAGCAGTTCAGAAAATATTTTTATCATACTTTTAATCTGTTGTCCACTAACAATAGAACCACTAGTTACTCAGTTCAGACTTTGCTTTATTAAAGTAGTTTTCTAATGTACACACTGCCTAGCACTACAAAAAAAGTAACGGATTGAGATACCACTTAAGACAAGATAATATGCCATATATTGAAAATATTAATAGGCATTTGAAGTATAATAAAAAATTATAAATAACAAACATAATCTTGTGAACAATTAATACTATCCATAGAAACAATATGTAAATAAAAAAACAGAAGGGAACTGTTGAATAATAGTGAGCTCTCAGGTAGTTACTGCAAATCCTATCTGAAGTAGTGAAAATGTAACCATCATAAATCAAATAGATTAGGAACTGCTTAATGATTTTAGAAATACTTTCTTTGAGTGAAACATGAAGGAAACCACACACGAAAATTACATTAAGGTCTGATTCTTATGTAAGTCACGTTACTCCAAATTTGGTCTGGTGATTTGTTATTCAACTACAGGACATAGACACATTCCCAGGAAAGTTTACTCTCTACAAAGCCAAAACTAACTTGAAATGTAACAGAAAAAGTGGTAGGAATGGAAATGGAAAGGGAATCAAGAAATAAGGAGCACTGTCAAGTAAATCTGGCCACATCCTGATCATGAGGAATTCTGATATTAGCCATGATTTATATTGTTAAGGTGTCAAAGGGGCCATCCAGAACTGAATTGACAGCTCACAGTATAATTCAGCCTTCCATGAAGAACTCTCTTTAAAAAAAAAAAAATGGCTGCTTTTCCCACTCTTGGTTCTTAGTGGAATCAAGGCTGCACATTGTAAAAACTGTAAACTGATTGTAAACAAAAATTGCATTGTTTGCAGAGAATAATTTGAGTGCTTGTAATCATGACACTGTAATATCCACTCATTCTGTTATTAGGTCCCAAAGTACTATTTATTCAGAATGTAAGCTGCTAACATAAACTGCATCAGTAATCCATGGAGTATCCAGACTGATAATATTTAATAGTTACAGCATTTGGGGGATTTGCTGTAAATAAAAAACAACTATTTAAAATACAATCTCTATTATCAAGGTATAGCTTCAAAAGAAAAAAGCTAAGATTCAAAGTTAACTTTTTTTTTTAACCCCTCTTGCCATATTTTTAAATTGCATACACTCACAAACTGGGTGAGTTTACATGTGACACATGGTAAATAGAAGAGCCCGTACAGTAGCATAGGTCTCAAAAGGAGTAGATACATGCTGAATAATGGGGCTGATTAAGCTGGTGCTATAACCTGAGGGCCAAGGGTAATTTGTTTGACAAAGCACTCTAATGACATGGGTACAAATTTTGAGACCTAAGGTAACATTTGTGCATCTTGCATAAACACCATCTTCCTTGATACTGCATTGTACTATAGACACATTCTCTTAGACCACTAAGTTTGAATTTTTAGTCTGTTGGCTGTTTCAACAACCAATGTTTGTATCTCATCATTAGTCTTCAGTACATAATGAGCTTCCAAATATAGTCTCCAAGTACGCAAGCCTCTCTCTTCACTAAGCTCAAACTCTTCAAAGACTTAGTTATTTGTGATTAGTACAGAACTTCTGATAGATTCAATTCTAAAACTTCTCCTGAAATTCATCCTGGTACTCATTGCTCCAGATAGGTGATTAGTTATTTAAATCTCACTGTATTATGTTCCATGATACAAAAATCACAGAAAGAGAACAGTGGATACAAGAGAATTCAACTGCTTCAGCTTTTTATTTCCTTTTTCCTTCCAGAACAGATTTTATCTTCCAAGCCCACAAAAACTATGATGCAAAATCATAAATAACATTCCCACTCATGATTCACCGGGGCAGTAACTCAAGTGGATATTCACAATGGCATACCTCAGCCTGATGAGACTAAATTCCCTAGTTTCCCTCTTTGGTCTGTGAAAGGAGAGAAGTGCCTTTGGCATCAATTTAAGACCTATCTAGGCTAACGTTAGTCTTTGAGAATATCTCTGAGTCAAAAATGCACCATAGAAATTTCCTTTGGATGAATATGAACATTGAGACTCCCAGCCCAAGCACCTCTTCTTCCTCTCCCAGTGTAAAAGAGAAGGAGAGCGCATGTTACAGATTGCAGGAAGAATTTCAGAGGCAAGAAAGTACATAGAGCTCTGTCACAACAGTCTTCCATCGGACTAGAGACTGATAGCACGTTTTAAAGGTGATGGGCCATGAAAGGTCAAACGAACCCGTCTGTTACAGATAAATACACGTGTTCATAAAATTTCTTCTTCCATATGTTTGTATGATGAAATGTCATTCAAATGTCATTCAAATATATACAAAAAAAATTCTAAATTTTGCAGCAAAGTGAAAGAGCATGCTGTCAGATCAAAGACATATTGCTAAGAGAAGGAAATCTAAAAAAGAAGGAATATCTTCACAACTAGAAACATTGTTTTATGGAAGAATTGTCTGCAGTTAAGAGTTTGTTTTTTACTTCCCAAGTTACTTAACAGAAATGGTCTTAAAAATCTCTAGCCTTTCTACTGTCTGTATTTGCGTTCTGTTCCCTGACGGATCTCTTAACCCTAACTGGAATATTGTATGTAGTGCAAAGCCCACAACTTTTAAAAGGACATTTGAAAGTTGGAGAGTTCAGGAGCTGAAGAAAATGGCTCAAGACCTAGACCCAGTTCATTCAAAGTAAGAACCAAATTTCATTCATCAGAAAGGCTGAGAGGTAACTTGATTACACGGTAAATAGAGATAAGATGCTCAAATAGTTGACAGCTCTTTAATGCTTAAAGACATAAGAAGCATATATAAGTGGAAGCTGAATATAGTTGAGTAAACTAGACGGAAGTCACTTGATGGTGCGAAGAGGAGGTCTTAATAGGAATTTTATAATGCCAGGTGTGAAGTGGCAGACTCCCCATCTCATAATGAATTTGGATAAAATGTGGAGAAT